>NC_091058.1:129491743-129794774 GCF_000393655.2 Nicotiana sylvestris | reverse complement strand
CTCTGACGCACACAAAAATGCCTTGATGAAAATATTGAGCGAAGCTTATGTGCCCAGCAACATAACTGGGGGAGAAATGACAAATATGGTAGGACAATTACTGGAAAGCCACAAAATCACCTTCCATGAAGATGAACTGCCGCCGAAAGGACTGAGTCACAACATGGCCCTACATATCACCGTGCAATGCAAGGATTACTTCATCACTAGAGTCTTGATCGATGGAGGCTCCAGCCTCAACATCTATCCATTAATAACTCTTAGAACATTGGGAAAGAGCCTGTACGAGATCAAAGATGGGGCCATCAATGTCAAAGCCTTCGATGGGTCCCAAAGGTCTACTATCGGAGAGATCAGCCTATGCTTGCAAATGGAGCCAACCTGGTTCGATGTTGACTTTCAAGTGATAGATGTCCCAGCATCCTACAATTTGCTGTTAGGACGACCATGGATCCATGTCGCTGGAGCTGTAGCATCGAACCTGCATCAGGCAGTGAAGTTCGAATGGAATCACCAAGAGGTGATCATTCATGGCAATGGTAGCAACCCCATATATAGTCGCCAGACCATCCCGATGATTGGAGGCAGAAGGAGAATAGGCGGAGAAACATACCACCATATTGAAAGAGTCAACGCTGTAGACAAAGATAAATGGTAGGATAACAAGATTGAAAGTATCCTGAATTGGTGTGGATACGAACCTGGAAAGGGACTCGGCAAAAACCTCCAGGGAATCGCCAAACCCATCAAGCTGAAGAAACATGACACTACATTTGGTTTGGGGTATGAGTACACTTAGGAGGAGTTCAATCACTGGTCGCCACCATGGCGCGGTCCCTACTACCCACTGGAGCACCCGATACCTCACCTGAAGCAGACTTTCCAGCCGGCAGATACTATATATGGGTCGGAGGAAGATGAAGCATTGGCAGCCGTGAAGAATCTGTTCCTAGAGGATGATGATATGGATTGCAGTGTTATTTTAGAGGAGGAAGGGGAGGAAGGCCCTTCTATACAAGTTGTGAACCGAGGAGAGCGCCCCAACAATTGGTCAATCAGAACCACCAGGGCCCGAAAGGCTTCGGGGTAGCAAGGCTAAACAAAAGCACCATGCATCACATTTTACTTTTTACCAACTGATTTTATTTCCGCATTGTCTTTAATTCTGAAAAGAGCTCTGATATTCAGAATAATTACGAATTTAATCGAAGCATTTTAGTTTATTATATATCTCGCTCTTATTATTTTTCTATCATTCACTTTATTTTTACACAGCATTACTATTACTTGCCTTGATGATGAACCAACGATTGTGACTTGCAACGAGACAACGCAACAAACGGATACGGACTTAGAAGAGGATGATATACCAGAAGAGGTCGTCAGAGGAGTTGAGAATTTTGAAAATAGGCCTAAGTCTAACTTGGACGAAACTGAGGTCGTTAATCTGGGAGATACAGAGAATGTCAAAGAAACGCGCATCAGTGTTCACCTGTCACCATAAAAAAAGAAAGAGTACACGGAGTTCCTAAAGGAATATGAAGACATATTCGCCTAGTCATATGATGATATGACTGGTCTCAGCACATCCATTGTAGCTCACAAACTGCCGACAGATCCAACATGCCCGCCGGTAAAGCAAAAGCTCAGGAAATTCAAACCCGACATGAGTGTGAAAATCAAAGAAGAGGTTACCAAGCTAGTCAAAGCCAAGGTTATCAGGGTAGTAGAGTATCCGACATGGTTAGCCAACATCGTGCCAGTGCCAAAAAAGGATGGGAAAGTTAGAGTTTGTGTTGACTACCGGGATCTTAATCGGGCCAGCCCCAAAGACGACTTCCCCTTGCCTAACATACACATTCTTATCGACAACTGCGCCAAGCATGAGTTGTAGTCTTTTGTTGATTGTTTCGCTGGGTATCATCAGATATGGATGGATGAGGAAGATGCAGAGAAAACGACTTTCATCACGCCATGGGGAATGTACTGTTACAAAATGATGCCATTCGGTTTGAAGAACGCTGGTGCCACTTAAATGAGAGCCATGACTACCATCTTTCATGATATGATACACAAGGAGATCGAGGTATATGTGGATGACGTCATCATCAAATCCAAGAAAGCCAAGGATCACATGGCAGATCTAAGAAAGTTCTTCAACAGACTGAGGAGGTACAATCTGAACTGAATCCTGCCAAGTGTGCATTTGGGGTTCTTGCTGGAAAATTATTGGGTTTCATCGTGAGTCGTCGAGGAATAGAATTGGATCCATCAAAGGTCAAAGCTATCCAAGAATTTCTGCCGCCAAAGAACAAGAAGGACGTGATGAGTTTCCTGGGAAGACTCAACTATATCAGCCGGTTCATAGCTCAATCCACGGTCATTTGTGAACCTATCTTCAAAATGTTGAAGAAGGATGCTGCTACCAAATGGACTGATGATTGTCAGAAAGCTTTTGACCGAATCAAGGAATACCTATCAATGCCGACGGTCTTGGTTCCGCCTGAGCTAGGAAGACCCCTATTGATTTACCTTGCGGTATTGGATAGAGCATTCGGTTGTGTTCTAGGACAACATGATGAAACAGGGAGGAAGGAGCAAGCCATCTACTATCTCAGTAAGAAGTTCACACCGTACGAGGCCCGATATTCTCTTTTAGAACGCACTTGTTGTGCTATGACTTGGGTCGCGCAGAAGTTGAGGCATTACTTCTGTGCTTACACTACTTATCTCATATCCAGAATGGACCCTCTGAAGTATATCTTCCAGAAGCCCATGCCAACTAGCAAGCTCGCCAAGTGGCAGATCCTACTAAGTGAATTCGACATTGTTTACGTGACCCAGAAAGCAATCAAAGGGCAAGCTTTGGCGGACCATCTCGCTGAGAATCCCGTGGATGGAGAATACGAGCCCCTAAAAACATATTTTCCCGATGAAGAAGTATCTTTCATAGGAGAAGATATTGCAGAATCCTATGATGGTTGGAGGTTGTTTTTCGACGGAGCTGCAGATTTCAAAGGAGTTGGTATAGAAGCAGTCTTAGTATCAGAAATCGGCCAGCACTACCCGGTATCCGCCAAGCTCAGGTTCCCTTGCACCAATAATATGGCCGAATATGAAGCCTGCATCGTGGGGCTCAAAATGGCCATTGACATGAACGTTCAGGAGTTGCTAGTGATCGGGGATTCAGACTTGCTCATACATACGGTTCGAGGAGAGTGGGTAACCAAGAACTCTAAGATACTTCCCTATTTGCATCATATACAGGAGTTGAGGAAAAGGTTCACAAAGACAGAATTTCAGCACGTCCCTAGAGTCCAGAATGAATTTGCGGATGCATTAGCTACTTTATCGTCCATGATCCAGCATCCAGATACAAATTTCATTGATCCCATCCCAGTAAAGATTCATGATCAGCCAGCTTATTGTGCCTACGTTGAGGAGGAAGCGGATGGAAAACCATGGTTCCATGACATCAAGGAGTACTTGAAAACAGGGGCATATCCAGGACTTGCCAACGCTACTCAGAAGCGTACACTTCGTAGGCTATCCAGCAACTTTTTCACAGTGGAGGAATCCTGTACAGGAGGACTCCCGATTTGGGTTTACTAAGGTGTGTCGAAGCAAAAGAAGCATCCAGGCTATTGGACGAAGTGCATGCAGGGATCTGCGGGCCGCACATGAATGGTTTTGTCTTAGCAAAGAAGATACTCCGAGCAGGGTATTTTTGGATGACTATGGAAACAGACTGTATCCAGTATGTTCGCAAATGCCATCGTTGTCAGATACATGCAGACATGATAAAGGCGCCTCCAAACGAGCTCACTGTGACAAGCTCACCATGGCCATTTGCCGCTTGGGGAATGGATGTTATCGGACCTATCGAGCCTGCCGCATCAAATGGGCACAGGTTCATCCTAGTGGCAATCGATTATTTTACCAAATGGATCGAAGCAGCATCATATAGGGCGGTCACTAAGAAGGTTATGACAGGTTTCGTCCGCGACCACATTGTTTGTCGGTTCGGGGTTCCGGAATCAATCATCACCGATAATGGTTCCAATCTCAACAACAACTTGATGAAAGCAATGTGTGAAACTTTCAAGATCAAACACAAGAACTCTACAGCCTACAGGCCTCAGATAAATGGAGTTGTGGAAGCAACCAACAAGAATATCAAGAAGATACTAAGGAAGATGGTCTAAAGGCAAAAACAATGGCATGAGAAGTTATCATTCGCCTTATTGGGATACCGCACTATAGTCCGTACATCGATCGGAGCAACTCCCTACATGTTGGTTTATGGTACAGAGGCGGTCATCCCCGCCGAGGTAGAAATCCCCTCTTTAAGGATCATACAAGAAGTAGAATTGGATGATGCAGAATGGGTAAAAGGTCGCTACGAGCAGTTAGCCCTTATAGATGGAAAAAGGATGAATGCGGTTTGCCACGGTCAGTTGTATCAGAACAGAATGTCCAAAGCCTTCAACAAAAGGGTTAAGCCAAGGAAGTTTACACCGGGGCAGCTGGTGTTGAAGAAAATATTCCCACATCAAGACGAAGCCAATGGGAAGTTCTCTCCCAATTGGTAGGGTCCGTACATGGTCCACCGGGTTCTAATTGGAGGAGCCCTTATTCTTGCAGAAATGGATGGGGAAGTCTGGCCGAAGCCAATCAATTCAGATGTAGTGAAACGATATTATGTGTAACCACTTATGATTCCCTTAACGATGTAATTTGAACTATGCCTGACCTGATTCCCGTTTAAGAGGGGATACGTAGGCAGCCTTATGGGTTCGGTCATAATTTAATAAAAATTTCATTTTCCCCCGCTATTGGAACCGGGGCAGAATTTTGAGGAGGGCCCTCAAAATTCCGAAGTTAATTTTAGTTCATGCATCGCCAGAAGCGCCGGCCCAGCAAGGGCAGAATTTTGAAGAGGACCCTCAAAATTCCAGAGATGTTTTTTAGTCATTTAGCACAGCCGTCAAAAATGTCCGCTCAGCAAATTGGGGCAGAATTTTGAGGAGGACCCTCAAAATTCCCGAGAAAAGAGGTTGCAATGTCCTGAACCACATCGCAGTCGTTGGATCATCTAAAGAAACCTATTTTCGATTATATACTTATGTTATATTTACTAAATCATGCATAACTATCATCCGGATTGCTGTTGTTTAGTGACGCTACCCTAATGACACACAATATCAAGAGCCTGGGGAAGACGAACTAACCTTTCCCCTCACAGAACTCACGATTTTCTTTGGATGCAGGCACTCGACTCGCAATATCGTCAGGTATATTTATGTACACATACTTTCCCAAGAATGCAACTTCTCAGAATCATCACTTGCCCGCAATTGCTATCCATACATAATCTCCCCAGGAGTCATATTGTCGTAATCGGCTATCAGCTAAGAGATCTTACTACTGATCATCCTTTTACATTCCTGCACTGCATAAGGCTACCTTTCTACCTTCCGAGGTTAAGCTCTACCTCCATCTGTATTTTGCATAAGGCTACCTTTCTTCCTTCCGAGGTTGAGCTCCACCTCCATCTGCATTTTTTGCATAAGGCTACCTTTCTGCCTTCCGATGTTAAGCTCTACCTCCATCATCATCTGCATATGGCTACTTATCCTCCTTTCGAGACTAAGCTCTGTCTCCATTTGCATTTCCTACATTGCATAAGGCTACTTTTCTGCCTTCCGAGACTAAGCTCTGTCTCCGTCTGCATTTCCTTCATCGCATAAGGCTACCCTTTCTGCCTTCCGAGGTTAAGCTCTACCTCCATCTGCATTTTGCATAAGGCTACCTTTCTGCCTTCCGAGGTTAAGCCCTGCCTCAATCTGCATTTCTCTGTATTGCATAAGGCTACCTTTCTCCCTTCCGAGGTTAAGCTCTACCTCCATCTGCATTTTTGCATAAGGCTACCTTTCTGCCTTCCGAGGTTAAGCTCTACCTCCATCATCATCGCATAAGGCTACCCTTTATGCCTTTGGAGACTAAGCTATGTCCCCATCTGCATTTTGCATAACGCTACCTTTCTGCCTTCCGAGGTTAAGCTTTACCTCCATCTGTATTTCTCTGCATTGTATAAGGCTACCTTTCTACCTTCCGAGGTTAAGCTCTACCTCCATATGCATCGCATAAGTCTACCTTTCTGCCTTTCGAGACTAAGCATTATCTCCATCCGGTATTTTTCTGCATTTTGCATAAGACTACCTTTCTACCTTCCGAGACTAAGCTCTGTCTCCATCCTGCATCGGCTGAAAGATCGCCACTTTATCTTTCTCGCATGGCTGAAATATCACCACCTTTTATTTACGTCTTGCATCGACTGAAATATCGCCGAATCCTACATTTCATGGGCTGAAAGATCGCCACCTTCTACATTTCATGGGCTGAAAGATCACCAAATTGTCCAAAGGCGTCATTGTTCGGAGGCAACATTTGCATAGCCCGAAAATGCCATGCCATGGCCTGAGGACCCCATTTTATCTTTTGCATATCATTATTCAAAGGCATCATAGTTCAGAGGCATCATTCTCATAGCCCAAGAATGTCATTTCATAGCCTGTGAATCCTTTATCATACGCTTCATGGCCCAGGACATCATGGTCCGAGGACATCATCCTACCCGTCCGAAGACAGCATTCATGGTCCAACGGGAACTTGCATCACGTTTAAGTTTATGCACGATATATGTTTGTATTGCTCACTTGCAGGTACACCGACTATCAACAGCCATCTCAGCAGGAGCGATCCCATTCCAGTTCCCGCAGTCTATTAGATTTCAACCACCTTTCGCAACATAAACATCGCGTTCGTTCCTTTCGAAAATCTCCATCAGCATATTCCGTCAATGGATCCTGAACTACATATGGTCTGACTCCGGTGAGACCAGGGATATGTAGGCAGCGCAGGAACCAGAGCTCGGTCAAACTCCTTTCAAATGGCCACTTCCGATCAAAATTGGTCATCTTATCTTTACCCGACAACTCTTTCATCCTTCCCGGGTAAAGAGGGGCAGCTGTTGATACCCAATTTTTACCTATGTATTTTTATACAAAATACTTTCAAAATAGCATGTACATGCACATATAAGCATGCCCCAAGAGTTTTGGTATTTTTTCCCTAATTTTAAAGATTTTTGAAATCAATTTATTGTCTATTTTAGTAGTGCAAAATCCATAATTATTCCCAAAATCATCAGTTTTGGTGAATAATTTATTTTTATTCCCATATTTATACCAAAATATAGTTTAGATAATTTTTGTACATTTTTACAAATTTATTTAGTATGTTAAAAGCTAAATTGCATATAATTGCAATTGTAGCCTACTTTAAGATTAATAGCATTTTATAATTGTAAATTGGTTCCAATATTTTTAAATTAATATTTATATATTGTTTGTTGGATCAGTACTTTTAATTTGCTTTCAAGATCATTTTACCATTGTTATAAAAATAAAAAGGAAAAAAACTGGCTATTTAAAATCTGGCCCATTGTATTTCAATCAAACCCAATTGGACCGGCCCAATTCCGATTTAACCCAACCCTTTTACCTATTTATCCGACCCGCCCGATTTTCTTTTAATCCCAACCGTTGATCTTTTAGATCAACGGCTCCCCTCATCCTCTTCCTTTTTTAATTCAAACGACCCCTTTACCCTACCTCATTCTCACCAACCGCCGCCTTTGCAACCCTCCACTAACTCAAACCCTAGCCTCCTCCTGCCTTGTTCCACCATGTTTTCACCGAAATCCATGGCTTCTCAGGCCTTGAACAACCTATATTCACCTCCTCCGGCTCTTGCATGCCTGATGCTCGATGGTTCGAGGCCAGACCTCAAAGGTCTTCACTTAAACCTTCACCGATTCGAAGATTCCGGCCATCTACGACTTTGCTCCGGTGGCTCTTAGTTTTCTAAGCCTGTTTCTGACCTCATCCGACTTAGATCGGACATCTTTCCAAGCCTTTCTCATTCCAGGGTTCCTCTGAAACCCTAGCTATTCGGTGTTTTCTCTGATTGTTCTTTTAAATCTATGCTATATCTGTGTTTTACTGGAGTTTTAAAACGCTTTCCCCAATTTTTCTTTCAAAAATTACTTCTTTCTGATCTAGGGTTTCTGAAAGCTTAAAATGTTTTTCTGGCTCTTCCTTTTCTTTTCTTTGTATGTATGCGTATATACTACATTCGTATGTTTTCTTTTCTACCACGCCTGTATTGTCCTTCTACTTTTCTTTTATACATGTTACTCCTGTGCTCACATGATTATCCTTGTTATGTTTTCATTACTCTTCTACTATTTGTGACTGTTAAGTTCTTCGATTTTTGTTTGCTTTACTGAACTCTGTTCGTGTTCTTGCTAAATGTGTTTCATCTACTGCTTCTTAAGTTTGTATCACTTTTTCTTCTGAACTTGTTTAAGTTCTGAGTTTTTCTCAAAACGTGTTCTCCATGCTTTTGACTGTGTATCATGTCTGTTTGTTTCTCATAAGTCTTTGGAAAAGACTCCTGAGCCTCTATTGAATGGTTTGCCTTCTCATCTCTATTGTCTGACTCAACTTGAAACCCTAAGGTTCGGGGATTCCTTGGCATTTTGATCTTTTGTGTGCGAGTTAGGTTCCACTTTGGGACCCTGGACTCTCAGACTCATTGTGAGTCTGTGAACTAGACTTATACCTCTTCTTGCTTATGATTCTGAACCTTTCTTTATTACACTCTCTTCTAAATAATTTGACAAATCCCTCTGGTATTCATATATTTGTGTGCTTTATATATAAGGACTCTACCTTCAAAGGTTTTTGATTGATTCTGAAATCCTCTAATGGGGTTTGATTGATTGTTACTGATTTTTCTTTAATTGAACCTCCTTTACCTTTTCCTGACTTGGTTCATTCGAATTGAATTGTAATTTTGATTTCCCTGGCTGTTTGATTGATTCCCTTTCCTTATTTTTTCCAAGCCGTGTACTATTGAATTCTTTCCTTTAATAACTTCTCTGTATTTACCCCTTTTGTGCTACTTTGAAAAGGTTTTAATCAAAACTGCTTTCCTTAATTGGCTTTTACCCATTGAAATCAGAATCCCTTAACTAAAGGGAGATTGATTTCAATGTTATTTCCTTACCTTTTCTCACTTGTTTTCTGCACTATAAAAGGGGCGCGACCCTTCTGCACTTTGATGATCCTTAACTTACAATTCAATACTTTTACAACACACTTCGAATTGCATACTCTTACACACTACTACTACTTTCAAAACCTGCATTCCCTCTTGCTCTCTTCTCTACTGCTGTTCTCTGCTCCTGCTTATTATTAGCTGGGTGAAAGTCAAGGCTAATATACTACTACTACTTTGTCTTTGCATCCTGCTCTTGCTCTTTTACTGGTATGTCTTGATTCATTTCCTAGCAATCATCCTAATGTGTTTACTTAGAACCTTTACATCTATGCCTATTACCTGCAAAGTTTGACATGTTCATATACTGCTGTTTGCTTTACTTTCTTGTGAATGCTTGATCCCTATACCTTTACCCTCTATGTGTTTGTAAATGGGGATTCAGGGCATGGCAACATGAGTTGTTGTCCATGAACGGAATTTTAAACCCAAGTAAAGGGTGTTAGTAGGTTTTATTACTGATCATGTCCTTTGCCCACTTTTCCTTTGTCTATTGTTTCTGTTATGAATCCCCTACCCTTACCCCCTATGTATGCTGAGTTAAGGCTCATAATCTGGTAGCCTCTTAAATGGCTGCCCAGGCCTGAGACTGGCTTTAAATAAGCCCTAACTCCTCAACTTGAAATGACAAGTTGGTCTGGGGTGTGCCAGTACTTCAAGTTGCTTGGCATGACCACCAGCTCATCACTCCCCCTCCCCTGCACTTGCACCTACTCTTAGATTTTAAGTTCTGCCCCCCTCCTGTGAGCCTTGCTTTGGGACCTTGAGTTCCCTCTGAACTTGGACATTTGAGGGCTGACCCTTCCACACTGCACTATGTCCTTGATTCTGAAATATATTTGGGGTTAAGCATTGCTCGGAGCCCCTTTGAGACTCTTGGGAACTTTGACACATCCCAAATAAGAGAAAGGCTTTGGAACTTGATCTTTGGAGTTGGTTTACTTCATACTTCAGACAGAAGTACGAATCAGGCTCTCCATGGTTGGGACTTTTAGTTTTCTGATGTAATTTTTATTTTATTTTTCTTTTATCAATTCTGGTTTGTAATAATCTTGTAATAAACATTTGGGGTCGGCTAGTGGAAAAGGGTGGGGAACTATGCATGCAAGGGGTAGATATCATGCCTACAAGGGTTATCATTTATAAAATTCTGCATCTCATCTAGAGATCATGCCTATAGGAACTACTATGTTTTAAAGTTCTGCATTTTATAAATCATTGAAACTCTGTATTCTCACATAGATACCATGTCCATAAGATTTTCTGCATTCTCATATAGACACCATGCCTATATGACTTTCTGTATTCTGCATATGCATCTATCATTAGGCAAACGTGTATATAGGAATCAGTATTTTAGACACCAGGCCTATAGGACTTCTGCACTTCTATAAACGTTTAAAAATCAGTAACGCCTAGATATTATGTCTATAGGATTCTTGCAACTGTTTAAGATCAATGACACTTAGAAACCATGCCTATAGGATCAGTTAATCGAATCAGCCTCGTTTCGAATCTAAAACCCATCTTAAAATCTGCGGATCCCTTTTTTTCTAAAATCAGTAAAGCTTTTCCTTAAAATCAGTATACTTTGCATTATTAGACATCATGCCTATAGGTTTCACCTAGGCAAGCTTTAGGGTAAAAGCCATAAGTGCATCAGTCTTTGACAATTCCAACCAGCGGGCAAGTCTGATTCGGATTTCTTATCTGAAGTATGTAATAAATCAGTCTGCCTCACACATTTTTTAAGCTTACATCAGACCTAATCAGTACATGTAAGACATGCTAAACTCTATGCTTTTCTGACTTGAGGAGGTTTATTTGAGCCTTTCAACGGTTATGTATTTTACCATATCTGCTTTATGTATTTTGTTTGTCGCCCTAGAATTTTATCCTTTTAAAACCATAAAAGCCCAACTCCCTCCCCTTCAGGATTAGTAGTCTCAATGCCTCCGAGATTGATAGGATTGGGACGGGTAATAGCATGCAATAAGTAACGATACCATTCTGTGCTTTAATACCTTAACAGGGCGGGAAGGGTAGAATATGGATATGATGACCGGTACGCTAATATCACGTGTGACCCCTCTTCTGAGGAGTGATTGCTGGATATTGCATTGAAGTGATCCATATTAATCACAAACCTAGGACCCCCTTTTCTTTATTCGCTTCCTTCAGAGTTGTTTAAAACTTTTCAAATCCTTGCTCTCTTTCTACTTACTTTCATAAGTTTCAACCTAATTGCAATGTTGTATGGAAGTCCTTATTTGAGCCTTGATTGTTTACTTGTAAAGTCACAATTGTAGCATGGCCGGGAACCACACTTGTGGATCCTGAGGGGTGCCTAACACCTTCTCCTTGGGATAATTTCTAGCCCTTACCCTAATCTCTGGTCTCTTCATCTCAAACTCTTCCAAAAAGTGTCCTAATGCACTATGATCATTAGGTGACAACTCTTCAACTTATAAACCCAATTCTCGAAAGGGAATAGAGTTGTCATCCCAATGTCATATACCCGATTTCTGACCCCACGGTTAGAGAAAAAAGGGGCATCGACAACGGCCTTTGGAGCGATCAGATAGTTATGCCTCAAACCTGCAGTACTTTTCATATAACCTGCTATCTCTTCCAAGGTCGGGGTGAGTTCAAAATCCGAGAAGTGAAATACGTTATGGTCCGGGTCCCAGAACGTAACCAAAGCCTTTATGATGTCTCCTCTAGGTCTGATTTTTAATAACCCTGTGAGACCCCCCAAATGTAGATTGACCTTATCTTGCTCTGATTTTCCCAGATCTTCACACCACATGTGCAACTCCAAAGGGATCTTGTTCATGATTGCTATCAGCAAACTTGGACTCGTGCTCATTCTACACATTTATTAGGGTGATTAAGCAAAAATCAAGACTCATTTGACTCAAAGACAAAATTGACACACTTTTTCTTTCCTCCCCCCTTTTTTTCAAAAAATAAAATCTGATTTTGCAAATACGGCCTTTCAGTACCTCGAAGACGAAGATTTTAAGGCTGTGTTTGGCTAACCGGTGAAAACCTTGAAAAATGGCACAGGCAGTTGTTCTTGCAAAAACAGCCTTTCGGCGCTCTTTTAGGGACATTCGGCTATTTCTGACAAGAATGGAATCACCCTAACTATTTTCAAATAAAAGTAAATTTTTTTGCTCTTTTGGATTATTTTCGCAAAAAGGAAGTTGGACCCGATGGGGGTTGCCTACGTATCTCACATCCTGTGAGAATCAAACTGGCGTAGTTCGGGCAATTTTGACAACACAAAAACCAACTCTTTTTTTTTTTGAAAACAATAAAATTCTCTTCTTTTTTTTGTTTTTTTTTCAAAATTTCGGCAGAGTTTCGGTATATATAGGTTTTCAAAACAGGTAATTACCTCCCTTAGCCCTCACACTGCTATTTCTTTTCCAAACTCTTTTCTTTTATTCAAAAGCCGGTCAACATGCAAATCCGAAGCAAATAAATGCAAAAGTAGCAAGTAAGATGCATCAGGATGGTCTTTTCATTTTTTGCACACCTGTCCTAGACAGACCCAACCCCTGTGTTGAGTCTCCAAAGTCAAAATGCACGTGATGCAGACAAACGTTCCTACTAGGGATCCGGCATGAGGTCTTGTTATACTAGGTTAAAAACCTGTTTTTTTTTTGTTCTAGACCTGGCTTACCCGAGTGGACAACTCGAGCCGGGGGGGTTGCGTACCGGTAACCAAAAGATCATCTGGCTTTGAAACTTATCCGAACCTCATTCTATTTGGGATAAGACTCTAATAGAAAGAAGTCACGACGAGCGTGCAATCCTCGGGAGAGAGAAGAGAGGGGTTTCGTAGCAATTTATATACAGTTAAGATAATATCAAAGCGGTAAAAAGCAACATTTAGCACATTAGGCCCAAACATGTAAATAAGACCAGATAATAAATAAAGCCAAATATAACAATTATCCTAAGCTCGAATTCTGAACCCTGAACCAGAGATTCTGGGTTCGTTCCCCAGCAGAGTCGCCAGAGCTGTCACACCTCCTTTTTACCTACACCCCCGGAAAGGGTATAAGGGAGTTTTTTCCAACTTAAAGTGACAATCGAAACAGGATTCATTTATTATTAAAAATTCAGAGTCGCCACTTGGGATAATTTATGGTGTCCCAAGTCACCGGTTCAAATCCCAAATCGAGGAAAAGATTGACTCTGTTTTACAGTCCGCGAACACAGAAATCCGGGTAAGGAATTCTGTTAACCCGGGAGAAGGTGTTAGGCATTCCCGGGTTCCGTAGTTCTAAGCACGGTCGCTCAACTATTATAATTGGCCTATTATCTGATTTTAATACATGTTTTAGCCTATGGTTCAATTTTAACTTATTAACCGCTCTTATTCATTTTTAGGAAGATTGCAACGTCATTTAAAATATGTCTTGAACCACGTCACATAAATGCACCCGTAATTTTTGACATATTTTGGACATCGTTGAGATTTGGATTTGGGTCACATAAATGCGCACCCGAGTTTAGGTAAATCAGTTATTAAAATAACGCGCCTAAAAATGACTACACGTTTGTAATTTGCGGGGGCCATGAAATTTTAATTAAATGGCACGCCTCGAATTCTAAGGATCAATATAGAATTAAAATAAAAATCGCGCAATTGTGCTTTTTTTTTGTTTGTCACGGCACACCTCAAATTCATTAAAGCTTAAAAGTTTCTAAACTAATATATGAGAGGTATAATTTATTTATGTTATTCAATAAGGCACATCCCAACTAGTTAACAATCTAACTAATGAACACTAAAAAATTCAAAGGACTTTTTATGCCAAATTTAGACTCACGTTACAAGAACAAATAATTAAAAGACCCAATCCCCTTCCAAATTGGGCCCAAAGGGGAGCCCACTTACTTGTTGTATATACTACTGAATCAGAGATTTTTGGTGACTTAAATCGCATTACATATGAGGCTTAACACTACAAATAGAGGCAGCTATAGCGCTGGGACCCATGGTTGAGTCCCTGCTAGAACCCAAAGCTGCACACACACTCATTAGAATTAAACATTGATCCTATTAAGCTTACATAATAACAAGAACTGTTATTGCCTATTTCTCAATGATTTTTAAGGTTTTTGGGGCCCAAGCTGAGCCCAATCTAACAATGGAGAAGGAAATGTTATATGGAACCTAGATCGAATCCCCCCCCCCCCTCTCGAATTCATATTAATTCAACTATAGAGGTTGCAACCCAAACTTATTGTTCTAATTCAAGATGATATTCAATTAATACCAACAGCCCCGTATTTAAATTTTGATCACCCAAAAAGAGTAATTAGAAGCCGATTTGTTAACCTACTCTAGATCCAAAATTATTCTAAACTATCATGACCATATCACTTAAAATGACTACTGGGTCCAAACAAGCCCAAACGAAACTCGTATTGAATTTCCAGTAACAACAAATAACCTCACAGCTTCAACCAATTCTTGTTCACCTAGGGTATTCTGGCTTCATGGTGGCCTTAAAAATATATGAATTATACTTGCTGGAATATCCAATGTAAAGAAACAATCAAACTTTAAGAATTTATGAGACAAGATCAAGTTTCATTCAAGATCTGATTGAACTCTAAGATGTTTATGTTTGCAGAATAGCAGGTTTGTATGAGAAAGACCAAAATATCATGCTATATCTTACCTCTATTGTAAGCAGATTTCTAGAGCAATTAAAGAGTGATACAAAGCTAAACTAGAACTACTACAATATGAGTTGGACCAAATCAGCCAATGTACAATTTATGGCTACAAATACTTTCAACAACAAACCAAACAACCTCATTCCTGAAATGAGTAGCCACCATACTCAGTTATGCATGCCAAAGATCAAAAGTGTGTACCTGGAAATGGAAAGATACAAATTATGGAGAATCAGCAGTAGCAGTAGCAGATATCAACAACAATAACAGCAACAAACACAGCCCAAACTTGGTAAATGAACCCAAGAGATTAACCCCAAAAGACCAATGGATCAGTAGTTTCAACAGTTTTATCAGAAATTAATCAAAAGATTTTGATGGAACAGTACTTTTCTTATTAATCCTTTGGGCAGTTTTGATCTCAGAAGGTCTAAACTCTCACTCTCACCAAAAATCTATATCTCAGTCTTTCTCCCCCCTCCCCTTTTACTTTATCTGTGTGTGTCTGTATATACTTCATAAACTACCCCTTTCCAGCTCTTCTTTTTCTTTACAGTTGTATTGTTTTCCTTTTTCGAAATGTCCCCCCATGTTATCTTACATTCCAACTCTAAAAAGGCATTAAGCTAACCACTGTCAGTCTCCTTTTCATTTTTAATTCATTCCACTACTTAGTGCTTATAATTTATTAGTTCATTAGTGCATTTCCTAGACCCTACCACTGGTTAACAACCTCTTAAGTGGGTAAGCACTTGAATCTATACAATCCCTAGACTACCCTTAAGATACAATGTTATTTAATATATCCTAAAATTCTGAATACTTATAAATAAAAGACACACAAATCAATATAAATGCACTCCGAAATTAAGAAAGCACCTAACAAATGAATCACATTAACTCATTTGAAGAATTAATCCATTATAAGAACTCTAAATGGAACTTTCAAACATGCTAGAAGACTGACGATTTCCAAAACACATTCGAATAAGCCTCGACCAATTCAATTTGAGAGGCTTGAATTAAACCTAGACCTTTCTTATATGATTATAAATCCGAAAATGCTATTGGAACAAAATTAATGCAGATGAAGAAAATAGACTTGTGGACAGAAGGATAACTGAGAAAGATGCTGAAGAAAGAAAACAAGAAGAAAAGAAGAAGAATAAAAGGCAAAACAAATTAAAAAATGAACAGAAAAATGAAAGGGAACTCACCAAACAGGCTTGAACTCAGGTTTGGCTTTGATACTGTGACTCACCCCAAACTGATGCTAATCATTTGTTCTTTATTAAGAACAAACGACCAACATCGGTTTTGTAGTGAGTTGACCTTCTAATCACAAAACAGAGGTTTGGATCGATGCGTGTCATCAGGCTCAACGGAAACTGATTTTGAACTTTTAGGTTCGAACTTAGATTTAAAATTCGACGAGTTCTGGTCAGATTCGAAGGAAACTAATAATGGATTTGGTAAGAGGGGCTCGGGGTGGTTCTATGGTGTAAAGATGAGGGTGAACGGAGCTGGCGCTGCCACCCTGAGGTGGTGAGGGTATGGTGGCGGCGTCTTTTGGGTTTGGTTAGAGACGAAAGGGTTGAGGGGTTCTGAAGGGGGCGGGTTTGGTTGGACACATATATACTGGGGGTGGAATTGGATCCAGACTGTTCGATCAAACGAGATCAACGACCTGGATCATCTGACTAAATGGAACGATACCGTTTTAGACTCTTTTGAGACCGGATCGGTCTCTGAAAAACGGGTTGGGGTCAGATACGAGCGACGAGGTGTGTTCTAGACCGTTGGATGAACAATTATTTAACAGTTCGGATTGAGGCGAGTCCAAATGACGTAGTTTGGTTCAGTATAGGGCCGGACTGGTTGGGACGGGTTTTGGGGCTGATTTAGGGCGGGTTTGGGTGTATTTGATTTGGGCTTTGGTGGTTAAATTGAGTTTGGCCCAATTTGATTTCCTTTTCTCTTGTTAATTCTTTTTCTTCGTAAATTGTCTTCAAAATTAAAACAAAAAATCCTAACTCAAATTATAAAACCAAAATTGACTTAAAATACTAATTCACTTTAAATAATATTTATCACAAGTAATTAAATACTAAAAAAAATAAAATAATCACACAATTTGACATTAAACACTTTAAAAATGCAAAATACGTTATTTTTTGATTCTTTCATTTTTGTAAAAATAATTAATTTACTACTCAACTAAAAAATTATAAAATTAAATCCTAAATGCAAATGCAAACTATTTTTTTTTGTATTTTTCATTTATTTAAACATAAACATGCACGAACTCATGCAAATAATGACATAAAATACTATAAAAATCCACAAAATTGCAAACAACGGAAAAAATTATTTTATTTTGAATTTTTTGGGAGTGATTCTCATAGGGCAAAAATCACGTGCTCACAGTAATGACTGGCAAAATTTGTCTGAAGTCATCTCCAAAAACAATTGTTTTACCTCCAAATGGTCGATCTAGACTAGATGTGTCTTTAAATCTAAGAATATCTCTAATAGTTTGATCAAGAGCTTCGAAACAGTATCTATGCATCATTAGTGCCTCATCCCAAATAGTCAACTTTGCCTTGACGATCAATTTTTATAGAGGACTACCTTGCTTTATATTGCATGTTGAATCTTCAATTGGATTGAGAGGAATTACAAATCTCAAATGTGATGTTCGACCTCTCGGTAACAAAAGAGATACAATCCCACTTGATGCAACAGTTAACACAATATTTCATCGAGATCGTATGCTTGAAGATAGAGTCTTCCAAATAAATGTCTTACTAGTTCCTCCATAAACATATAAAAAGCACAATCCACCTTTGGCTTCATCCACTGTTGCTATAATTTTCTCATAAATTGACTTTTGTTCAGCCGCCAAATTCATTAATAATTATTGATGTTTCTCAAACATTGAACGTCTATTATAAAAGAATTTATCATGGATTAATTGATTGCTATAGGCACCTTCTCCTTCAATGTATAGAGGTCTTGGCATTGTTGGAGAATCCTGAAAACTTCTTCCGCAACCTCAACTTTTGTGAGCAACGATTTAGCTCCGCCTTAGAAAAACATAAATATTACAGAACTTGAATTACTATAATATATAAAAGATATTATATGATTATTAAAAAAAATCCAAATTAATTAATTTTTACTCAAGTTATAGTTAGTTATAGTTATGGTTTAGACCTATGGATGTTATATTCTATACCAATAACATTCAGTTAGATGTAGAGTTAAAAACATACTATCTAATTTAACTGGTTGTCATTATGAACTAAGATAATTTTTAGCATTTCTCTTTTCTGCAAATGATTTAAAGCATGTGTATGTACTTTAGATTAAGGAAAACTTAAACCACATAAATTCTACACTCCAAAGAAAAAGACAATATTAACAATCTTAATTAAACAGAAATACGTAAACAATTTCACGTCATTAGTCATTATACTAAAATTAAATCTAAATGCATGTCCAGTCACTCATGTCATTAGTCTTTGTACTATAAAAGCAAGTATTTTTTTTTAATTCATGCAGGTGGATGCAATTATTGTGCATTATGTGCATGTTGGGAACTGACAAACACATTGTCTAGACGGAAATAATGTTTCCTCTTTATAAGTATATATTTTTATTATCTACGGCTCAATAAATCCATTTATATCCTCATATGCATACTGAAATTATGTAAAAAATCATAACTGAAAACATAAGTTTGGACATACCTGGATTAGTCAGTAAAACTCTTTCTTCATGGAAGATATCTTTTGATAATTGTCATGTTGCTTGCCAAATATTTTCAGATCATGACATCGAATTCGATAACAACAACATAGAAACTAATTGCCTTAGATACGATGGCATACCCTAGCAACTTGTCTCCTTTATGCAATCCACATATTCTTTGTCATTATCAATTAAACCAAGTACATAACATGCTTCTTTAAATGTTAGATGATCATGATTGTTGATTTTTTTAAGATCTTCATAACATTTTGGACCTTTAATAACATTTAACAACAATCTGAGGTAGTATAACTCACTAGTTCCAGGCGGAACAAAGAAAATCCTTCGAATTGAAAATGCAGAATTTCTTCTTTTCTCCCATCTTTTACTTTGGTTTCCACACAAACTTAAGCGAAAATTCTGCTAAGCTAATTATCTTGCTTCAGAAGCATTTTTATTTGTCTCAAACCAACTTAGAAACATTGATTCCCTTGTAGGGGGTTTACTGGCAACATCATCAATTGGGTCATCATCAGAGAATATGACACGTTGTTCATTTGAAAGATGAAATAATAGTCTTTCCCTTGAAGGTTGTCTATAGTAAAATAGGAAACTTAAATATTCTCCAAGCAGCTTCACAAGGTGATATGTATTGACAATCATAGTACATATTAATTTCATCAACAACTGATGAACTCTCCTCTTACACACTTCTAGAAAAACCAGGAGTGGCTCGATCATTTCTTTTGTTAACATATTTAAATAAGTACTTAATTTATCTCGATTGGTTGTACCACTCCACGTTGATGTGAGCACCATGTTTCAATAATAAGAAACAATTGTGCGACGCTACATACCTATTGTTCAAGTCAATACCATCCTTTTTGATAGTTCTTCCATTATCACTTCTCCTATAAATAGGATAACCATCTCCATAAATTGTGAGACTCAATAAACGTTTTTTTTGGAAAGTACTTTGTATATCTCCCGTTTTGCGTGCAAGGAGAATATTTTCTTGTAGAACCACATGGGCCATGCATTATGAAACTTTTCATGGCCTTATAATAACGAGGATCAACTGCTTCATCTCGTTTTCTACTATTATTATTTTATCAATATCACTAGCAGTTGGATATTTGTTATTGCTCATGAAGAAAGAGCAATATATGAGCAGTGTTTTAAAAGGCATTTTTGGGGCGAGCCCTGGAGCGAGGCGCAATAAAAACGCCCCGGAGCGATGGTTGTGATGACCCGACCAGTCGTTTCATGAGTTACCGCTCCGTTTCTCCCATTTCTGTTTCTTATTGCTTTGTCTATCGGTTCTATATGTGATCGGGTTGGTTGGCTCGGGTACGGAAAGGATTTGGTAAGGTTCGAGACACTTAGTCTCTTTTGAGGAAGCTTAAGTTGAAAATATCAATCGAATATTGACTTATGTGTTAGAGGGCTTGAATAAGAGTTTCGATGGTTCAGATAGCATCGGGAGGTGAATTGGGACTTAGGAGCGTGATCGGAATATCTTTTGGAGGTCCGGAGTGGATTTAGGCTTGAATTGGTGAAATTGAATTTTTGGCTTTTTCCGGTTGATAGGTGAGATTTTGATATAGGGGTCAGAATGGAATTCCGGGAGTTGCAGTAGTTCTGTTGGGTTATTTGGGATGTGTGTGCAAAATTTCAGGTCATTCGGACATGGTTTGGTATACTTTTTGATCAAAAGCGTAATTCGGAAGATTTTTTGAAATGTAGGCTTGAATCTGATGCGTTTTGGTTGATTCTATGTTGTTTGAGGTGTTTTGAATATTGGTATAAGTTTGAATAAGGTTATGACATATGTTTGTGTTTTTTGGTTGAGGTTCCGGGGGCCTCGAGGTGATTTCGGAGGGTTGACAGAGAGTTTGGTGGAGCTGCATATTTTGTTGTTTATGTTGTTTCCGCATCTGCGGATTGGGGACCGCAGGTACGACGCCGCAAATGTGGAAGATTGGTCTCAGAAGCGGAAGAGCGTAGGAAAGGCAGGAATAGCAGAAGCGGTCAAAGAGCCGCATCTGCGATGGCACAAGTGCGGATTATGCATCGCAGATGCGGAGTTGGGCAGCTTAAGTGAGGACGCAGATGCGACTCTTGGGACCGCAAAGGCGGTTGTGCATAAGTGGGATTCTGGCCGCAGATGCAAAATCCTTGGGCCAGAAGGTACAAATTATTTCCTTCGCGATTTTTGAGCTATTCCACCATTTCTAAGTCGGTGTTTGGAGCTCCTTGGGTGATTTGAAGGAGGATTTCAAGGGGATTTCATTGAGGTAAGGATTTTGGACCTAAAACTTATTTCTATGGTATTATCTCATGGATTAGAGCTGTAATTAATGGAATTAAGGGCTAAAAATTGGAAATTAGGACTTAAGAATAAGAGACCTTAAAATGAGAATTTGAGGGGTCATTTGGACTCCAATTTCAGTGTTCTTGGTATGTAGGAACTCGTGGGAGAATAAGCATTCCATTGATGTGATTTTTATCGAGTTTTGAGGCGCGGGCCCGGGGATTAGATTTGGCCAATTTCGGGATTTTTGGTAGAATTTGATTAATTTCGCATGGGCTTCGTCCCTTTTGCCTATTCTAATGTTATGATTCTAATTTTGGGTAGATTCGGCGTGAGTTAAGGCCGAGGCGAGAGGCAAAAGGTATCGCAGAGTAGTGATTCACCCGGTTTGAGGTAAGTAACCATTGTAAATCTGGAACTGAGGGTACAAACCCCGGTATTTCGAATTGTTTTGATAAATGAGGTGACACACATGCTAGGTGACGAGCGTGTGGGCATGCACCGGTAGGGATTGTGGCTTGGTCCATCCCGCGGCGACTATTAAGCGCGTATTTGATTTGAAATCTTATAATATTCAGTATTTTAGACATTTACACTATATTATGTGTTCATCATGATGATGCCAGAGATGTGACTATTGGTGATGATGGGGTGTTGAGGATGCAGGGCCAGATATGTGTGCCCAATGTAGATGGGCTTCGGGAGTTGATTCTGGAGGAGGACCACAGCTAGCTATACTTCATTCATCTGGGTGCCGCGAAGATGTATCAGTATCTGAGACAACATTATTGGTGAAGGAGAATGAAGAAAGACATTGTGGGATTTGTGGCTCGGTGTCTCAATTGTCAACAGGTGAAATATGAGCACTAGAGACCGGGTGGCTTGCTTCAGCAAATGGATATTCCAGAGTGGAAGTGGGAGCAGATCACCATGGACTTTGTAGTTGGGATCCCACACACTTTGAAGAAGTTCGATGCTATTTGGGTGATTGTGGATCCGCTGACCAAGTCCGCGTATTTCATTCCTGTGTGTACTACCTATTCTTCAGAGCAGTTGGCAGAGACCAATATCTGGGAGATTGTTCGTTTGCATGGTGTCCCAGTTTCCATCGTTTCAGATAGGGGCACTTAGTTTACTTCGCAATTTTGGAGGTCTGTGCAGCGAGAGTTGGGTACTCAGGTGGAGTTGAGCACAACTTTTCACCCTCAGACGGATGGGCAGTCCGAGCACACTATTCAGATATTGGAGGACATGTTGCGTGCTTGTGTCATCAATTTCGGAAGGTCATGAGATCAGTTTCTACTGCTTGCAGAGTTTGCTTATAACAATAGCTACTAGTCGGGTATTCAGATGGCTCTATATGAGGCTTTGTATGGGAGGCGGTGTAGATCTCCAGCTGGTTGGTTTGATCCAGGTGAGGCTAGGTTATTGGGGACAAACTTGGTTCAGGATGCTTTAGAGAAGGTGAAGGTGATTCAGGAGAGGCTTCGTACAGCACAGTCGAGACAAAAGAATTATGGGTAACAGGAAGGTTCGGGATGTGTCCTACATGGTTGGCGAGAAGGTTCTGTTGAAGGTTTCACCCATGAAGGGTGTTATGAGATTTGGGAAGAAAGGGAAATTGAGTCCTCGGTTCATTGGGCCTTTTGAGGTGCTTCGGAGGATTAGGGAGGTGGCTTATGAGCTTACCTTGGCACCCAGCTTGTCGAGTGTGCACCCGATATTTCATGTTTCTATGCTCCGGAAGTATATTGGGGATCGATCTCATGTTCTGGATTTCAGCACGGTTCAGTTGGATGGTGACTTGACTTATGATGTGGAGCCAGTGGCTATTTTGGGGCGTCGGATTTGAAAGTTGAGATCAAAGGATATAGCTTCAGTGAAAGTGCGGTGGAGAGGTCAGCCCGTGGAGGAGGCTACCTGGTAGGCAAAGTGGGAGATGCTTAGTAGATATCCTCACCTGTTTGAGGCTTCAGGTATGTTTCTTGACTCATTCGTGGACAAACATTTGTTTAAGAGGGGGAGGTTGTGATGATTCGTCCAGTCGTATCATGAGTTACCGCTCCGTTTCCCCCATTTCTTCTTCTTATTTCTTTGTCTATCCATTCTATATGTGATCGGGTTGGTTGGCTCGGGTTCGAAAAGGATTTGGTAAAGTTTGAGACACTTAGTCTCTTTTGAGGAAGCTTAAGTTAAAAAAGTCAACCAGATGTTGACTTATGTGTTAGAGGGCTCGGATATGAGTTCTGATGGTTCAAATAGCTTCGGGAGGTGAATTTGGACATAGGAGCGTGATCGGAATGTGTTTTGGAGGTCCAGAGTGGATTTAGGCTTGAATTGGCGAAATTGGATTTTTGGCGTTTTCCGGTTGTTAGGTGAGATTCTGATATGGGGGTCGGAATGGAATTCCGGGAGTTGCAGTAGTTACGTTGGGTCATTTGGGATGTATGTGCAAAATTTCAGGTCATTCGGACGTGGTTTGGTATACTTTTTGATCAAAAGTGTAATTCGAAAGATTTTTGAAACTTAGGATTGAATACGATGTGTTTTGGTTGATTCTATGTTGTTTGAGGTGTTTTGAATATTGGTATAAGTTTGAATAAGGTTATGGGATATGTTTGTGTTTTGGTTGAGGTCCCGGGGGCCTCGGGGTGATTTCGGAGGATTGACAGAGAGTTTGGGAGTTTGGTGGAGCTGCAGATTTTGATGTGTGTGTTGTTCCGCACCTACGGATTAGGGACCGCTGGTGCGACGCCGCAAATGCAGAAGATTTGTCGCACAAGAGGAAGAGCCTATGAAAGGCAGGAATTGCAGAAGCGGTCAACGAGCCGCACCTACGATGGCGCAGGTGCGGATTATGCATTGCAGGTGCGGATAATGCATCGCAGATGCGGAGTTGGGCAGCTTAAGTAAGGATGCAGATGCAGCTCTTGGGAATGCAGAAGCGGTTGCGCAGAAGCGGGATTCTAGCCACAGATGCGAAATCCCTGGGCCAGAAGGTATAAATTATTTCCTTCGCGATTTTTGAGCTATTCCACCATTTCTAAGTCGATTTTTGGAGCTCTTTGGGCGATTTGAAGGAGGATTTGAAGGGGATTTAATTGAGGTAAGGATTTTGGACCTAAACCATGTTTCTATGGTATTATCTCACGTATTAGAGCTGTAATTAATGGAATTAAGGGCTAAAAATTGGGAATTAGAGCTTGAGAATAAGAGACCTTAAAATGGGAATTTGAGGGGTCATTTGGACTCCAATTTCAGTATTCTTGGTATGTAGGAACTCGTGGGAGGATAAGGATTCCATTTATTTGATTTTTATCGAGTTTCGAGGTGCGGACCCGGGGATCGGGTTTGGACAATTTCGGGATTTTTGGTAGAATTTGATTATTTTCGCATGGGCTTCGTCCCTTTAGCCTATTCTAATGTTATGATTTTGACTTTGGGTAGATTCGGCACGAGTTGAGGCCGAGGCGAGAGGTAAAAGCATCGTGAAGCAGTGATTCACCTGGTTTGAGGTATGTAACCATTGTAAATCTAGAACTGAGGGTACAAACCCCGGTATTTCAAATTGTTTTGATAAATGAGGTGACGCATATGCTAGGTGACGAGCATGTGGGCGTGCACCGGTAGGGATTGTGACTTGGTCTGTCCCGTAGTGACTATTAAGCCGCGTATTTGATTTGAAATCTTATAATATTCCGTATTTTGGACATTTACTATCACGACCCATTTCTAAAATAGGTCATGATGGCGCCCGACACCATTATCAGGCAAGCCGACGCGGAAACATAATTAAGTTCTTATTTTACTTTTACCAAAAATAAGTGTAGCAGATTCTCAAATTAATGTTAAGACCAGAAGTGATCAATAATGTATCAAAATGATTATACAATCCAAAAATAAATGTCTGCTAATGTGTGTGCCAAGACCTGGTGTCACAAGTAATAGACAACTAGTAGAATGTATAGAAGAATAACTCTATCCTACTGTCTGAGATAGAATAGACAACAAAAGTAAGAAAATACTCCATCCGGCTGCTGAACAACATAGGAAGGGAGCAGCTCACCGTAGAAGTCTCTGTCTATGAATCAGGGGCACGCACCAGACTGATAGCCAGATGTACCTGCCTCAGATCCTGTACAATTAAGTACAGAAGTGTAGTATGAGTACATAAACAATATGTACCCAGTAAGTATCCTATCTAATCTCGAAGAAGTAGAGAAGAGAAATCGACTTGATACTTACTAGTGTCAAATAATATAATAAAGTGCTATGCTAAGCATGGGGATCACCAATAATCAACAGTTTATAACAAGAGGTAAAAATTATGTTCTTAACAATATTTTAGTTAGCTATTTACATTTCGAAATACTTAGCAAAACAAGTCATGTATAAGATTTCACATAGATATCATGTGCACATTATGCCGAGGTCGACGACCCGATCCAACAGAAAATAAACTGTGAACTGCCATAGGGTCGAATGGAGCAAACCATAGATGCATCTATTTATACCTAGCGATCGGTCCGATCCACAAATATCAAGAATACACACGAAAGCGCATTTATATTCAAATAAATTCATACAAGGGTTCCACAAGTATACATGTTCACTCTTATTCCTTTTCAAGCCTCTAGCATATCCTAAGTGATCACATTAGCAAGAAAATATAGAGATATTTACAAATATGGCATGATGTGGGTCCTAGACTACCCGGACAATTAACAAAATAGTAGTTACGCACGGACTCTCGTCACCTAGTGCGTACGTAGCCCCCGCATTTAGTAGCAATTACCCAATTATTATACCTATGGGGACAATTCCCTCTTACAAGGTTAGAAAGGAAACTTACCTCGCTCCAAAGTATATTTCCAATGCCAAGAACGAGCCCAAACCCTCAATTCGGAGCCGAATGATCCCAAACTAGTTAAATGAAATAGGAACTAATCAATATAGACTCACAAGATCGAATTCTAACTATTTAAGAAATTTCCCAACCCTTAACACAAGTTTCC
Organism: Nicotiana sylvestris; assembly: GCF_000393655.2. NCBI lineage: Eukaryota > Viridiplantae > Streptophyta > Magnoliopsida > Solanales > Solanaceae > Nicotiana > Nicotiana sylvestris. Next base: position 129,768,803 of record NC_091058.1, on the reverse strand, counting down.
TAAAATCCGACCCCGGACCCACGTGCCCGAATTTCGAAATTTTTCGAAGGAAGTTGTTTTCTACAACCTAAGGATCAATAATATATGATTTCTAATCAATTCCATAACAATTTTCGTAGTTAAATCTAACTTTTATTAAAACCCTAAGTCTTGCTCTAACCCCTTGATTTTACCTAATTTCTAGTATTTAATCTACCTAATACGCAAGTATTAAACTAAGGATAGGTGGGAAAAACTTACCTCATAATGCTAAGTGGAAGTCTTCTCTCCAAACTCCCAAAATCACCAATGGAAGAGTGTATAAGTGATAAAAATGGCTTAGAACCCGTATTAAATGAACCTCACTACCTCAGCAATTTTCGCATCTGCAGTCAGAGGACCGCATCTGCGAGAAGATGACCACATCTGCGAAATGGGAAGAAAAGGCTAGGACCGCTTCTGCGGCCGCAGAGCCGCATCTGCGGCTTGGGAGCCGCTTCTGCGGTTCCTAGCTTGGTTTGCCTGGGCCGCTTTTGCGATACAAGGACCGCATCTGGGTCTCACACCTGCGGTCCACCAACCGCAGGTGTGGTTATGACAGAAGCAGCAACCTTCAGCACTTCTCCAATTTTTCCACTTCACTCGAGCCTTGTCTGATTGACGCTCGGGGCTCTAGGGCCCCGCCCGAACATACCGGCAAGTTTGAAATCACAAAACGGACCTAGTCGAACCTTTGAAACACCCGAAACAACGCTAAATCTAAGAATCACCCCCTAAAACCAATTGAATCAAACCTTTGAATCTTCAAGTCCTAAATGATATTTCGGACCTGTATCGGGTTTCAGAACCAACATACGAGCCTGATACCCATGAAATCAATCATTACTTAGTTTCTTTAAATCCTTTAAACTTCAAATTAACAATTTTTAATAAAAATTCATTACTCGGGCTAGGGACCTTGGAATTTAATTCCGTCCCATATTTTCCCACGGACCTTCTGGAACCATCAAATCACGAATTTGGCTCTGTTTGCTCAAAATGTAGACCAAAGTCAAACTTAGTCTTTTAAGAAAATTCTAAGGACTCAAATGGGCATATTTCACTTAAAACTCTTTCAAACCCCTAACTAATCATCCCCGCAAGTCGTAAATTAGCTGAAACAAGCGTGGGAAGTTTTATTTAGGTGAACGGGGTCCTAAAAGGCAAACCGACCAGTCGGGTCGTTACATTCTCCACCTTTTAAACAGATGTTCGTCCTCGAACGGACATAGAAAAGTACCTGAGCTGCTGAATAAATGTGGATATCTGCTCCGCATGTCCTCCTCGGACTCCTAAGTCGCCTCCTCGATTGGTTGGCCCCTCTACTAGACCTTTACAGCAGAAATCCTCTTGGATCTCAACTGGCAATCCTGCCTATCAATAATGGCAACTGGCTCCTCCTTATAACCCAAACTTTCGTCCAGCTGAATAGTACCGAAGTCCAACACATGGGATAAGTCGGCATGATACTTTCGAAGCATCGATACATGAAAAACTAGATAAACTCCCGATAAGTTGGGGGTTAAGAAAGCTCATAGGCAACTTCCCCAACTCGCCTCAACTCCTCAAATGGACCAACAAACCTTGGGCTCAACTTGCCCTTCTTCCTGAACCTCATAATGCCCTTCATTGGTGAGACTTTAAAGAGAACCTTCTCGCCAACCATGAATGATACATCACACGCCTTCTGATCCGCGTAACTCTGTCTGGACTGAGTTGTGCGAAGCCTCTCCTGGATCAACTTTACCTTTTCCAAGGCATCTTGTACCAAATCTCTACTGTATAACTTAGCCTTGCCAGGCTCGAACCACCTGATAGGAGAACGACAACGTCGACCATATAAAGCCTCATATAGAGCCATCTCTATGCTGGACTGATAGTTGTTGTTGTACGCAAACTCCGCTAAAGGAAAGAACTGATCCTACTGCCCTCCAAAGTCAATCACACATGCTCTAAGCATATCCTCTAAAATTTGAACTGTCCGCTCCGACTACCCGTCGGTCTGAGGATGGAATACTGTGCTGAGCTCTACACGGGTCCCCAACTCACTTTGAATAGCTCTCCAGAAATGGGAAGTGAACTGAGGGCCTCTGTCTGATATGATGGAAACAGGCACACCATGCAACTGGACTATCTCCCGGATGTAGATCTGAGCATACCTCTCTGCTATGTAAGTAGTCGCTACTAGAATAAAGTGGGCCGACTTGGTCAACCTGTCAATAATGACCCATACTGAATGAAACTTCCGCAGAGTTCGCGGCAACCCAACTACAAAATCCATGGTAATGCGCTCCCACTTCCACTATGGTATAGGCATCTGCTGAAGTAGGCACCCGGTCTCTGGTGTTCATACTTGACCTGTTGGCAATTCAAACACCTAGCCACATACTCCACTATGTCTTTCTTCATACTCTACCACAATTAATGCTGCCTTAAGTCATGATACATCTTCGTAGCACCCGGGTGAATGGAATAACACGAATTGTGAGCCTCCTCTAGAATCCTCTCCCTTAGACCATCAACATTAGGAACACACAGACGACCCTGGAGTCGCAAAACACCATCCTGGCCAATAGTAACCTCCTTGGCACCTCCCTGAAGCACCGTTTCTCTGAGAACCGCCAAATGTGGATCATCGAACTGTCGGGCCTTGATCTGCCCCAATAGTGAAGACTGCGCAACCACACACGCAAGAACTCGGCTGGGCTCTGAAATGTCCAACCTCACAAGTCTGTTAGCCAAGTACTGGATGTCCAAAGCTAGTGGCCTCTCCTCTGCTGGAATGAATGCCAAACTACCCATGCTCTCTACCTTTCTACTTAAGGCATCCGCGACCACATTTGCCTTGCCTGAATGATAAAGAATGGTGATGTCGTAATCCTTCAGTAACTCAAGCCACTACACTGCCTCAAATTAAGATTCTTCTGCTTGAACAAATGTTGCAAGCTGTGATGATCGGTATAAACCTCACATGACACCCCATAAAGATAATGCCTCCATATCTTAAGAGCATGAATAATCGCAGCCAACTCTAGATCGTGCACAGGATAATTCTTCTCATGAACCTTCAGCTGACGCGAAGCATATGCAATAACTCGCCCCTCCTGCATCAATACACACCCCAAACCAATGCGTGAAGCATCGCAATATACCGTATACATCCCCGAGCCAGAAGGCAATACAAGAACTGGTGTTGTAGTCAAAGTTGTCTTGAGCTTCTATAAGCTCTCCTCACAATCATCGAACCAAGGAATGGAGCACCATTCTGGGTCAATCTAGTCAAAGGTGATGCAATAGATGAAAAGCCCTACACGAATCGCCGATAATAACATGCTAGCCCTAGGAAACTCCTAATCTTGGTCACTAAAGTAGGACGTGGCCAACTCTGAACTGCCTCAATCTTCTTGGGATCCACCTTAATACCCTCTCCTGACACAACATGCCCCAAGAATGCCACTAACTCTAGCCAAAACTCACACTTGGAGAACTTAGCATATAGCTTTTGCTCTCGCAAGGTCTAAAGCACTACTCTCAAATGTTGCTCGTGCTCCCCCAAGCTATGTGAGTATATCAAGATTTCGTCAATGAAGACGGTAATAAATGAATCAATATAAGGCCTGAATACCCTGTTCAGCAAATCCATAAATGCTGCTAGGGCATTAGTCAAGCCAAAAGACATCACGAAAAACTCATAATGGCCATATCTAGTCCGGAATGTAATTTTCGATTACATAGGTCATGAGAAGTTGGTATCAGAGCCTAGGTTACATAGGTCTCGCGAGTCATGAGCCAGTTTAGTAGAGTCTCGCGTATCAGTACAGAGACGTCTGTATTTATCTTCGAGAGGCTGCATAACCCTTAGGAAAAACTTCACATTCTTGAAACTCTTGTCGTGCGAACATGTTGATCCAAGTACTAAATTTCTGTTAATCTATTCTCTCACAGATGGTGAGTACACGAGCTACCGGACGGGGTGGATGACCACCAGTGCCACCAGCTGGGTTCACTAGAGGCAAAAGTCGCGGTCGAGGCCGTGGCAGGGGCAGAGCAGCACCGGCAGATCCACCAGCTGCCCCAGTTCCCGATTAGGTCCCAGTTGTGGATGCTTTAGCAGCACCAGTGCAGGCACTAGCTGTGCCTATTGTAATTCTAGGCCTTTAGGAGGCTTTAGCTCAGATCTTATCAGTGTATACCGGTTTGGCACAGGCGATTTCAGCTACTACGGCCGCAGCTACTTCCCAGGCCGGGGGAGGCACCCAGACTCCCGTTGCTCGCACACCTGAGCAGGTAGTGCAAGGATTACAGACATCGAGGGCACCTCCAGCCCAGTCAGTTGCACCAGCTCAGGAGTTTGTAGTACCAGTTATGCTAGATGATGAGTAGCATCGGTTTGAGAGGTTTGGTAGGCTCCAGCCTCCATCATTCAGTGGTGCAGAGGGAGAGGATGCCCAGGGTTTTCTAGATAAGTGCCAGCGGATGCTTTGGACAACAGGGATTTTTGAGACTAGTGGTGTGGCATTTACCACCTTTCAGTTTTCTGGGGATGCCTTCACTTGGTGGGAGGCGTATGAGAGACGTAGGCCTGTTGGTGTAGCGCCCCTTACTTGGCAGTAGTTCTCTGTTCTCTTCCTAGAGAAGTATGTACCGCAATTGCGCTAGGAGGAGTTGCGTAGGCAGTTTAAGCAGTTGCATCAGGGGGAGATGTCAGTGATGCAGTATGAGATGTAGTTCTCTAAGTTAGCCCAACATGTAGTTTAGATGGTTCCCACGGATTGAGAGAGGATCAGAAGGTTTGTTGATGGCCTCACGTACCAGCTTCAGATCCTTATGTCTAGAGAGAGGATGACAGGTGCTACCTTCGAGGAGGTTGTTGACATCGCCCGTGATATAGAGTCGGTTTGCCAGCAGGAGTGAGAGGAGAGGAAGGCCACGAGGCCTTAGAGATCTGGTAGCTTCAGCAGTGCTCCTTCGAGGGGTCAGTCCCAGAAGGGCAGAGGCCATTCTTTCAAGCAGGCACATTCAGCTCGCCCAAGTTACCGTGGAGCATCTTTGGGTCATGGTTATCATGGATCTCAGCAGGGCCAGTCATCACTTAGTGCCCTTCCAGCTCAAAGCTCGTTTTGTGCTCCGTCAGTCCAGGGTTCTTCCATACCAGGTTCTTCTGCTAGTCTTTCCGGTGCTAGGAGTTCCCTTCAGTCCCCATCTCCAGCACCGAGGAGTTGTTATGAGTGCGGAGAGTTTGGGCATATGAGGAGGCAGTGTCCTCGTCTTCAGGATAAACAGTCTCAGCAGAGGGGTCAACCCTCAACTTCTACTCCAATTACTTCATCACCGGCCCAGCCAACTAGGGGTGGAGGTCAGGCAGCCAGGGGCCGCCCCCGAGGGGGAGGTAGATCAGGCGGTGGTTAGGCTCGTTTCAATGCCATCCCAGGTAGACCAGATGTCGCTGCTTCAGATGCCGTGATTTCAGGTATTGTTTCAGTCTGCAGAGATGCATCTGTATTATTTGATCCTGGTTCCACCTTTTCCTATGTGTCATCATATTTTGCCCATTCTCTGGATATGCCCCATGAGTCTCTTATTTAACCTGTTTATGTATCTACCCCGGTGGGCGATACTACTGTTGTGGACCGTGTGTATCGATCATGTGTGGTGACTACTAGGGGTCTGGAGACATGAGTGGATCTTTACTATTGTGTATGGTGGACTTCGATATCATTTTGGGCATGGACTGGTTGTCTCTGTGTCATGCTATTCTGGATTGTCATGCTAAGACAGTCACTTTGGCTATTCCAGGTGTGCCACGGATTGAGTGGCGAGGCTTGACTGATTATGTTCCCAACAAAGTGATTTTGTTCTTGAAGGCCCAGCGTATGGTTGAAAAAGGGTGTCTTTCATACTTAGCCGTTGTGAGGGATGTTGGGCTTGAGTCTCCTAGTATTAATTCTGTCCCAGTTGTAAGGGACTATCTAGATGTGTTTCCTGCAGACCTGTCGGGTATGCCACCGGACAAGGATATTGATTTTGGTATTGATCTGGTGCCGGGCACCAAGCCCATCTCTATTCTGCCATATCGTATGGCACCGTAGGAGTTGAAAGAATAAGAGCAGCTTTAGGAGCTCCTAGATAAGGGGTTCATTTGGCATAGTGTGTCACCTTGGGGTGCGCCGGTTCTGTTTGTAAAGAAGAAGGATGGCACAATGAGAATGTGCATTTATCACAGGCAATTGTGCAAGGTAACAATTAAGAACAAGTATCCCTTGCCTCGAATTGATGATTTATTCGACCAGCTTCAGGGAGCGAGAGTGTTCTCCAAGATTGATCTCCATTCGGGTTATCACCAATTAAAGATCAGGGACTCGAATATATTCTCAAGACTGCCTTCAGGACCATATATGATCATTATAAGTTCCTTGTTATGTTTTTCGGGTTGACCAATGCCCCAGTAGTGTTCATGCATTTGATGAACAGCGTGTTCCGGCCTTATCTTGACTCATTTGTCATAGTCTTCATTGATGATATTCTGGTGTATTCGCGTAGTTAGGAGGAGCACGCAGAGCATTTGAGAGTTGTATTGCATAGATTGAGGGAGGAGAAGCTTTATACAAAATTCTCCAAGTGTGAGTTTTGGCTCAGTTTAGTGGCTTTCTTGGGGCACGTGGTGTCCAGCGAGGGTATTCAGGTTGATCCAAAGAAGATAGAGGCGGTTCAAAACTGGCCCAGATCGTCCTCAGCCTCAGAGATTCGCAACTTTCTTGGTTTGCCAGGCTATTATCGCCAGTTTGTTCAGGGATTCTCATCTATCGCATCGCCCTTGACCAAGTTGACTCAGAAGGGTGCTCCATTTGTATGGTCGGACGAGTGTGAGGTGAACTTTCAGAAGCTCAAGGCAGCTTTGACCACAGCTCCAGTATTGGTTTTGCCATCAGCTTCAGATTCATACACAGTGTATTGTGATGCTTCGAGAGTTGGGATTGGTTGTGTATTGATGCAAGAGGGTAGGGTTATTGCTTATGCTTCTCGTCAGTTGAATCCCCATAAGAAGAACTACCTTGTTCATGATTTGGAGTTGGCTGCCATAGTTCACGCATTGAAGATTTGGAGGCATTACTTGTATGGTGTATCTTGTGAGGTGTTCACTGATCATCGCAGTCTTCAGCATTTGTTCAAGCAAAAGGATCTTAATTTGAGGCAGCGGAGATGGTTGGAGTTGCTTAAGGATTATGATATCACTATATTGTACCATATGGGAAAGGCCAATGTGGTGGCCGATGCTTTGAGCAGCAAGGCGGTGAATATGGGGAGTTTGGCATATATTCCAGTTGGGGAGAGACCTCTTGCAGTTGATGTTCAGGCCTTGGCCAATCAGTTCGTGAAGTTGGATATTTCAGAGCCCAACCGGGTATTGGCTTGTGTGGTTTCTCGGTCTTCCTTATATGATCGTATCAGAGAGTGCCAGTATGATGACCCGTATTTGCTTGTCCTTAGGGATAGAGTTCAGCATGATAATTCCAGAGATGTGACCATCGGTGATGATGGGGTGTTGAGGATGCAGGGCAGGATTTGTGTGCCTAATGTGGATGGGCTTCGGGAGTTGATTCTGGAGGAGGCCCATAGCTCACGGTATTCCATTCGTCTGGGTGTCGCGAAGATGTATCAAGATCTGAGGCAGCACTATTGGTGGAGAAGAATGAAGAAGGATATTGTGGGATTTGTGGCTTGGTGTCTCAATTGTCAGCAGGTGAAATATGAGCATCAGAGGCCAGGTAGCCTGCTTCAGCAGATGGTTATTCCTGAATGGAAGTGTGAGAGGATCACTATGGATTTTGTTGTTGGACTTCCACGGACTTTGAAGAAGTTCGATGTTATTTGGGTGATTGTGGATCGGATGACCAAGTCCGCGCACTTCATTCTTGTGTGTACTAACTATTCTTCAGAGCGGTTGGCAGGGATCTATATCCGAGAGATTGTTCGCTTGCATGGTGTCCCAGTTTCCATCTTTTCAGATAGAGGTACTCAGTTTACTTTACAGTTTTGTAGGGTCGTGCAGAGAGAGTTGGGTGCTCAGGTAGAGTTGAGCACAACATTTTATCCTCAGACGAATGGGCAGTCCAAGCGTACTATTCAGATATTGAAGGACATGTTGCGTGCTTGTGTCATTGATTTCGGAGGATCATGGGATGAGTTTCTACCTCTTGCGGAGTTTGCCTATAACAACAGTTACCAGTCGAGTATTCAGATAGCTCCATATGAGGCTTTGTATGGGAGGAGGTGTAGATCTCCAGTTGGTTGGTTCGAGCATGGGGACTGATTTGGTACAAGATGCTTTGGGGAAGGTGAAGGTGATTCAGGAGAGGCATCGTACGGTGGTCGAGGCAAAAGAGTTATACTGATAAGGTTCGATATGTGTCCTACATGGTTGGCGAGAAGGTTTTGTTGAAGGTTTCACCCATGAATGGTGTTATGAGATTTGGGAAGAAAGGGAAATTGAGTCCTCAGTTTATTGGGCCTTTTGAGGTACTTTGGAGGATTGGGGAGGTGGCTTATGAGCTTGCTTTGCCACCCAGCTTATCGAGTGTGCATCCAGTATTTCATGTTTCTATGCTTCGGAAGTATATTGGGGATCCGTCTCATGTTCTGGATTTCAGCACGGTTCAGTTGGATGATGATTTGACCTATGATGTGGAGCCAGTAGCAATTTTGGGTCGTCAGGTTTGAAAGTTGAGATCAAAGGATGTAGCTTCAGTGAAAGTACAGTGGAGAGGTTGGCCCGTAGAGAAGGCTACCTAGGAAACAGAGCGGGAGATGCGGAGCAGATATCCTCACCTATTTGAGGCTTTAGGTATGTTTCTTGACCTGTTCGAGGACGAACGTTTGTTTAAGTTGGGGAGGATGTGATGACCCGACCAGTCATCTCATGAGTTACCACTCTGTTTCCCCTATTTCTGCTTCTTTATACTTCGTTATCTATGTTTTGTAGTATCAGGTTGGTCGGATTGAGTCCGAAAGGAGTTTGGTGAAGTTTGAGATACTTAGTCTATTTTAAGAAGGTTTAAGTTGGAAAACTCAATCGGATGTTGACTTATGTGTTAGAGGTCTCGGATGTGAGTTCCGATGGTTCGGTTAGCTTCGGGAGGTAATTTTTGACTTAGGAGTGTGATCGGAAAAGGTTTTGGAGGTCCGGAGTAGAATTAGGCTTGAATTGGCGAAGTTGATATTTTGGCAATTTTCGGTTGATAGGTGAGATTTTGATATAAGGGTCGGAATGGAATTCCAAGAGTGGCAGTAGCTTCATTGTGCCATTTGGGATGTGTGTTCAAAATTTCAGGTCATTCGGACGTGGTTTAGTTGGGTTTTTGATCAAAAGCGCATTTCGAAGGATTTTAGAAAACTTAGGCTTGAATCCGATGTGTTTTGAGGGATTTGATGTTGGTTGAGGCATTTTGATGATTGGAACAAGTTTGAACAAGGTTTTAGGATTTGTTGGTGCCTTTGGTTGAGGTCCCGGGGGCCTCGGGTGAGTTTCGGGTGCTCATTCGGACCATTTTTGGAGTTTGAAAGTTGCAGATTTTTTGTTCTAGCAGTTGCAGGTATTTTGACCTTCGCGTTCGCGAAAGGGAGTTTGCGTTCGCGAAGGGATGGGTTTTGTAAGCTACGCGTTCGCGAGAGTCTAGGCCGTGTTCGCGAAGGCTTGTGAAGGGATCTCATCGCATAAGTGAGTGGTTATACGCGATCACGAAGAAGGATTTGAGTCAGATGGGTCCTAGGTAATTTATTCATCGCGTTCGCATAAGGGGCATCGTGTTCGCGCAGGTGTAGGAGGAGAAAGCATCGCGTTCGCGATGGGTATATCGCGTTCGCGTGGAGGAAAGGCTGGTCAACAAAAAATTTTGCCTTGCGATCGCGAGGTGTTGACCGCGATCGCAAAGAAGGGGGAGTCAGACTTGGGCAGAATGTTTTAAGTCATTTCATCCACGATTTTGGGGCTCATTTCCCCCCATAGTTGATCATTTTGAGAGCTTATTGAAGGAGATTAAAGAGGGATCCAAGGAGAAACGTTTGGAGGTAAGAATTTCGGACCTAAAACTCGATTCTATTGTGAAATCTACCTAGAAAATCATGGAACTTAAGCTAAAAATGGAAGAAACTAGGGCTTGGAATTTTGGACTTTGGAATTGGGATTTGAAGGGCCATTTGGGGTTGGATTTGAGGACTTTTGATGTGTATGAACTCGTGGGGAGATAAGGAATCTAATGATGCAAAAATTTCCGAGTTTCGAGAAGTGGGCCTGGGACTCAGGTTTTACTAATTTCGGGATTTTTGGTATTTTCGATTGTTTTCGCTTGGATTTTGTTCCCTTAGCATATTGTGAACGTGTTCGTTCTGATTTTGGATAGTTTCGACGCGAGTGGAGGCCAGTTCGAGAGGTAAAGGCGTCGCGGAGTATTATTTTCATCGGTTCGAGATAAGTAACCATTGTAAATCTGGAACTAAGGGTACAAAACCCCAGTATTTGACTTGATTTGATGAAAACGGTGACACCCATGCTAGGTGACGAGCGTGTGGGCGTGCACTGGTAGGGATTGTGACTTGGTCCGTCTCTTAGCGACTATTAGGCCGCGTAATTGATTTGGAAACCTATATTATTCTATGTTTCAATCATTTATACTGTATTATGGGCTATATGCCATGTTTGGGGCCTTGTGCCGATCTGTAGAAACCCTTAGGGGCATTTTGACTACTTTCCTCACTTCACTTGCTAGAAGCATATACTGAGTCATATTTTACCTGCTTAAATGTTTAAAATTGGCTTTATAACTCTACTTCTAATTATGAGAACTGTTGGGCTGAGTTCCTTAATTTCTATTATTGTGCCCAAGAGGCTGTGAGGTAATGACTGACATAGAGGTTGAGAACCTAATTGTGAGGATAATTATATATTTAGATGTGAGATATGGATCGGGCTGCATGCCATAACGATACTTATATATTGGATCGAGCTGCACGCCGCAACGGTTACCATGATTTCTATCATTACGAGATTAAATGAGTCGAGTGCTGAGCGTGAGTACTGTGTGACGAGAGTTGAGTCACAAGTGACTGAGAGGCTGCCTGAGGGGCCATATTCTGAGTGATTTCTTTCCTGAGTGGCCTTATTATACTATTTTTCACTGTTTCACTCTTCTTTTAAACTAAACCTCTATTGGTTATGTTGCTAAATAACTGATTTCAAAGCATTAAACTGAAAATGATGAATTTATGTCAGAACTGATTTAAAAGTTATATGTTTTGAACTGCTCGTCACTACTTTCAGTCCATTATTTACTTTAGTTACTTACTGATTTGGCGTACCCACGTTACTCCCTGCACCTTGTGTATAGATCCAGGTGCCGAGGGGCGGAGTGAGAGCTTCAGCTGTTATCCAGTATTTGCCAGGAGTTTCGAGGTAGATGCATGGCGTCCGCAGCCCTGATTTCTCCCTTCTATCCTATTACTTTTCCGCATTTCTAGACTATCTATGTAGTAGGATATTCAGACTTGTATTAGAGGCTCTAGACTTGTGACACCAGATTGTTGGGGCTGTGTAGTATCTGTTATTTCGATTTTTCGCATATTTCTGTCATTATAACACTTATAAAGAAATCCGCATTTAAAACTTATGTTAGAAAAATGGCTTAATGTTGTTGATAAACGAGTTGTGATTATGGGTTGTCGGTTTGCCTAGTACTGTGATAGGCATCATCACGACCGGTATTGGGGGTCGTGACAGGCGAGGTTCGACTGATTTTGTTCCCAGTAGGGTGATTTCATTTCTGAAGGCCCAACGGATGTTTGGGAAGGGTTGTTTTTCATACTTAGCTTTTGTGAGGGATGTTAGTGCAGAGGCTTCTACTATTGATTTGATCCCGGTAGTGAGGGACTTTTCGGATGTGTTTCCTGCAGACCTGCCGGGCATGCCACTGGACAGGGATACGCGTTCCACTTTTTCATATGTGTCATCATATTTTGCTCGTTATTTGGATACGCCCTGTGAGTCTCTTGTTTCATCTATTTGTGTATCTACTCTAGTGGGTGATACTTTTATTATGGACCGCATATATCGGTCGTGTGTGGTGACTATTGGGGGTTTGGAGACCCGAGTGGACCTTATGTTGCTTTGTATGGTGGACTTTGATGTAATATTAGGCATGGATTGGTTATCTCCGTGTTGTGCTATTTTGGACTGTCATGCTAAGACAATGACGTTGGCTATGCTGGGTGTGCCACGGATTAAGTGGCGAGGTTCGATTGATTTTGTTCCCAGTAGGGTGATTTCATTTCTGAAGGCCCAACGGAGGTTTGGGAAGGGTTGTCTTTCATACTTAGCTTTTGTGAGGGACGTCAGTGCATAGGCTCCTACCATTGATTCGGTCCTGGTAGTGAGGGACTTTTCAGATGTGTTTCCTACAGACCTGTCGGGCATGCCACCAGATAGGGATATTGATTTTGGTATTGATCTGGTGTCGGGCACTCAATCTATTTCTATTCCACTGTATCATATGGCACCAGCGAAGTTGAAGGAGTTGAAGAAGCATCTTCAGGAACTCCTTGATAAGGGGTTTATTCGGCCTAGTGTGTCACCTTGGGGTGCGCCTGTTCTATTTGTGAAGAACAAAGATGGCACGATAAAGATGTGCATTGACTACAGGAAGTTGAACAAAGTTACAATCAAGAACAAGTATCCTTTGACTCATATCGATGATTCATTTGACCAGCTTCAGGGAGCAAGAGTGTTCTCCAAGACTGATCTCTGTTCAGGGTATCACCAGCTGAAAATCAGGGACTCGGATATTCTTAATACAACTTTCAGGGCCCGATATGGTCATTATGAGTTCCTTGTGATGTGTTTTGGGCTGACCAATGCCCAACAGCGTTCATGCATTAGATGAACAGCGTGTTTCGGCCTTATCTCGACTCGTTCGTTATTGTATTTATTGATGATATTCTAGTATACTTGTGTAGTCAGGAGGAGCACGCGGAGCATCTGAGAGTTGTGTTGCAGAGATTGAGAGAGAAGAAGCTTTATGCAAAGTTCTCCAAATGTGAGTTTTGGCTCAGTTCAGTGGCTTTCTTGGGGCACGTGGTGTCTAGTGAGGGTATTCAGGTTGATATAAAGAAGATAGAGGCAGTTCAAAGTTGGCCTAGACCGTCCTCAGCCACAGAGATTCGTAGATTTCTTGGTTTGGTGGGTTATTACCGTTAGTTCGTTAAGAGATTTTCATCTATAGCATCACACTTGACCAAATTGACTCAAAAGGGTGCTCCATTCAGGTGGCTGGATGAGTGTGAGGTGAGCTTTCAGAAGCTCAAGACTAACTTGACCACAACTCTAGTGTTAGTTTTGCCATCAGCTTCAGGTTCATATACAGTGTATTGTGATGTTTCGAGAGTGGGTATTAGGTGTGTGTTAATGTAGGAGGGGAGAGTTATTGCTTATGCTTCTCGTTAGTTGAAGCCCCATGAGAAGAACTACCCTGTTCATGATTTGGAGTTGGCTGCCATTGTCCACGCATTAAAGATTTGGAGGCATTATCTCTATGGTGTGTCTTGTGAGGTGTTTACTGATCATCGTAGCCTCCATCACTTGTTCAAATAGAAGGATCTCAATTTGAGGCAGCGCAGATGGTTGGAGCTGCTAAAGGACTATGACATTACTATCTTGTACTATCCGGGAAAGGCCAATGTTGTGGTCGATGCCTTGAGTAGGAAGACGGTGAGTATGGGCAGTTTAGCATATATTCCTGTTGGGGAGAGACCTCTTGCAGTTGATGTTCAGGCCTTGGCCAATCGATTTGTAAGATTGTATATTTCAGAGCCCAGTCGGGTCTTAGCTTGTCTGGTTTCTCGGTCTTCCTTGTTTGATCGCATCAGAGAGCGCCAGTATGATGATCTTCATTTGCTTGTCCTTAAGGACAAAGTTCATCACGACGATGCCAGAGATGTAACTATTGGCGATGATAGGGTATTGAGGATACAAGGCCGAATATGCATACCTAATGTAGATGGTCTTGGGGAGTTGATTCTGGTAGAGGCTCATATCTCGTGGTATTCCATCCATCCGGGTTCCACGAAGATGTATCAGGATCTGAGATAACATTATTGGTGGAAGAGAATGAATAAGGACATTGTGGGATTTGTAGCTTGGTGTATCAATTGTCAGTAGGTGAAATTATGAGCATCAGAGACCGGGTGGCTTGCTTCAGCAGATGGATATCCCATAGTGGAAGTGGGAGCAAATTACCATGGATTTTGTGGTTGGCCTCCCATGGACTTTGAAGAAGTTCGATGCTATTTGGGTGATTGTGGATCTGCTGACCAAGTCCGTGCACTTCATTCCTATGTGTACTACCTATTCTTCAGAGTGATTGGCAGAGATCTATATCCGAGATATTGTTCGCTTGCATGGTGTTCCAGTTTCCACCATTTCAGATTGAGGTACTCAGTTTACTTCGCAGTTTTAGAGAGCCGTGCAGAGAGAGTTGGGTACTCAGGTTGAGTTGAGCACAACTTTTCACCCTCAGATGGATGGGCAGTCCGAGCGCACTATTCATATAATAGAGGACATGTTGCGTTCTTGTGTCATTGATTTCGGTGGTTCATGGGATCAGTTTCTAACACTCACAGAGTTTTCTTATAACAACAATTATCAGTCGAGTATTCAGATGACACCATATGAGGCTTTGTATGGGAGATGGTGTAGATCTCCAATTGGTTGGTCTGAGCCAGGTGAGGCTAGGCTTTTGGGTGCAGACTTGGTGCAGGATGCTTTGGATATGGTGAAGGTTATTCAGGAGCGGCTTCGTACAGCGTAGTCGAGACAAAAGAGTTACAGTGACACGAAGGTTTGTGATGTGTCCTACATAGTTGGGGAGAAGGGTCTATTGAAGGTTTCACCCTTGAAGGGTGTTATGAGATTTGGAAAGAAGGGTAAATTGAGCCCTCGGTTCACTAGGCCTTTTGAGGTGTTTCGGAGGATTGGGGAGGTGGCTTATCAGCTTGCTTTTCCACCTAACTTGTCGAGTTTGCATCCGGTATTTCATGTTTCTATGCACCGGAAGTATATTGGCAATCCGTCTTATGTTTGGATTTCATCACAGTTCAGTTAGATGGTGATTTGACTTATGATGTGGAGCTGGTAGCTATTTTGGAGCGGCAAGTCCGAAAGTTGAGGTCAAAGTATATAGCTTCAGTGAAAGTGCAGTGGAGAGGTTGGCCTATGGAGGAGGCTACCTGGGAGACCGAGTGGGAGATGTGGAGTAGATATCCTCACCTGTTTGAGGCTTTAGGTATGTTTCTTGACCCGTTCGAGGACGAACGTTTGTTTAAGAGGGGGAGAATGTAATGACCCGACCGGTCGTTTCATGAGTTACCGCTCTGTTTCCCCTATTTTTGCTTCTTTATGTGTTGTTCAGTTGTATTTCATCGCTTCGTGATGGTTAGTTTGGGTTCGGAGTGGTTTTGTAGAGAAATGAGACACTTAGTCTCTTAAGTTGGCCTTTTAGTTGGAAAAGTCAACTGAGAGTTGACTTGTGAGTAAATGATCTCAAAACTTAGTTTTTATGGTTCGGGTAGCTTCGTGAGGTGATTTGGGACTTAGGAGCATGATCGAAATGCATTTTGGAGGTCCGGGGTAGATTTAGGCTTGAATTGGCAAAATTGAAATTTTGGCGTTTTCCGGTTGGTGGTGAAAATTTTGATATAGGGGTCGAAATGAAATTATAGAAATTGGAGTAGGTCTATTGTGTTATTTGGGATGTGTGTGCAAATTTTCAGGTCATTCGGACGAGTTTGATAGACTTTATGATCCGAAGCAGAATTTGGAAGTCTTGGAATTCTTAGGCTTGAATCCGAGCGTTATTTGATGTTTTGATGTTATTTTGAGTGTTCTGAAGGTTGGAAAAAGTTTGAATGATGTTATGGGATGTGTTGGAATGTATGGTTGAGGTCCCAAGGGCCTCGGGTGAGTTTCGGGTGGTTAACAGACCAATTTTTGGTTTTGGAGAGTTGCAGATTTTCTGGTTTTTGTTACAGAAGAAATTGTTCTTCGCGTTCGCGAAGTAGAGCTGGACCTAGAGGAGAAAATATTCTTTGCGTTCGCGAGCCTGAGGTCGCGTTCACATAGTTTGGATTCCAGTGAATCACGAACGCGTGAGAGGAGTCGCGTTCGCGTAGGGTAATTGGAGCAGCTGGGATCCCAAGAGTTTTGTGCTTCGCGTTCACTTAGGTATGGTCGCATTCGTGAAGGCTTGGACGGTTGAAGCATCGTGTTTGCGTGGAGTATGTCGCGTTCGCGAAGGAGGAATAATTGTTCAGTGGATTTTTGTGCTTCGCGAATGCGAGGCTTTGACCATTGTTGAGCGGTTTTGAAACTTTTTGAGAGGGATTAAAGAGGGAATCGAATGGAAACACTTGGAGGTAAGATTTTTGAACTCAATACTCGATTCTATGGTGATTTCTACCTAATTAGACATGAAATTAGTGGGATTTAAAGCCTAAAATTGGGAAATTAGGGCTTGAAATTGGAGACTTTGATTTAAGGATTTGAGGAGTCGTTTGTGGTCGGATTTTGATGTATTTGGTATGTATGAACTCGTGAGAGTGTAAGGATTCTAGTTTTGTGATTTTTATCGAAATCCAAGACGTGGGCCCGGGGGTCGGGTTTGGCCAATATCGGGATTTTTGATGTAATTTGATTATTTTCGCTTGGGCTTTGTTCCTTTAGCACGTATTAATGGCATGATACTGATTTTAGTTAGATTTGGAGCAATTGGAGGCCGATTCGAGGGACAAAGGCTTCGCGGGCTAAAGTTTGGACCGGATTGAGGTAAGTAATAATTGTAAATGTTGTCCTAGGGGTATGAAACCCCGGATTTCACATCGTTGTGCTACTTTGAGGTGACGCACATGTTAGATGACGACCGTGGGGTTGTGCACCATTGGGGATTGTGACTTGGTCCGTCCCGTGCGACTGTTAAATTGCGTATTTAATTGAAACCTATTTGATATCATCGTATTTTGGAAAGTATTACCATGTGTAAGCACGTGATTTTTGACCCTCCCCGAGAATTTTCACATTTTTAGTGTGAATATGTGAAATTGGGTCTAGTATAGCTATTTTAACTATTTTTACTTTATTTCGTTGCAAAATATATATATATAAATTTTAGTTTATGTATTTCTCATAAACTTGAAAAATACAAAAATTGCACTTTATTTTTGTACCTTATATAATTTCGAAAAAATACAAAAATAATAATTCTATTAAAGTTTTATAGGCATTTTTAACTTTGAAAAAATACAAAAATATTACCTCATATTTTATCTTAATATTTTAAAACGAAAATTACAAAAAAATATAGTTTTATTAATATTTTGTAGCTATTTTAAACCTTGAAAAATATTTAAAAAAGATATAGTTTTGTTTAAATACTAGTCTTATCTTTTGGTAGTTATTTTGCTTACATAGGACTAGTTAAGCAACGTGTTCCTATTTCTCGGGTCCGGGCAAAAGAATAATATTCGGGTTTAAACTACCCGGTTTTAGGCCTAATTTTCGGACCTAGCCCATAATAAACAGTGTCCAGGACACATGGGGAACCCCACCACGCGTGGGGGACATATGCCTCGAACCCCACCACGCGTGGGGCTCATTTTCATGGGCAAAGTATTACAAAAACACGGACAGAAAAACGGACTGAGGGGACTTCCAGGATTTGATTTTTTGAAAACAATGGTACTGTTCACGCTTCTTCTTCTTCTAAAGAAGAAGCAGAAACCCTAGAACTAAGACCCTTAAAAACTCCATTTCCGGACTGCCCCCAGCACCGGACCAACTTCCCTCAGCAACCCCAAAACCACCGTCAACCTCCAGCTCCCCCCCTCGTCGTCACTGTCCAACCAACGACCAAACGACCACTCCGTCACCCAACGACTGTCCATAACCTGCTGCCCAGTTCCGTCGACCACCACCCCTACTGTCGCAACCAAAACTCTACACCAAACGACCACTCCGTCACCCAACGACTGTCCATAACCTGCTGCCCAATTCCGTCGACCACCACCCCCGTCAACAAACACCCAAAACCCTGTTGCTTCGTCACCTTCCCCAGCATCACGACCAACCAACACCACCTCCCGTCAAGCCCCCTCCTCCTCACGTCCAGGCTCCAGCCATCGCCACCACCTCACGTCCAACACCACGTCCAAACACCATTACTGAACTCCACCATTGATGCCCGCTACCGTCTCCTTCCATCGCTGCAACCCCGACGACCGCTGCTGGTCGCAGTCCCCAGTCCAGCATCCAAACGACCCCTTTTGCTTCATATTCACGTATCAATCTGTTGCGTCGAAAAACAGAAATACAGCAGCCACCAACATTTCGTGCGTTGGCAGTTTTGGCCGAGGTTTCTCTCCATTGAGGTCGTCGTTGTTCGTCGAGGTCCGGAACGTCGAGGTTGTTCCGAGTTTTTGTTGTTGTTCCTCGTCCAGTGAAGTCCAGCTTGAGTCCCGTCGGGGTCGTGTTTGTCGTTCTGAGGTTGTCGAAGTTCGAAGGTTGGTGTTCTTCGTCCTTTGTTTCATTTCATTCATTTTGCATATTATGGTTCAAGGCAATAAATGAAAATATTCGATATTTATGAATGTCAACAATGCAATTTTTTGTTGTTGCGTTAAAATGTTTATTCTAAGTTTAGTTACTGCATGCTTAAAGTAAATGTGAGCATATGAACGAGGTTATTCTATTTTTCATTTTTACCATGAATATTATTACCTGTTAGAATCGTTTTGTTCGTTTAATCTCGGATGGCTTCACTAGTAGGAAATCATAGTTGTTTTAAGTTTGCCCTTAAATAGTAAAAATGAGACGAGCCTTGCAAAAAATAAAAAAAATAAAAAAAGAAAAAAAAGAAAAAGAAAAAATGCACAAGCCGTGGGGCCCTCTAAATGCATATATCGAATACTTAGATTCCGGGACGGGCCGTTTAGCAAGTTTCACGGCCCTACCCAAAAATAATAATGCGCTAGTTGCTTTAGGCGCGCCTTTAATAATGTTATCTCCCTAAACTCGGGTGCACATTTATGTGACCCAAATCCAAATCTCAACGGAGTCGAAATATGTCTCTAGTCACGGGCGCATTGATTGTGGCGCGGCCCGAGATGCATTTCCATGACGTTGCAAATTCTTAAAAAAAAAAATAAGAATGAGATGAGCCTCGCCGAATAAAAATACAGATTGCGGGGCCCTCAGTAAATACTTGTTTAAAATTACTTAGAATTCAGGAGGGTTGTTTAGCGAATTTCACGGCCTCCGCAAAATAATAACGCGATAGTCTCTTTAGGCGCACCTTTAATAATCTAATTTTCTTAAACTCGGGTGTGTATTTCATGCGACCCAAATCCAAATCCTAAAACATCAAATAAAATATGTTTCGGATTGTGGGTGCATTTCATGTGACACAGTCCAAAGATATATTTTAAGCGATGTTCACATTCTTGTAAAAACAATAATAATAAAGCGGTTAAAAGATAAATTTGCACATAAGTTCATAGTGTATTAAAAATCAGATAAATAAGCCAAATATAACAGTTGAGCGACCGTGCTAGAACCACGGAACTCGGGAATGCCTAACACCTTCTCCCGGGTTAACAGAATTCCTTATCTAGATTTCTGGTACGCAGACTGTAATATAGAGTCATTATTTTCCTCGATTCGGGATTAAAATTGGTGACTTGGGACACCCTAAATCTCCCAAGTGGCGACTCTGAAATAAACAAATAAATCCCGTTTCGATTGTCCTTTAATTGGAAAAAACTCCCCCTGCACCCCCCCGGGCGCGGAAAAAGGAGGTGTGACAGCTCTGGCGACTCTGCTGGGGACTTTACACCCAGAACCACTGGTTCAGGGTTAAGAATTCGAGCTTAGAATAATTGTTATTATTTGGCTTTATTTATTATCTGATTATTACATGTTTTGAGCCTAATGTGCTAAATGCTGCTTTTACCGCTTTGATATTATTTGAACTGTATATAAATTGTGCCGAAACCTTTCTCTTCTTACCTCCGGGGATGTGCTTACTGGTTGAGACTCCCTATTCTGTTAGTGTCATACCCTGAATAAAAGAGGCTCGGAAAGTTTCTAAGCCGGCTGGCCTTTTGGTTCCCGGAAAGGAGCTCCTTCCTCAGCTCGAGTTGTCCGCTCGGGTACACTGTCTAGAACACCGACCCAGGTTTTTGAACCTAGTATAACAAAGCCACATGCCGGATCCCTAGTAGGAACGTTTATTTGCATCATGTGCATTTGACTTAGGGGACTCAACATAGGGGTTGGGTCCGTCTAGGACAAGCAACCTGAAAATAATAGACAATCTTTCGGCATCCTATGTGCTACATGTTGTATTTAGTCAAGGGCGAATGGGTCATTTGGTCATTTCCAGCATGATGTTATTTTAATCAAAGCATGGGGAACATTTGTGGAATCCAAGAAGCCTTGGAATTCCCTATGTCCCCCACGCTTGCTTTTTGGGAAAGCACATGGGGAACATTTGTGGAATCCAAGAAGTCTTGGAATTCCCATATGTCCCCCACGCTTCATATGTTGGGAAAAGCGCATGGGGAGCATTTGCGGAATCCAAGAAGTCTTGGAAATCATTATGTCTCCCATGCCACATTTTTTTAAAGAAATAATAAATATAAAAAATAAAAATACAAATAAAAAACAAAGCATGAAAATTCAAAAAAGATTTTGTATGTTGTCATCATTTTCCACATATAAGAAAATCGTGAAAAAAGGAGAAAATAACAGCATAGAAGTCCGAGTAGAGTCGAAACTCTGCCGAAATTTTGAAAATGAAAAAATGTCTTGTTAGTTTGTTATATTAAAAGCAAAGGAAAAATAAAAAAAAATCATCATTGTTCTGTCTTGTTTTTAAAAAAAAATATAGAAAAGAAAATATTTGTTTTGCCATAAAAAAAAAGAGGGGTTTTGTTTTAAAATGGGTTTTTATTTATTTATCTGTTTATGAAAATGTCAAAATAAAAATAAAAATAATAAAATAAAAGAGTCCGGCGTTGAATGTGATTTTATTATTTGTTCCAAAAATAAGTATATATATAATCCAAAAAAAAAATTCAAAAGAAAGTTCAAAATTCAAAAAGATAAAATAGATAAATAAAAATCCGAAAACATTTTGATTCTTCTTTAGAAATTCAAAATTCAAAAAAAAAACAAACATTTTAGAAGCCTTTCTTATATTGAAGGTAAAATTCCGAAAATATTTTCTTCCTTTCTTTAGAATAAAAAAAAACGAAAATCCAAAAAATATTAGTCCTTCTTTTAAAAAGAAAATCAATCAAAAAATAATATTTCCTTGCTTCTTTTAAAGTAGTTCTTTTAAACGAAAATTCAAAAAAAAGAGTTAGTTCATCTGCTTATTATTATTTGCCTACTTATTCTTATTTGACCGAACTACGCGGGTTTGATTCTCACCGGATGTGAGATACGTAGGCAACCCTCATCGGGTCCAACCCCCACCTTCTCAAAAAGAAGGAATGTTTTATGTTTTTCGTTAATTCGTTTGTTTGTTATAAATGAAAAATAATAGAATAATAGTCTATTTGATTGTTGTAATAATAAAAAAAAAATAGAAATGGAAAAGGGTCTTCTCAATAATAGTTTATTTCCCCGAACTACGCGGGTTTGATTCTCACCGGATGTGAGATACGTAGGCAACCCTCATCGGGTCCAACCCCACCTTTGCTAAAATAGCTAAAAAACAAAATTTTAATCTTGTCATAAATAAGTCGGGTGATGTCCAACCCACCTTTTGCTAAAAAAGCCAAAAAACAAATAATAATAATAATAAAAAAAATATACATTTCAAATTTTAATTTTATCATAAAGAAGTCGGGTGACGCTGTTTTATCAAGACATAGCCGAATGTTCCCGAAAGGGACGCCGGAAGGCTGACTTTGCATAAACAGCCACCTTTTGGGTCATGTTTTGGATTTGGTCCAATTGGCCCACACAGCCTTAAAAATCTTCGTCCCCGAGACGTTGAGAGGCCGTGCTTGCAATATTGAGTTTTCTAATTTGAAAAAATGATAAAAAGAGTTATAAATAAGTCAGGTGATGCTGTTTTGTCATAAATAGCCGAATGTTCCCGAAAGGGACGCCGGAAGGCTGACTTGGCATAAACAGCCACCTTTGGGTCATTTTGAGATATGGACCCACACAGCCTTAAGAAAGCTTCGTCCCCGAGACGATGAAGGGCCGTGTTTACAACGCCAAGTCTTTTACTGTAATCTGGAAAGAAAGAAAAAAAAAATCAAAGAGACAGCGGTCATGTGAATGCCGTCTTTTGTCATAATAAGGCGAGCCAGCTTCGGCCGCGTCTTAAACCGTTCTTGCCGAAATAGCCTTAGAGTATCTTTCAGTTGTCGAAAGGTTATTTTCGTAAAAGAATGGACAAGTTTTAAAGTGTCAAAATAATCCTCCCCGGCCTCAAAATTCATGTGAAATTTGGAAGGGGCCACATTGGCAAAAATAACCATTTGGTTGCATTTGTCGAACAGAGAAAGGGAGTTAGCCTTTTGTTTTTGAGTTTATAAATCTTTTGATTAAAATAGGCGGGTTGTTTGATTTTCAAGTTGGTAGGTCATCTTTAAACCTTTGAAACCCAGTTTGTTTTAATATGAAAAGTGAAAAGAAAAATTGTTTGTTATGGTTTATCTCTTATTGGCCCGAACTACGCAAGGTCTGATTCATGCGGGGTCATGATACGTAGGCAATCTCCATAAGATTCGACCACAACAAAAAAAAAGAAAAATGAAAAAGAGCAAAATGAAAAAAAAGAAAAGAGAAAGAAAAAAAAAGGAAAAAACAATGAAAAAAAGAAAAGAGAAAGAAAAGAAAAAAAAAGAAAAAAAAACATCGAAAAAGAAAAAGAAAAAGATGTTGTCAATAATGAGGACCGACTTTACTGAGTCCATTCTAACCTGTTTGTTTTGCAAATAAGTTAAGGTGGTTGGTTTGTGGTAAGCCGGACAATGACACCCGAAATCCTTTACTTGCACCTCATGATGCACACTCTGCGGGGATCAGGCCTGATGATAGAAGCATTCCAGT
The DNA here is from genome assembly GCF_000393655.2 of Nicotiana sylvestris. Classification (NCBI taxonomy): domain Eukaryota; kingdom Viridiplantae; phylum Streptophyta; class Magnoliopsida; order Solanales; family Solanaceae; genus Nicotiana; species Nicotiana sylvestris. Next base: position 129,745,621 of record NC_091058.1, on the reverse strand, counting down.
CCTATTGGGAACTTGTTGACTAAGGGTAATGATATTGAAGTTGGCAATGGTCTTGACAATACTAATGCAAAGCTCAGTGGCTAAGATGCCAAGTTTGATAAAGTGGGAGGACGCTCCGTTCCTTGGTTAGCAAGAAAGAAGCTGTTGGTGGCTTATTTTGTTGTCATTCCTGTTCGGATTATTCTTAGGGTTGTAATCCAAGTATTGTCTTGTGTCAAACCTTCCTATCTTTCCATTTTGACATATAAGTTTGTTTAAGTTTTGTCGAGGCTGGGTTAGAATTTTATTCTGGTTGTTTTGTTTGTCTGGTCATTCAAACCATTTCACCGGTAATCTAATGCAAAATCCGGTCCTTTTTATTTCAAGTTTTGTTTAGTCCTTTTATCATTTTTTATTCAATGCCGATTCTAGGGACATGACATGCGCACCCAATTTGGGCCTAGTCTTTAAAGTTAATCATAAAACCCCAGAAAGGCGATCAATCCATTTAAAGGAAATAAGAACGGTTTGAGATTATTTGGAGCCCGAGTCATGTGGAACTGGGGCAAGTTAAACACAAAACCGTTAAAGAAAGATTCGCCTAAATTGGCATGAGGGTCATTCATAATAAGGAGAATGAGAGTGTCGCCCAACGGTGCTTTAGAAGGGACAAATGACCAAACAAATGTTGAATATAATTGTCAAGTCCAGCACTCTCAAAAGAGAGTACAAATTTAAATTGTGTTGTTTGCACTTGGCATGTTTTGAAAACTGGAATGACGAAGGCATTTTGTTCTGCTACCCAAACACTTTATCCTTCGTTAACCCCTTTTGAGCCTTATTTATTTTCTTTCGTACCCCTCGTTCGGAATTAGTAGCAACGAATAAAATACGCAAGCATGGCGGGTAAGAGAAAAGAAAGAAAAGAACAACAAAATGGAAAAAGAAGAATAAAAGAAAAAGAAAAAAAACGACAAAAAGAAAGGAGAAATGAGAAAGGAAGAGAGAAAAATGATAACAAAAAGCAAAAAAGGGAAAGTCAAATGAAAAGAGGAATTGGGAACTACGTTTGACCTGATTCCTCAAAGAGGATACGTAGGCGCTTCACGGCTCGGTCATAGTTTTGAAAAATGAAAAAAAAAATTCAAAATATCCCCAAGCAAGAAACTGGGGCAAAAGTTGCGTTTGTTGTAAATAAATCTAATTCCGAAGGTTGTAATTAATAACCCGAAATCGATTCATTTTTGAGCCTTTAATACCCTTTCTTTCTAGCCCTATCCAAAACCCACATTACGGTCCAAAGAAAGACCTTCTGACCAGTCTTCAAAAGATGCCAAGTCAGACAAATAAGATTCTTACCGGCGAACATAACATTCTGTTTCCACAACAGAAAGGACTCTAATCTCCAACAAAAAGAGTCATGCCGGCAACACTCCAAATTCCCAGCTGGAAAGTGATACAAATGAGAGAGTCTTATTGGTGAAAACCTTCACAGACACCATAAGGCGATAAAAGCTGAGAGAAAACCAAAATGAGAGAGACTTGATAGTGAAAACCCTTCGGGCACTACAAGTCGAATAAGATTGAGAATCAGAGGGGGAATCGCCAATTGAAGATCTTAAAAGATGATTGACGGCAGAGGATAGGCCACATACGCATGTCATGGCCATTAGAGTCGGTATCTGCGTTTGATAGATTTTTATTTATAGTTTCTTTTGTAAAAGAGTCATTCGTTTCCTTTGTCTTTTATTTTGTTTCTTTTATCTTTCTCCTTTCATAGAAAAATTCCCCAATAGAGTCTGTCGGGCCAGAACAAGTATGAAATGACTTCAAATATGCCATCAGCTTTTCAAGATGAGATCTGACTAGTACATCCAAATGGTATAGTCAGCAAGGAACAAGCGCGAGGCCAGTGTCAATAAAGATATCCCCAGCAAAAGGGAATTGACAAAAGGATTGACGAGCGTCAAGAGGGATATCCTTGCCAAAACCAAGGTTATAAACCTCAAAGACAAGGCCCATGAACAGAGCAAGGAGAGCAGTGAGCACGATTTGGCAAAATCCATACTAGACTAAGAGGTCGGGGAAATGCCAGTTTCCAAGCTATGCCACAAAAGAAGAGGGATATCCCCCAGGAGAAAGGGATTATCCCCAGCACATAATATCATCCCCCAACAAGTTGTGCAACGCAAAGCAAGGAAGGGAAAAGGAAAATTCATCCCGTTGGGAGTATCACAACCAACCACCATGTTTTAAACTAACAAATTTTGTTTGATTTGAAACAGGTTAAGGAAATGGCATTGATGCAGAAACGCATGCCACAAGGGATATTATCAAACTGGGGCAGAAAATTTTCCTTTCATTCAGAAAATTTTCTGGAAGTCAGGTACCCTCAGCTGATAACATTTTACCCCCAACAGGTAAGTAAATCAAGGGAGGTAGTCTTCGAAGGAAGAAGCTATGTAAAAACAAAAAAAAAAGAAAAAAAATAAATAAATAAATAAAAAAAAAAAAGAGAATAATAATAAAAAATGGGGAAGGTAGAAAATGAAAATTCATCCCAATCCCCAGCAAGTATTCGAGGTAAGACATTTTCAAGTCTTAAGGATATTTTGGGTTCATCCGCCCTCGAATAGGATATTTTGGGTTCATCCGCCCTCGAATAGGATATTTTGGGTTCATCCGCCCTCGAATAGGATCTTTCGGGTTAATCCGCCCTCAAATAGGATCTGTTGGGTTAATCCGCCCTCAAATAGGATCTGTCGGGTTAATCCGCCCTCAAATAGGATCTGTTGGGTTAATCCGCCCTCAAATAGGATCTGTCGGGTTCATCCGCCCTCAAATAGGATATGTTGGGTTCATCCGCCCTCAAATAGGATCTGTCGGGTTCATCCGCCCTCAAATAGGATCTGTCGGGTTCATCCGCCCTCAAATAGGATATGTTGGTTTCAGTCTTTTTATTTCAGGTTTTACAGACAGGCGCCCACCTGAATAACGAGAGGAATACATTTCTGTCTTTTCATTTCTGTTCTAGGTCAGGCGCCCACCTGAATAACGAGAGGAATACTTCTATGTCTTAGTTTAGACAGGCGCCCACCTGAATAACGAGAGGAATACTTTTGTCTGTGCATTTCATATTCTAGGCACCCACCTGTATAACAAGGGAATACATTTTGTGTCTTTACCAATAGGCGCCCACCTGTATAATAAGGGAATACATTCCACGTCTTTACCCATAGGAGATGCATTTCCTCCTAGGTTTGTTTAGTTTTACCCATAGGAGATGCATTTCCTCCTAGGTTTGTTTAGTTTCACCCATAGGAGACGCATTTCCTCCTAGGTTTGTTTAGTTTTACCCATAGGAGATGCATTTCCTCCTAGGTTTGTTTCAGTTTCACCCATAGGAGATGCATTTCCTCCTAAGTTCAGTTCTACCAATAGGAGACGCACTTCCTAAGTTTATTGCACCCAATAGGAGACGCACTTCCTAAGCAATGCTTTTACCAGTAGGAGACGCACTTCCTAAGAATAGTTCACCAATAGGAGACGCACTTCCTCAAGTTTAGTTTTACCCAAAGGAGACGCATTTCCTCCTAAGTTTAAGTTTTACCCATAGGAGACGCATTTCCTCCTAAGTTTAAGTTTTACCCCCTAGGAGACGCATTTCCTCCTAAGTTCATTTTAGTTTCACCCGTAGGAGATGCATTTCCTCCTAATTGGTTGTTAGTTTCACCCGTAGGAGATGCATTTCCTCCTAATTGGTTGTTAAAGAAAAAAAAACAACAAAAACAAAAAAAAAAAAAAAAAAAAAAAACCTAGTCTGATGAACCTTCTCCTAGGATCAAAATCTTAGTCTGACGAATTTTTCTCCTAAGATAGAGACCTAGTCTGACGAACCTTCTCCTAGGATCAAAATCTCAGTCTGATGAATCTTTCTCCTGAGATACCAAAAACAAAAATGACCTAGTCTGACGAACCTTCTCCTAGGATCAAAATCTCAGTCTGATGAATCTTTCTCCTGAGATACCAAAAATAAAAGACCTAGTCTGATGAACCTTCTCCTAGGATCAAATCTTAGTCTGATGAATCTTTCTCCTAAGATACCAAAAACAAAAAAATGACCTAGTCTGATGAATCTTTCTCCTAGGATCAAAATCTTAGTCCGATGAATCTTTCTCCTAAGATAACAAACAAAAAATGACCTAGTCTGATGAATCTTTCTCCTAGGATCAAATCTCAGTCTGATGAATCTTTCTCCTGAGATACCAAAAACAAAAAATGACCTAGTCTGACGAACCTTCTCCTAGGATCAAAATCTTAGTCCGATGAATTTTTCTCCTAAGATAGAGACCTAGTCTGACGAACCTTCTCCTAGGATCAAATCTCAGTCTGATGAATCTTTCTCCTGAGATACCAAAAACAAAAAAAATGACCTAGTCTGACGAACCTTCTCCTAGGATCAAAATCTTAGTCCGATGAATTTTTCTCCTAAGATAGAGACCTAGTCTGACGAACCTTCTCCTAGGATCAAATCTCAGTCTGATGAATCTTTCTCCTGAGATACCAAAAACAAAAAAAAAATGACCTAGTCTGACGAACCTTCTCCTAGGATCAAATCTCAGTCTGATGAATCTTTCTCCTGAGATACCAAAAAAAAAAAAAAAAAAAAGAGACCTAGTCTGATGAACCTTCTCCTAGGATCAAAATCTTAGTCTGACGAATTTTTCTCCTAAGATAGAGACCTAGTCTGACGAATCTTCTCCTAGGATCAAAATCTTAGTCCGATGAATCTTTCTCCTAAGATAACAAACAAAAAATGACCTAGTCTGATGAATCTTTCTCCTAGGATCAAATCTCAGTCTGATGAATCTTTCTCCTGAGATACCAAAAACAAAAAAAAAAGACCTAGTCTGACGAACCTTCTCCTAGGATCAAATCTCAGTCTGATGAATCTTTCTCCTGAGATACCAAAAAAAAAAAAAAAAAAAAAAAAAGACCTAGTCTGATGAACCTTCTCCTAGGATCAAAATCTTAGTCTGACGAATTTTTCTCCTAAGATAGAGACCTAGTCTGACGAACCTTCACCTAGGATCAAAATCTTAGTCCGATGAATCTTTCTCCTAAGATGCTAAAAAAAACATTTTGAAAAAAGAGTCATTTTCCTAAAGCCAGGCACCCACCTGTATAACGAGAGGAATACATTTCAGTCTTTTTCATTACAAGTGTTGAAGTTGGGAGCCCGCCCATAGAACAGAGGAATACATTTCAGTCCTTACATTTCAAGCATTGAAGTTAGGCGCCCACCTGTATAACAAGGGAATACATCCTAATCTAGTGTTTAGTTCACTCTCAGCACTGCATCAGTAGTATCAGTGGGCTACGATTTTGCTAACGACTCACAAACCTTCCCAGTGCAAACTGGGTTAGGAAATTTTGTTTGTTTTGTTTGTTTTGATTGTCAGGGGCCTGCCTGTAGAGCAGAAGATTGTTATATGTCAAAGATTGAAGAAGTTAGGGGTCCGCCTGTAGAACAGCGGGATCGTTCAAAGTCAGGCCGTAACCCATTGGAAGGCAGAAAGCCACAACAAAAATCCCCAGCACTCAATCCAAGATAGAAGCAACAAGAATCTCGCCCCAAGAATGCGAGTCAACAGTCTGAGAGGGTCAACAAAAGCTAGTCACAAAAACAAAAAGAAAAAAAAAGAAGAAAAAGAAAAAAAGAGAAAAATGAATGAATCCGAAGCACGGATGAGGAGAACAAATGTGATCTGCTCAAGAACTAGCGCCTACAACTAGCAAGTATCAAGGTTCAAATCCAAAGTCTGTATGAAGCACCATTCAAGACTCAAGACCAAGTTTCAGAAGACTTAAAGATAGGAATCCTTGTAACTAGTAGCTGATAGACTTAGTTAGTCTTTTTCAGTTTTCATTTTTGTTGTAATGACAGGACCGCGGACCGGAACCTCAACGGAACGGAACCTCGATCGGCTCTTCACCTCGGTACACTCTACCATCTCTCTCATTCCCGAACTACACGTGGCCTGATTCCTGTATAACCAAGGATATGTAGGCAGCTCAGATACCAGGGCTCGGTCACATTCCCTCCCTTTCCTTAAGTGTAGTCCGTCCAAGTAATGGTCGGGTCAAAAACACGTCCAGTCGTTCTTTGTCGGAAAACTCTTCGTGTTTCCAGTCAAAGAGGGGCAGCTGTAAGCACGTGATTTTTGACCCTCCCCGAGAATTTTCACATTTTTAGTGTGAATATGTGAAATTGGGTCTAGTATAGCTATTTTAACTATTTTTACTTTATTTCGTTGCAAAAAGAAAATTTCAAAAAATATATATATAAATTTTAGTTTATGTATTTCTCATAAACTTGAAAAATACAAAAATTGCACTTTATTTTTGTACCTTATATAATTTCGAAAAAATACAAAAATAATAATTCTATTAAAGTTTTATAGGCATTTTTAACTTTGAAAAAATACAAAAATATTACCTCATATTTTATCTTAATATTTTAAAACGAAAATTACAAAAAATATAGTTTTATTAATATTTTGTAGCTATTTTAAACCTTGAAAAATATTTAAAAAAGATATAGTTTTGTTTAAATACTAGTCTTATCTTTTGGTAGTTATTTTGCTTACATAGGACTAGTTAAGCAACGTGTTCCTATTTCTCGGGTCCGGGCAAAAGAATAATATTCGGGTTTAAACTACCCGGTTTTAGGCCTAATTTTCGGACCTAGCCCATAATAAACAGTGTCCAGGACACATGGGGAACCCCACCACGCGTGGGGGACATATGCCTCGAACCCCACCACGCGTGGGGCTCATTTTCATGGGCAAAGTATTACAAAAACACGGACAGAAAAACGGACTGAGGGGACTTCCAGGATTTGATTTTTTGAAAACAATGGTACTGTTCACGCTTCTTCTTCTTCTAAAGAAGAAGCAGAAACCCTAGAACTAAGACCCTTAAAAACTCCATTTCCGGACTGCCCCCAGCACCGGACCAACTTCCCTCAGCAACCCCAAAACCACCGTCAACCTCCAGCTCCCCCCCTCGTCGTCACTGTCCAACCAACGACCAAACGACCACTCCGTCACCCAACGACTGTCCATAACCTGCTGCCCAGTTCCGTCGACCACCACCCCTACTGTCGCAACCAAAACTCTACACCAAACGACCACTCCGTCACCCAACGACTGTCCATAACCTGCTGCCCAATTCCGTCGACCACCACCCCCGTCAACAAACACCCAAAACCCTGTTGCTTCGTCACCTTCCCCAGCATCACGACCAACCAACACCACCTCCCGTCAAGCCCCCTCCTCCTCACGTCCAGGCTCCAGCCATCGCCACCACCTCACGTCCAACACCACGTCCAAACACCATTACTGAACTCCACCATTGATGCCCGCTACCGTCTCCTTCCATCGCTGCAACCCCGACGACCACTGCTGGTCGCAGTCCCCAGTCCAGCATCCAAACGACCCCTTTTGCTTCATATTCACGTATCAATCTGTTGCGTCGAAAAACAGAAATACAGCAGCCACCAACATTTCGTGCGTTGGCAGTTTTGGCCGAGGTTTCTCTCCATTGAGGTCGTCGTTGTTCGTCGAGGTCCGGAACGTCGAGGTTGTTCCGAGTTTTTGTTGTTGTTCCTCGTCCAGTGAAGTCCAGCTTGAGTCCCGTCGGGGTCGTGTTTGTCGTTCTGAGGTTGTCGAAGTTCGAAGGTTGGTGTTCTTCGTCCTTTGTTTCATTTCATTCATTTTGCATATTATGGTTCAAGGCAATAAATGAAAATATTCGATATTTATGAATGTCAACAATGCAATTTTTTGTTGTTGCGTTAAAATGTTTATTCTAAGTTTAGTTACTGCATGCTTAAAGTAAATGTGAGCATATGAACGAGGTTATTCTATTTTTCATTTTTACCATGAATATTATTACCTGTTAGAATCGTTTTGTTCGTTTAATCTCGGATGGCTTCACTAGTAGGAAATCATAGTTGTTTTAAGTTTGCCCTTAAATAGTAAAAATGAGACGAGCCTTGCAAAAAATAAAAAAATAAAAAAGAAAAAAAGAAAAAGAAAAAATGCACAAGCCGTGGGGCCCTCTAAATGCATATATCGAATACTTAGATTCCGGGACGGGCCGTTTAGCAAGTTTCACGGCCCTACCCAAAAATAATAATGCGCTAGTTGCTTTAGGCGCGCCTTTAATAATGTTATCTCCCTAAACTCGGGTGCACATTTATGTGACCCAAATCCAAATCTCAACGGAGTCGAAATATGTCTCTAGTCACGGGCGCATTGATTGTGGCGCGGCCCGAGATGCATTTCCATGACGTTGCAAATTCTTAAAAAAAAAAAATAAGAATGAGATGAGCCTCGCCGAATAAAAATACAGATTGCGGGGCCCTCAGTAAATACTTGTTTAAAATTACTTAGAATTCAGGAGGGTTGTTTAGCGAATTTCACGGCCTCCGCAAAATAATAACGCGATAGTCTCTTTAGGCGCACCTTTAATAATCTAATTTTCTTAAACTCGGGTGTGTATTTCATGCGACCCAAATCCAAATCCTAAAACATCAAATAAAATATGTTTCGGATTGTGGGTGCATTTCATGTGACACAGTCCAAAGATATATTTTAAGCGATGTTCACATTCTTGTAAAAACAATAATAATAAAGCGGTTAAAAGATAAATTTGCACATAAGTTCATAGTGTATTAAAAATCAGATAAATAAGCCAAATATAACAGTTGAGCGACCGTGCTAGAACCACGGAACTCGGGAATGCCTAACACCTTCTCCCGGGTTAACAGAATTCCTTATCTAGATTTCTGGTACGCAGACTGTAATATAGAGTCATTATTTTCCTCGATTCGGGATTAAAATTGGTGACTTGGGACACCCTAAATCTCCCAAGTGGCGACTCTGAAATAAACAAATAAATCCCGTTTCGATTGTCCTTTAATTGGAAAAAACTCCCCCTGCACCCCCCCCGGGCGCGGAAAAAGGAGGTGTGACACCATGTTTGGGCTGAATGCCATATTTGGGTTGAATGCCAACTGTTTTGGACCCTTAGGGGCTTTTTACTGCTTTTCCTCACTGTTTTAACTTAATATATGTACTCAGTCATGTTGTATTCTACTGTTTTCATATATAACTCAGCCATATTTACTCCATTTTGATATATTTAAATGATATTTTGGGCTGAGCATCATGTTTTACTATTGCCCGAGGGGCTTGAGAGATTTCTGACCAAGTGAGGTCGAAGGCCTGTGTAGTCAAGATATTATGGGATCAGGCTGCACGCCGTAGAATGTTGTACTGATTTGTGATATATGATAGGCCGATGGCCTGATTTGTTATGCCATAAGATGGATTGTGATAGCGTTTGGATTGTAGGAGCCCCTCCGAAGTCTGAACACCCCTAGTGAGCGCGGGTACCCAGTGTGAGAGATGTGATATTGCCCGAGGGGCTGATGTTGTTTCATGATGTTGCCCGAGGGGCTGATTATGAGTGACTGTGAGGTAGCCCGAGGGGTTGTTGAGCTACATGTTTTGCCCGATGGGCTGTTTATGTTTTCATCACTTTTACTCACTATTTTCTTCACTCGTTTGAAACTATTGAAATATGTTTTAAAAAGGTTTTACTAAACTGAGTTGTTTTTACGAGTTTTATTGTTTTACTGTATTGTTCTGGACATATACTATTTTGTTGTAGTGGTATGACGTGGAATTACCTATTTTCTTACTGCTCAGCTGCCCTTACTTTTATTACTTACTAAGTGGGCGTACTCACATTACTTCCTACACCTTGTGTGCAGATCTAGGAGTCTCGAGACGCGATAGTGAGTGTTGATCAGTCTTCCAGCAGGTCTCCGGAGTTGACTAGGTAGCTGTTTGGCGTTCGCATCCTAGTGCTTCTCCTTCCTATCTTATTTAGACTGTCTTAGTATTTTATTTTCAGACTATGTTGTCCTTTCTTATTCCTAGACGAGTTTGTAGTTGCTTATGACTGGTGACACCCCGATGTCGGGTTTGTGTTATATTTTTGCACTGCTTATTTTAACTTATATTATGGGATTTTAGCTAATGAATGGCTTAGAATGATTTATTATAAATTCTGGTTGGTTTTGGGGTTTCTGTCGGCTGGCCTAGTTTCACGTTAGGCGCCATCACGTCCGAGTCAGTTTTGGGTCGTGACAAGTATAACTCTCAACTCTACATTACCCACTCTATACCTCTCAGCTAGAGAGTGATTTTGCCCAAATTGACTTTCTCAAGTCCAAATAGGTATCAATTAGAACAGTTGATATGACCTCAAGTCGGGTCCTTACTACCTCTAATTTGAACCATTTAATTAGGTTAATCAATCTCTTAGTTAACCCAATTCCTCGTTCGCCAAGTTATCCTAGACTATGTCCATCTTTCTCAAGTAGAGACTAAGTCAAATAGGCATGAATCAATGTTTGCAACCATTAATTCCAAAATTGAAGCATGAACTAAGCTAAATAATTAACACACAATCATAAACAAGCACTAAATTAAATACCCATAAGGTTTACACACTAGGGTTGGGTCACAACCCTAGTAAAAATCTGGCTACTCATAATGAAAATTGTAGAAAATGCAGAAGAAAAGATAATAAAACTCATAATGGAAGATTAAAATGATGAAATCTAATGTTAAAACATTCAAATAAGCTAAAACTTCCAATAATAGTAAAAAGAAATGGCTACATCAGCTTTTAATGTTCGAACTTGACCTAAATTTGTGAAATTTATCCATTTATACTAGCGAAAAATCGCGAATAAAGATGCCCCTGAGTAGGTTCTGCGGCCGCACAATTCCATGTGCGGTCCACAGATTTCTTCAATTGGCAGGAAGGAGGAGTCTGCAGCCGCACATTTCTGGACTGCGATTGCGAAACAACTTCTGCGGCCACACAATTATTGCACGGTCCGCACTTCTGCTAGGGGTCAGGATTTGGAATTTTGCACATTCTCTGAACTTGAAAATATTTGTCAGTGCAAGACCAGTTCCGTGGCCACACAATTCATGTGCGGTCCGCACATTGTTGACACTCATGTTGAGCTCTTTAGCTTGAGTTGTGGCCGCAGATGAATTCTGTGGCCCGCAATTTCTTCTATGGACCGCACATCTATGCTTCTGCACCTTTTATTGCCTTATGTTTTGGAACACTCCTTTTTGAGTCAAAATTCTTCATGGGAGACCAAACTTCCAGCATTCCTGCAATTTGCACGATTTCATTAGTTTTGGGAACCCAATTCGATATTTTCGGTCTAAGACAAGAGCAAAAAGGTGCAAATAATCAGTTAAAATCCCTACTTATCAACTCCCCCAAACTTAAGTCTTTGCTTGTCCTCAAGCAAATAAATTAGTCCCCACCTTCAAAAGTTAAGGGTCATTTCAGCAAGTCAAGTGTGAGTCATTCACACATCAGTTAGGACCAACAATTACTTACACTACTCATGTGTTATGAACAAGGTGACACGTAAAGCATTCATGCGCATGCATATAGTTCTATTATGATATTTGAGCTTCAAGAATTGACTTCACTCATCGAGGACTCTTGATCTATCATGTAGTCCACGGTGGACTCGAAACTCTTCCTCCTCTACTTTCCATTTTTCAAGCTCACTTAAGAAGTTAGCACTCAATCTAAAGATTCATGAAAGGTTCACTCATCTCTCACAAGAGAATGTCACAACTACGACTTCAAGTACCATAGGCTTGCCTCTCATGTGGATGGCCACTAATGTAAGATCACTTTGTTTGAAATCAAGTAGGACTTCTTTCAAGATGTACTGAAGGCTTTTGGGTTAGGGTAGGATATTGTATGGTTAAGTGGTTGCACCTTTCCTTAAGCACTCCGTCTTTCATTTCTCGGCTCACTCTTGCCAACTCTTAGAGGCACTTTCTTTTTAATGGGGACTAGAGAGACTTAATATCACTCTTCCTTGATCATTTCATTCTTTATATCCCTTTTAGATTTCTCAATGCTTGAGATCATTGCCTTTTTTTGAATCCATTCAACCCTTCTACTTATTCACTTTTTGCATTTTTCTTTTTGTTCTTTTCTTTTCTTGCCTTCTCTTCTCATAGAGATCATTTCTTTTATCTTTTTGCACCTTGATACCTTATTTCAACTTCCTCATCTCTCCCCCAGTCTTATGTTTTAAGCTATTTGATTCACAAAAGTGTTAAGGAAAGCTCGGGTCAAGAGAGGGTCACGATAAAATGGGTAAAGGTTTGTACGTGGTTATCAAATGAGGAAGGCTAGAGGCTTGAAGGGGTTGACTAGAGATAATGATATTAGTTGGCAATAGAAAACTCAACGGGCCAAGTAGAGCCTACAATCACTTCTCAAACCAAGGAAAACTTAGGATTTCTCCTTGAAACACATTCAGGGAAAGTTCTAGACCCTTCGCACAGATACTTGGACTAGCAACAATTCATCTCACGCCTCACGCAACTAGATTGTAAAAGAGGATAGAGTCAAGAGCCTACAATGACCATATTCAAGTTTAAAGATCACTATGGTCCAATTAAACCACTCGATGATTACCAAAGTCAACACAAGAGTCACAAAGTCACTAACTAGAGATATTTCTTTTGAAAAACCTTGTCTAACCATAAGCACGTAGTTAAGTGTGTTGGTGCCAATGAAGCATGGTTGACTCTTCGAGCATGACTTAATTAGGTCTTTTTATTCATTACTACTACTATTATTACCTAAACATAAAAATGGACTCATTCCCTTAAGAAGGTTGTCACGCTATTCATCATTGGGACAAGTCACACGATTCACACAACAACTACCTTTGGAAAGAACCGAGGCGTTAAGAATATCAAAGGCTTATTATCTACTAGAACACAAAAAGAAGTTACTTAATAAAATACGAACTAATATAGAAACAATAATGAAGAAGCTAAAAAGCAAAAAACTATTAAAAATAGAATGAATATACATAATGAGAGAGAGAGAGAGAGAACATATATACATACAAATAAGAAAAGAGAGAATATTATCAAGTTATTACATGTCAATTATCTCAGAATGTATCAAATGTAACAAATAAACTCCACCCCCCCAATAAAAATAAACATTGTCTTCAATGCTTAGCAAAATAAGAGTAAAAGAGGGAAAAGAGTGAAGAAAATTTCATATGGCTCCTTGGACATCTCTATGTCCCCAACAATGTCAACACCCTCCAGCTCAGCCAATTGGATCTCCTCATCCTCGAATCTAGGTATGGCTGGGTTGGCGAACATCTGACACACTACCTCAGTAGTATCAGCAACAAGGTCTGGCTCTTCAGACTGGCCAGCTAGTGCTACTGGTGCAGATGGGGCGAAGGATCTGGTGCCGACTAGTGTGGATCAAGTAACATATCAAATGAAAGATCTCCGGCTGTAGCAATTCTGATCACCTCTTTACAGAGCTTATCCATTGACTTCTTGCTAGCCGGTGATTTCCTCATCTTCTTTACTTCCTTTCCTAACTCTTCGATTACTGACTCGTGTTGTACTAAGGTGTTCATGATTATCTTCTGGTTCTTTAGGAGCTTCAGCATTGTCTCCTTAATGGTCAGGGGAAACTGAGATGCATGAGCAGTATATTATGTTGCAACAGTACTAGATAAGTCAGACAGCCTTCTAGTAGCTATCTGCATCTAGTTGTTGAGACTCGCCAATGTCTAGGAGACTCGCAGCATAGAGATTGGGATAGTAGGCATGGGTACTGGCTTCAAAGCCAATGTGGGAGCTATGGTAAGAGCTGCAGTAGGGGCTGTAGATGATGGTGAAGGCATAGCTGCGACACTGGAGGAAGGCTCGACTGAAGTAGATGGAACATCAACTGTCTCAATAACTACCATGGTTGGCTCATCAAACTGGCATGTGGTGGTAGAAGGCTGAACTTTCCTTTTTGGGTTGTTCGCATCCATCAGTGAGTACCAAAAGAAAGGCTTCTTCAGCTTCACCTTTGTATTATAATCCCTCGGCTCTACCCTTGCATCTATGAGATATTCTGTAATGGTGTTAGGATACGGGTAGGATGAGTCATCTTGCTGAGTGATCACTGAGATGTTGGTTGATATCACGACACCCACATTTATAGGGTACCCGACCATAATAGAAGTAACTAGAACTGCCCGAGGAATCCGAAGGTGAGTCTTATTTTGGCTCGGGTCTAGTCTGCTACAAACAAAGGTTTGCCACCCCTTTGCCTCGAAACTCAGAGGGCTTCGGTGGATAGGAACCCCAGCGGCAATCCATGGTGGTGGTGGCCTTGGTGCTGTTAGAATCTCCGCTAACCAAGGTCGGACTGTGTCTCCCAGTGCACACTTCTCCAAATATTCCTTTAGCTCAACATCTTTGAAGCCCAAGTACGTGTTGAGTGTATGCTGATCATATCTCACTTTGAGGTTACACACTTTGGTCACCTTTATCCCCTTGTTGATATGCGCCACATTGGCGTAGAATTCACGGACAAGGTACTCTTTAGCGTCCACTACACTCTGAGTGAATCACATCCACCCCTCGCGTTCCCTGAACTATCTCAACACGGGTGGGTTGTACCTCTCCAAATCTGTCAATAGGAACTGTCGCTTAAGGGTTAGCAACCTCGATGGTCACCATGTACGGAAGCTAGTGAAAGCAGCCAGGCTGACGAAACGGTCCTCCCAAACCTCTTTCTTCTTTGTTCTTTCAAGCCCGGTAGTTGTAACATCTCCCCCTCTGCCATCATCGGGAGTATCCTGAACTGGTGCATCTTGTGTCATAGGGTTTGGCGTGGCCGATGTCTCAGAAGCCTGACTAGTAGTCTCTGATCCCTCAAAAGTGTTGTGAGATGAGGACAACTCGTCTCTAAGTTGGTATCTCCCTTGCGGCCTTAATTGTATGGACGGCTGCTCCTGAACAAAGGGTGAGTTGCCCTCTGATACTTCCCTAGATGGGATATATATGCTTGTCTCAGAGAGGTGTGCACCTCTCCCTCTCCCAGTTGTTACCTTCTTTCTAATTTCCTTTTGTTGGCCAAGAGGTAAGGCCCTCTTGCCTCATCCCGAGAAGGTTCACCGCTCCTTTTAGAAGTGTCGCCTCGTCCCATAGATCGAACCATTGTCTTTATCAAGCAAAAGGCGATTGTTAGTTGCAATTCAATGTTTAAACATACATAGGAGACATGCAAGTTATATATAAACTAGAAGACACGGTACAAAGTTAGAACATGCTTGTAGGGAAGTGATCTGCGATCTGCACAATTTCATTTGCGGACCGCAAAATTTTGTTGTGCGGCCGCAACAGTGAAGTGTGGTCCTCACAATTTCACTTGCAGCCGCACCTTTGAAACCCAAAAGATGTCAACTCTCTGATGACAGATAATTGGCTGATATGCGGCCAAACATGTTTTCTGCGTTCCGTATAATTAGACATACGGCCGCACATTGGAGTCAAAAAGTATGGACTCTCTCATGACAGTAAATGAGTTGTTCTGCAGCAGCGATGAGAATTTTACGGTCCATACATTTTATCTCGCAGCCGCAGAATGAGTACTTTACTAAGTTGCCCTAAATTCCACATCCGTGGACTGCACAGATTCAAGTGCAGCCACAGAATTCAATAGTTACGTACAGATCAATTTTTTTCTATCTAGATTTTTTAATTTTGTGCACACTTTGACATGGCAACATCATAAAAACATGAAAATATGCTAACCTAGTCCCTATAGAGCATGGACCCACAATTGAATTCTAATGACAAATAGCCTAAAAATAACTAAAAAGCTACAAATTAAACTAAAATAAAAAAATTAACAAGGAATTGAAGCATACCAAATGAATAAGTGTAATGAGTGAATGATAAAAGTTGTTGGGCGTGTGGACAAATGAAATCACCAAGAAATTTTAACAGAGAACTATTTTGTATGCTCAGAGAGTGAAAAAATGCAACAAATGCCCTTGTTCCTCTATTTATACTTATTGTTTATCAAGAGAAAGACGGGAGAGTGTGGTCGCACAATTTCATGTGCGATCCGCACTCTATTACTTGGTAATCTTATCTCAGCATCTCATCTGCGGTCCGCACAATTTCATGTGCGGCCACAAATTTCCTGTGCGGTCGCATATCGACTTCTTCTCTGACAAGCTAAACTTTAGAGAGTTGGTATTTTCAACCTCTCATTTGTGAGGTCCGCAAGCTAATTGTGCAGCCGCAATGTTCTTTTGCTATAGCACCCAAAAATGTGTTGTCCGCAATTCTTGCAACACTTAGCAAATTTTTGTCCACAATTCTTGTAAGTCATACTCAGCCCTGTAGCATACTTGAAATCAAGTTAGAATAAAAACAATACCTAACTACAAAAGTAAAAGGAAAAGAAACATGGATTGCCTCCCAAGAAGCGCCTGATTTAACGTCGCGGCACGACGCAAAATTCCATCAATTGAAATGAATGACCGCCATGACATGGCTATCTCTAACTTTCCCAAGTAGTGCTTCACTCGGTGATCATTGACTCAAAATACTTTATTGTTTTTATTCTTCAAGTCCAATGCACCAAAAGGTGCTACACCCATAATTTCAAGAGGACCAGTCCATTTAGACTTTAGCTTCTCGGGAAACATCCTCAACCTCGAGTTAAACAACAATACAATATCACCCACCTTAAACTCTTTGTTTCAAATGTATTTGTCATGAAGATATTTCATTTTTTCTTTGTACAAGGACGAACTTGCATAAACATGGTTCCAGAGCTCATCCAATTCATTCAAATGTGCAGCCCTCAAGTTAGCGGCTACATCCCAATCAAGATTCAACTTCTTTAGAGCCCACATGACCTTGCGCTCAAGTTCCCCCGGAAAGTGACAAGCATTCACAAACACCAACCGGTATGGTGACATTTCGATAGGTGTTTTGTAAGTTGTCTGGTAATCCTATAATGCATCATCAAGCTTCTTGGACCAAACCGTCCGATTCACATTCAATGTTTTGGACAAAATACTCTTTATTTTCCGGTTGAAGACTTCCACTTGACCGCTAGCTTGTGGATGATATGGAGTCGTGACTTTATGAGTAACACCATACTTTCTAAGTAAAGTGTCGAAAGCCATATTGCAAAAATGTGACCCCTCATCGCTTATAATAGCCCGCGAAGTACTGAATCTTGTGAAAATATTCTTCTCCAAGAACGCCACAACACTTCTCCCCTCATTGTCGGGTAAAGTAATGGCCTCAACCCATTTGGACACATAATCCACCGCGAACAAAATGCAGGTATTTCCATAAGAACTCACAAAAGGACCCATGAAGTCTATACCCCACACATCAAAAATACCAATTTCCAAAATATTAGTGAAAGGCATTTCATTTTTCTTTAAGATTCCACTGGCCCTTTGACATTCATCACATCTTTTCACTAACTCACTTGCATTCTTGTAAACAGTGGGCCACTAGAAACCACAACTAAGCACTTTGGTTGTCGTTCTCGCTCCACCATGATGACCACCATATGGCGAAGAATGACAAACTCCAAGAATTTCACTTTGCTCTTCTTTCGGCATACATATTCTAATTACCCTATCCGTACAAATCCGAAAAGGTCCGGTTCATCCCAATAATAATCTTGACAATCCCGTTTGAGCTTCTTCCTTGGGTTTGAAGAGAACTCATCCAGAATGATTCCACACACAAGAAAATTTGCTAGATCTGCGAACCATGGCACCTTTTTTATTGAAATAGCCAAGAGTTGCTCATCGGAGAAGGAGTCATTGATTTCAAGGCTATCATGTCGTCTCCCTTCCTCCTTCAAACGAGACAAGTGGTACGACGCCACTTGATTTTCGCTCCTTTTTCTATCTTGGATTTCAATATCAAACTCTTGCAACAAAAGCACCCATCTCATCAACCGAGTTTTGGAGTCTTTCTTGCTCATAATATAACAAAGCGCCCCATGATTCGCGTGGACATGACTTTTGCACCCATCAAGTACGGGTAGAACTTCTCAATTGCAAACACAATAGCAAGAAGCTCTTTTTCCTTAACGGTATATTGTATCCAAATAAGGTCAGATACAAAGCTTGATCAATTAAAGAATACTTCATTAATTTTTAATTGATTAGTCAACAGACGTCCTGCCATAATTATACAAAAAAGGTTAACTAAATTATACTACTCTATGTTATTTATTTTTCAAATTAAAATCTATATTTAATAATATAATATAGATTCTGATTAGTGAACAGACATCAAAAATATTTTCTATCATAATTAAAAAAATAATTCTTATTGAACTACTACTTTCATTAATTATGTTTCCATTTATAATTTAAATTATTAATGTTGTATTAAAATTGTCAAGTGTCTTAACCACATGCTTGTCACTTGGCTTAACCACATGCTTCACTACCCAACTTTTAATATAAGAAAATATTACAATAAAATACACATGACTTCACACCATAACAAAAAATGGCCCATGTTTTTAAGTTTTACCCCACCTAGCCCACATTGTACATATTTTGAAAGCACTTTGCAAATTTAAAATCTGTGTTCTTACAACCATTGCTTCTAAAAGCTATGAAGTTAATTCTTTGTTCTCACAACCATTGCTTTCACTTTCTCTTCTTCTCACATCTTCTACATATGCTTCAAGGGGCCGTGTATTTTCTGTTTCTCCTCTTGTGTCACCTGCTAGCAATGTAAGAAAATTGAAGAGTAGAAGTCCACCATTGAAGACCATTCAAAGCTTTGCTTTTGAAAATGTGTTTTTTTGAATTTGTTAGTTGTTTGGATTGGGTGTTGTTCTAATTGATTGAAAATATCAAAAGGAGTTCAAAATTTAAATTTGAAGTGATTTGGAGTAGATTTGAGCAAGATTTGAGTTAAATTTCAGAAAAGACGCAAGGAAGAGGATGAAGTCGATTTTTTGTATAATTATGTATAATCTTGTATAATAGTGTATATGAGTACCGAAACACACCTTATACGCTATTATACACTTTTATACGCTTTTATACAAGCATCTGTAGACGAACTTCTTCCACAATTTTCAGTTGCAATTCTTGTTCAAAACCAGTCCAAATCTTCATTAAGTGACTTCAAATTTTATATACAGCTTCCTTATACTATTTCTAACAAGTCTAAATAACATCCACTCCAAATTTCTCACAAAATCAAATTCGGAATCTAAACCCACATATTTAAGCTTGTTAAAAAACTAATTTTCACCACCCAAATGAATTTGGTTTGTTGAATTAATATTTGAGTCACAGTTACTGAATTGAAAATTAATTTAAAAGCTTGGGGAATCTTTTTTAAAAATTAAATAAAGTAGTAATTTTAAGAACTTATTGGAGTTGAATATTGAATCTTAGCCTATTATTTTTGGGCTAGTTGGTTGTAAATTGAATATGGGCTATAAAATTGAAAAGTATGGAACCCAATTATTTTAATCTGAAATTTTCCCGTAATATAATATAGAAGATTGTTTGTTTCATCAACTCAACAATATCACGATTACTTTTGTTAGAACTATATCAGCTAGCACGTGTAATAATTCGGCCCCATAGGTAACTTATGTGCGCTATATAGCACCTCCATCTGTAATGACCTTGATTAAGTCATAATATTATTCCTTTCATGTTTTAACCAAAAAAAAAAACATATTTCACGAGCTAAGATGTTGGTCTTTGTATGAAGAGGCTCTTTTCGTACGAAAACATCGAGAATTCCAAATGAACGAAGACATTCTTATTTTTGGTAGCCTCTTTGTGTTAACGTAAAGAAGACACCATAAAAAAAAATAAAAAAAAAAATAAAAAAAATAAAGAGGATTACTCAAGTGATAAGCACCCTAGAAAAAGGGATGAAAGAAAAGATAACGAGTTATTCAATTACATTAACTAGTTACATGGATTAGATTTTTTTTGGTTTAAAAGACTACATTCTATTAATTACCGATGAAATACAGGGAGCATCTGTGAAGACGCAGTTATAAAAAAAAGTTGGAACAACACTACTATTATTGTTAGTAAGTGGATGATGAGCGTCATTTTGAGCGACTACTCTATTACAAAAAGGTATTTAGGTGTTATGATGTCACGACCCAAAAACTAACCCTGTCGTGATGACGCATATCGTGGTACTAGACAAGCCGACACATTACCAAAACAAAACAATATTTTTATTTTTCAAGATAATCCCAAAGCTATTTAATATAAAACCTTCATAAGGAGTTCAAATCAAAACAAAAGTGCGGAAAAGAAAGCCCGATATCGGTGTATCACTAAGTCATGAGCAACTACTACAAACTGTTCTGAAAATAGCAACACTAACGTAGTATGAGAATAACCAAAATACACTAAAGGGAAGATAAAGAAGGAGAAAAGCAGGACTGTGATCGCCAGATAGCTACCTCGCTATCTCCGATGATCCGCTATTGAGTAAAATCAACAACCGCTACCGTATCCAGAGATACCTAGATCTGCACACAAGGTGCATGGGGACGTGAGTACACCAACTCAATAATTAACAAGTCCAAACTATGGACTGATAGGTAGTGACGAACTTAACCTCAACAAGTAACAAAAATAAATTGTGCAGAAAAGTAGGCATGCTTTCAATTCAAGTATTCAGCTTAAGCATTAAAGTAAATACAGATCTGGACAATGTGAAGTATAAAGCTCAGCTAATCTTTACGTGTCAATGCACATAATGTATGAAAATGTACCATGTACCTCCACTCTCAAGTGCTCAACTACTCGGTACTGTATATGGCCATCCGGCCCAGGGAAGATCCATCCCGGAATATATACACATCACCGACAACGGTCACTCAGTATCGAGGAAGGTCAATCCAGCCTTGTGGAGAAGATCCATTTCCAGGTATAAATGCTTCGGACAAGACCCATGTCCTGGTAAGATCCATCCCTCAATAATAACAACTGCGCTCACTGGGGGTGTGTTACAGACTCCAGAGGGGCTCCTATAGCCCAAGCGCTATCATAATCATCAACATAACTGCTGCGGCATGCAGCCCGATCCCATAACTACCACTCATAATCAGGCTCTCGGTCCCACTCAGTCATCACTCTCCAGTCTCATACATGGGCTCACAATGCCATGAAACTAGCCCGGAACAATGATATGATGTGCCAATAAATAACAACTGAGACTGAGACATGATATGAAATGCATGAATAAGACTAAGTACAGAATATCAATGAAACTAGTGAGCTGACAGTAAGAAACGACCACTCGGGTCCCAACAGTATTGGCGTAAAGCCCCAACATGATATCTACCATGATTTACAGCTCATTTACTTAATCACATGATGGAAACATGGATATCAGCAAGAAAGAGTCACTAAACGGTGCCATGGAATGAACCAGGTCCCGATTCTCACGATGCACACCCGCACGCCCTCCAGTTGTCATGTGCATCACCTCAAGACTAATCACATAACACATAGTTCGGGAGTTTTGAACCCTCAGAATCAAGTTTGGAAGCGTTACTTACCTCAAACCAAGCCAAAATCCTACTCTGCGACACCCTTGCCTCTCAAATCTGTAACGACCCGACTGGTCATTTTGCCTTTTAGAACCCTGTTCCCCTAAATAAAACTTCCCGTGCTTGCTTTAGCTAATTTACGACTTACGGGGATGGTTGGTTCGGGATTTGGAAGAGTTTGGAGTGAAATATGCCCATTTGATTCCTTAGGATTTTCTTAAAATGCTA
Source organism: Nicotiana sylvestris (assembly GCF_000393655.2). Taxonomy (NCBI): domain Eukaryota; kingdom Viridiplantae; phylum Streptophyta; class Magnoliopsida; order Solanales; family Solanaceae; genus Nicotiana; species Nicotiana sylvestris. The sequence continues at coordinate 129,723,865 of NC_091058.1, read as the reverse complement.
AATTTGACTTTGGTCAATATTTTGAGTATACGGACCCGGATTCATGATTTGATGGTCCCTGAGGGTCCGTAGGAAAATATGGGACCTAAGAGTATGCCCGAAATCGAATTCCGAGGTCCTTAGCCCAAGTAATGAATTTTTGTTAGAAATTGTTAATCTGAAGTTTTAAAGATTTAAAGAAACTAATTAATGATTGATCACATGGGTATCGGGCTCGTATGTTGGTTCCGAAACCCGTTACAGGTCCGAAATAATATTTAAGACTTGCTCGTAAAATTTATTGTCAATCCGAGTAGTTTAAGTGTGTTTCGGCTCGTTAGAGGAAAATTAAGAACTTGAAGTTCATAAGTTTGATTCATTTGGTTTTAGGGGGTGAATCTTAGATTTAGCGTTGTTTCAGGCATTCCGGAGTTTCGAGTAGGTCCGTCTCTTGATTTTAGACTTACCGGTATGTTCGGGAGGGGCCCGGGAGCCCCGAGCGTCAAACGGACGAGGCTTGAGTGAAGTTGGGAAATTGGAGAAGTGCTGAAGCATCTGCTTCTGTCATAACCGCACCTGCGGTTGGTTGACCGCAGGTGCGAGACCGCAGAAGCAGTCCTCCAATCGCAGAAGCGGCCCAGGGCAGGCTAGGCCAGGAACTGCAGAAGCGATCCCAGCCCTTTTGGCCCGTTTCTGCAGATGCGGTCTCTTCCTCGCAGAAGTGGGACAACAAATGCGGAAATTGCTGAAGCAGTGAGCTTCATTTAATATGGGTTCTAAGTTAATTTTTACCACTTTTCACTTCTCCATTGGCGATTTTGGGAGCTTTTGAGAGAAGACTTCCACCTAGCATCTTGAGGTAAGTTTATCCCACTAATTCTTGGTTTAATACTTGTGTTTTAGGTAGATTAAACACTAGAATTTAGGTAAAATCAAGGGGTTAGAGAAAAACCTAGGGTTTTAATAAAAGTTAGATTTAACCACGAAATTTATTATGGAATGAATTAGAAATCATATATTATTGATCCTTAGGTTATAGAGAACAACTTCCTTCGAAAAATTTCGGAATCCAGGCACGTGGGCTCGGGGTCGGATTTTAGGAAACTTGTGTTAAAGGTTGGGAAATTGCTTAAATAGCTAGAATTTGATCTTGTGAGTATATATTGACTAGTTCCTACCTCATTTAACTAGTTTGGGATCGTTCGACTCCGAATTAAGGGCTTGGACTCGTTCTTGGTATTGGAAGTGCACTTTGGAGCGAGGTGAGTCTCATTTCTAACCTTGTAAGAGGGAATTGTCCCCATAGGTATAATAATTGAATTAATTGCTATTATATGCGGTGGCTACGTACGCACTAGGTGATAAGAGTCCGTGCGTAGCTACTATTATGTTAAGTTCGGGTAGTCTAGGACCCAAAAGCATGCTCTACGTGGTATTCTTGTAACTTGATGATAAATTCGGATTCGTAAAAATTATGTTGATTAAAGCAAATGAGACAAGTAGAGGAACCTTATCTCGCTTGGCCTTTTAAAAGAGAATTTGAATATTCCTGTGAATAACTACTCCTCAGATATACATTATAGTCTGCTTGTTGATGAGTTTATTTATATTTGACCGCGTTGCACGTGTGATTCGCGAGCTGGGTAATAGGTGCATCTATGGTTCGAGCCGTTCGACCCTCAGCAATGCACAATTTACTTTCATGTTAGATCGGGCCGTACGCCCCTCGGTGTTACTTGCGCATGCTTTACTTAGTACTTCTCTGTGGACCGAACTTCATATATGCCTTGAAACGTAAATGGATACCCATGATATTATTTGGAAAAAGAACTGTTATTCCTTGCCATACGATACTAATAAATTGTGCTATCCATGCTTATTATAAATTCTTTCTCATATTATTTGACCCTAGTAAGTATCAAGTCGACCTTTCGTCTCTACTTCTTCGAGATTAGATGGAATACTTATTGGGTACATATTGTTTATGTACTCATACTACACTTCTGCACTTAATTGTACAGGATCTGAGGCAGGTGTATCTGGCTATCAGTCTGGTGCGCATCCCTGAGCGGATTTCGAGACTTCTATGGTGAGTTGCTTCCCTTCTCGTGCCGTTCAACGGCCTGAAGGAGTCTCTCTTATGTATTTTTGTTGTCTATTCTGTTTTGGACAGTAGGATAGTGTGATTCTTTTGTATATTCTACTAGTTGTCCACAGCTTGTGACACCAGGTCTTGGCACACACATTAATAAACATGTATTATTTTGGGATTGTATGATTATTTTTTACTTTACTGATCAATTATGATTTTATTTCAACTTAAAGAATCATTGCAACTATTTTGGGTAAAAGTAAATGAGAATTATTTAGTATTTTTCCGCGTTGGCTTGCCCGACAATGGTATTGGGCGCCATCATGACCTATTATGGAAATGGGTCGTGACAACATGGTATCAGAGCACTAGGTTTACGTAGGTCTCACGAGTCATGGGCAAACCTAATAGAGTCTTGTAGATCGGTACAGAGACATCTGTATTTATCTTCGAGAGGCTATAGGGTGTTAGGAAAACTACTCTTTATTCATTTTCTATCGTGCTATGGTTGGTATACTAAATTTCCCTATTCTATTCTCTCACAAATGGTGAGGACACGCACGGCTGATGTTCTAGACCCGGGCGGAGCTGCTCCCCCTGTTGCTAGAGCCCGAGGCAGAGGCTGGGGGAGGGCACCAGCCCGTGGTAGGGGACGAGGGCGTCCCAGAGTTATTCTAGTAGTACCACCAGCAGATCCCGCGGGAGATCCTATCATCGAGGAGCAGAGCAAGGTGCTCGTAGCTGAGCCTACCCCGGCGGACTTTATGACAGCTTCGGGGGTGAGCGTCATGAGGATGCCCAGGATTTTATTGACAGGTGCAGGGACAGATTGCACAACATGAGGATATTGGAGTCGCATGGAGTTGACTTCACTACTTTTCAGTTTAAGGGCAGGGCCAGTAGATAGTAGCAGTCCTATGTTCTTGGCAGGCCAGCAGGTTCTCCTCCCCTCACCTGGGATTAGTTCACCCAGTTATTCTTGGATAGGTATATTCCACCCTCGGAGAGGGAAGAGCTACAGTATCAATTTGAGCATCTTGAGCAGGATCAGATGTCTGTGACCGATTATGGGGCGAGGTTCTCTGAGTTGTCTCTCCATGCACTTATGATACTTCCCACAGATGCAGAGAGAGTGCGGAGATTTGTTGCGGGGTTGCACCCCGGTATTCGAGCTAGAATGGCCTGAGAGGTGGAGATGGGTAATGAGTATCATCTAGTGGTAGAGGTTGCTCGCAGGATTGAGGGGTATTGCCAGAGGGGTAGAGAGCATATTCAGCACGACAAGAGGGCCTGGTTTTCGGGAGAGTTCAGAGGTGCCCCAGCAAGGGGTAGAGGTCACTTCGGGAGGGGTCAGCCCAGCAGACCCCCGTATTCAGCACCATCACCCCCTCCCTGAGGTGCTCCAGTGAGGCCTTATTTTAGTGCGATGTCGGAGAGTTCTTACCGCCCACCAGCTATTCAGGGTTCCTTCGGCGGGTATTCTGGTCATCAATATTCTTCCAGTGCTCACTTCAATGTCGTGCCAGAGAGTTCATATCGCCCACCAGCCATCCAAGGCTCTTCAAGTGGGTATTCGGGTCAGCAGGCTCAGACTTCAGGGCAACAGGCTATGGTACCGAGAGTATGCTACGAGTGTGGAGATCTGGGTCATATGAAGAGGACCTGCCCCAGACTTCAGGGCAAAGCAGTGCAGCAGGGTTATCAGCCTATGATTTCAGCACTGGCTGCCCCGCCACCTAGAGGTGGAGTGCAGACTGGCAGGGGCCATCCTAAAGGTGGAGGCCAGGCAGGGAGAGGTCAACCAGCTATTGCTCAGTCAGGTGGAGGCCAGCCAGCCAGATTCTACGCCTTTCCGGCTAGGCCAGATGCATTGGCCTCAGATTCCATCATCACAGGTAGTATTTTCGTCGGTGGTAGAGATGTTTCAGTATTATTTGATCCAGGGTCTACTTATTCATATGTATCATCTCTGTTTGCTCATTTCCTGGTTATTTCTCTTGAGCCTTTGGGCACTCCTGTTCATGTGTCCACTCCTGTGGGTGATTTTGTGGTTGTGGATCTGATCTACCGGTCTTGTATGGTCACATTTTGTGGTTTCGAGACTAGAGCGGATCTCTTGTTGCTTGACATGATCGACCTTGAGGTCATCCTGGGCATGGATTGGTTGTCTCCATATCACGCCGTCCTAGATTGCCATGCCAAGACTGTTTCATTAGCGATGCCAGGGTTACTGAGGTTGGAGTGGAAGGGTTCCATAGTTGATATATCTAGTCGGGTTATTTCTTTCCTGAAGGCTCAGCATATGGTCGAGAAGGGGTGTTTGGCTTATCTAGCTTATGTTCGGGACACCACCATAGAGTCTCCGACGATTTATTCAGTTCCAGTGGTTCGAGAGTTCACCGATGTGTTTCCTTCTAATCTTTCTGGCATGCCACCGGATCGTGATATTGATTTCTGTATTGATTTGGCTCCAAGCACCCAGCCTATATCTATTCCACCATACCGCATGGATCCTAAGGAGTTGAAGGAGTTGAAGGAGCAGCTTTAGGAGTTGTTAGCAAATGGGTTTGTTAGACCCAGTGTATCACCTTGGGGTGCACCAGTGCATTGATTACTGCTAGTTGAATAAAGTCACTATCAAGAACAAGTATCTATTGCCTCGTATCGATGATTTTTCGACCAGTTGCAGGGTGCTAGGTTGTTCTCTAAGATAGACTTGAGGTCAGGGTACATCAGTTGAGGATTCGGTATTCGGATGTTCCAAAGACTGCATTCCGGACTAGATATGGCCATTATGAGTTTTTGGTGATGTCCTTTGGCTTAACTAATGCCCCAGCAGCATTTATGGACTTGATAAACCGGGTGTTCAGGCCTTATATTGATTCATTTGTCATCTTCTTCATTGACGACATCTTGATATACTCCCGTAGCCTGCGGGAGCACGAGCAGCATTTGAGAGTAGTGCTTCAGACCTTGCGAGAGCAGAAGCTATATGCTAAGTTCTCCAAGTGTGAGTTTTAGCTGGAGTCAGTGGCATTCTTGGGGCATGTTGTGTCAGGAGAGGGTATTATGGTGGATCCCAAGAAGATTGAGGCAACTCAGAGTTGGCCACGTCCTACCTCGGTGACCGAGATCAGGAGTTTCCTAGGGCTAGCAGGTTATTACCGACGATTCGTGCAGGGCTTTTCATCTATTGCATCACCTTTGACTAGATTAACCCAGAAGGGTGCTCCTTTTTGTTGGTCCGATGATTGTGAGGAGAGCTTCCAGAAGCTCAAGACAACTTTGACTACAATACTAGTTCTTGTGTTACCTTCCAATTCAGGGATGTATACGGTATATTGCGATGCTTCACGCGTTAGATTGGGGTGTGTATTGATGCAGGAGGGGCGAGTTATTGCCTATGCTTCGTGCCAACTGAAGGTTTATGAGAAGAATTATCCTGTACACGATCTAGAGTTGGTCGCGATTGTTCATACTCTTAAGATATTGAGGCATTATTTGTATGGAGGTTTATATTGATCATCGCAGCTTACAACATTTGTTCAAACAGAGGGATGTTAATTTGAGGCAGCGTAGGTGGCTTGAGTTACCGAGGGATTATGACATCACCATTGTTTATCATCTGGGCAAGGCAAATGTGGTTGCGGATGCCCTAAGCAGAAAGGCAGAGAGTATGGGTAGCTTGGCATTCATTCTAGTAGAGGAGAGACCACTAGCCTTGGACATTCAGTCTTTGGCTAACAGACTTGTAAAGTTGGATATTTCAGAGCCCAGTCAAGTTCTCGCGTGTGTGGTTGCTCAGTCTTCATTATTGGGAAAGATCAAGGCCCGGCAGTTCGATGATCCACATTTGGTGGTACTTAGAGAGACGGTGCTTCAGGGAGGTGCCAAGGAGGTTACTATTGGCGAGGATGGTGTTTTGCGACTCCAAGGTCGTTTATGTGTTCCTAAAGTTGATGGTCTGAGGAAGAGGATTCTAGATGAGGCACACAATTCGCGGTATTCCATCCACCCGGGAGCTACGAAGATGTATTGCGACTTGAGGCAGCATTATTGGTGGCGAAGGATGAAGAAAGACATAGTAGAGTATGTGGCTAGGTGTTTGAATTTCCAGCAGGTCAAGTATGAACACCAGAGGCCAGGTGACCTACTTCAGCAGATGCCTATACCAGAGTGGAAGTGGGAGCACATCACCATGGATTTCGTAGTTGGGTTGCTGCGTACTTTGCGGAAGTTTGATTCAGTGTGGGTCATTGTTGACAGGTTGACCAAGTCGGCCCACTTTATTCCAGTGGCAACTACTTATACAGCAGAGAGGTATGCTCAGATTTACATTCGGGAGATAGTCCGGTTGCATGGTGTGCCTGTTTCCATCATATCAGATAGGGGGCCTCAGTTTACTTTCCATTTCTGGAGAGCCATTCAGAGTGAGTTGGGGAATCGTGTAGAGCTCAGCACAACATTTCATCCTCAGACCGACGGGCAGTCGGAGCAGACAGTTCAAATTTTGGAGGACATTCTCAGAGAATGTGTGATTGACTTTGGAGGGCAGTGGGATCAGTTCTTACCTTTGGCGGAGTTTGCATACAACAACAGCTATTAGTCCAGCATAGAGATGGCTCCATACGAGGCTTTATATGGTCACCGTTGTTGTTCTCCTATCGGGTGGTTCGAGCCTGGTGAGGCTAAGTTATACGGTACAGATTTGGTACAAGATGCCTTGGACAAGGTAAAGTTGATCCAGGAGAGGCTTCGCACATCTCAGTCCAGACAGAAGAGTTAAGCAGATCAGAAGGCGCGTGATGTATCATATATGGTTGGCGAGAAGATCCTCTTAAAAGTCTCACCAATGAAGGGTGTTATGAGATTCGAGAATGAGGGCAAGCTGAGCCCAAGGTTTATTGGCCCATTTGAGGTGTTGAGGCGAGTTGGAGAGGTTGCTTACGAGCTGGCTTTACCCCCAGCTTATCGGGAGTTCATCCGGTTTTTCATGTATCAATGCTTCGGAAGTATCATGCCAACTTGTCCCATGTGTTGGACTTTAGTACCATTCAGTTGGATGAGAGTTTGTGTTATGAGGAGGAGCTAGTTGCTATTATTGATAGACAGGATCGCCAGTTGAGGTCCAAGAGGATTTCTGCGTTAAGGGTCCAGTGGAGGGACCAACCAGTCGAGGAGGCGACTTGGGAGTCCGAGGAGGACATGCGGAGCAGATATCCACATTTATTCGGTAGCTCAGGTAATTTTCTATGTCTGTTCGAGGACGAACATTTGTTTAAGAGGTGGAGAATGCAACGACCCAACTGGTCGTTTTGCCATTTAGAACCCTGTTGCCCTAAATAAAACTTCCCGCGCTTGCTTTAGCTAATTTACAACTTGCGGGGACAGTTGGTTTGGGATTTGGAAGAGTTTAGAGTGAAATATGCCCATGTGATTCCTTAGGATATTCTTAAAAGGCTAAGTTTGACTTTGGTCAACATTTTGAGCAAACGGACCCGGATTCATGATTTGGCGGTCCCGTAGGGTCCATAGGAAAATATAGGACCTGGGCATATGCCCGGAATCGAATTTCGAGGTCCCTAGCCCGAGCAATGAATTTTTATTAGAAATTGTTAATCTGATGTTTTAAGGATTTAAAAAAACTAATTAATGATTGATCACATGGGCATCAGGCTCGTATGTTGGTTCCGAAGCCCGGTACAGGTCCTAAATAACATTTAAGACTTGCCCGCAAAATTTGGTGTCAATCCGAGTAGTTTAAGTGTGTTTCGGCTCGTTAGAGGAAAATTAAGAACTTGAAGTTCATAAATTTGATTCATTTGGTTTTAGGGGTTGAATATTAGATTTAGTGTTGTTTCGGGTATTCCGGAGGTTCGAGTAGGTCTGTCTCGTGATTTCAGACTTGTCGGTATGTTCGGGCGGGGACCGGGAGCCCCGAGCGTCAAACGGACGAGGCTCGAATGAAGTTGGGAAATTGGAGAAGTGCTGAAGCATCTGCTTCTGTCATAACCGCACCTGCGGTTGGTTGACCGCAGGTGCGAGACCGCTGAAGCAGTCCTCCAATCGCAGAAGCAGGCCAGGAACCGCAGAAGCGGCTTCAAGATCGCAAAAGCGGTCCCAGCCCGCTTGGCCCGTTTTCGCAGATGCGGTCCCTTCCTCGCAGAAGCGGGACCGCAGATGCGGTCCCCTGACCGCAGATGCGAAAATCGCTGAAGCGGTGAGCTTCATTTAATACGGGTTCTAAGTCAATTTTTACCACTTTTCACTCCTCCATTGGCAATTTTGGGAGCTTTTGAGAGAAGACTTCCACCTAGCATCTTGAGGTAAGTTTATCCCACTAATTCTTAGTTTAATACTTGTGTTTTAGGTAGATTAAACACTAGAATTTAGGTAAAACCTAGGGGTTAGAGAAAAACCTATGGTTTTAATAAAAGTTAGATTTAACCACGAAATTTATTATGGAATGAATTAGAAATCATATATTATTGATCCTTAGGTTATAGAGAACAACTTCCTTCGAAAAATTTTTGGAATCCGGGCACGTGGGCCCGGGGTCGGATTTTAGGAAACTTGTGTTAAAGGTTGGAAAATTGCTTAAATAGCTAGAATTCGATCTTGTGAGTCTATATTGACTAGTTCCTAACTCATTTAACTAGTTTGGAATCGTTCGACTCCAAATTGAGGGCTTGGACTCGTTCTTGGTATTGGAAGTGCACTTTGGAGCAAGGTGAGTCTCCTTTCTAACCTTGTAAGAGGGAATTGTCCCCATAGGTATAATAATTGAATTAATTGCTATTATATGTGGTGGCTATGTACGCACTAGGTGACGAGAGTTCGTGCGTAGCTACTATTATATTAAGTTAGGGTAGTCTAGGACCCAAAAGCATGCTCTACGTGGTATTTTTGTAACTTGATGATAAATTCGGATTCGTATAAATTATGTTGATTAAGGTAAATGAGACTAGTATAGGAACCTTATCTTGCTTGGCGTTTTAAAAGAGAATTTGAATATTCCTGTGAATAACTACTCCTCAGATATACATTATGGTCTGCTTGTTGATGAGTTTATTTATATTTGACCGCGTCGCACGTGTGATTCGCGGCGGGGTAATAGATGCATCTATGATTTGAGCCGTTTGACCCTCGGCAGTGCACAATTTACTTTCATGTTGGATTGGGCCGTACAACCCTCGGTGTTACTTGCGCATGCTTTACTTAGTACTTCTCTGTGGACCGAACTTCATATATGCCTTGAAACGTAAATGGATACCCATGATATTATTTGGAAAAAGAATTGTTATTCCTTGCCATACGATACTAATAAATTGTGCTATCCATGCTTATTATAAATTCTTTCTCATATTATTTGACCCTAAAAAGTATCAAGTCGACCTCTCATCTCTACTTCTTCGAGATTAGATGGGATACTTACTGGGTACATATTGTTTATGTACTCATACTACACTTCTGTACTTAATTGTATAGGATCTGAGGTAGGTGTATCTGGCTATCAGTCTGGTGCGCATCTCTGAGAGGATTTCGAGACTTCTACGGTGAGCTGTTTCCCTTCCCGTGCCGTTCAACAGCCTGAAGGAGTCTCTCTTATGTATTTTTGCTGTCTATTCTGTTTCGGACAGTAGGATAGTGTGATTCTTTTGTATATTCTACTAGTTGCCCACAGCTTGTGATACCAGGTCTTGGGGCACACATTAGTAGACATGTATTATTTTGGGATTGTATGATTATTTTTGACTTTACTGATCATTTCTGATTTTATTTCAACTTAAAGAATCATTTCAACTATTTTGGGTAAAAGTAAATGAGAACTTATTTAGTATTTTTCCGCGTTGGCTTGCTCGGAAATGGTGTTGGACGCTATTATGACCTATTATGGAAATGGGTCGTGACAGAATCGGCCTCCAAACATCCCTAATATAGTCAAAAACAATACAATGCCATCAATATACGCCAAGGAACCAATTCCATAAGAAAAATTACTTAATTGGACACAAATTCCCGAAAGTCACTCAAACTCGGCCCCCGGGCCCACATCTCAGAATTTTACAAAAATCACAAAACTAGAAAGCCCATTCACTCACGAGTCTATACATACAAAATTCATCAAAATCCGACTTCATTTGGTCCCTCAAATTCTCAAATTAAACTCTCCAAAATCCCAAGCCCTAACACCTCATTTTCACCCCCTAATTTCCACTAATTAATTAATAAAATAATGAAAAAATACCATAGATAGGAGTACTAGAGCTCAAGCAACTAACCTCACTGAAAACCCCTTGAATCTCCCTTCAAAATCAATCCAAAAGCTCCAAAACTCGTCTTCAAAATTGGTTGAAATGAGCAAAATTCGCGAAGTCTTCAATTTATAGGTTTTTCCCAGTAAAATCGCATTTGCGGCCATATATCCTCTCCTATGGAAACCACTTAAATCCTCAAAATTGCACTTGTGCCCCAAGTTCCCTACCTGCGGGCGCACCTGTGCACATCCTTCCGCTTCTGCGGAACTGGCCATTCTCCCTTCTTCCGCATTTGCGCCCCAGGTCTCGCACCTGTGAGCTCGCAGATGCAACCATTCCTTCGCACCTGAGCTCCAGCCCACCTCATCCTTGGCTGCATATGCGGCTCCTTCTCCGCTTCTGCAGGCTCGCACCTGTGGTTCCCACTCCACAGGTGTGGTTATGACAGCTGAGTTTAACTTCAGCAAATCCTCCAATTCCAAACATGCTCTGTCAATCACCCGAAATCAACTCGAGGCCTTCGGGACCTCAACCAAACATACCAACATGTCACATAATATCATACGAACTTAGTCAATCACCAAATCACCTCGAATACCATCAAACATACAAATTACCCTCGGATTCAAGCCTAAGAACTTCTAAACTTTCAAATTCCACAAACGGTGCCTAAACCTATCAAATCACACCCGAATGACCTCAAATTTGGACACAAGTCAAAAATGACACCACGAACCTACTCCAACTTCCGGAATTCTATTCCGACCCCGATATCAAAATTTTCATTACCGGCCAAAATCGCCAAAATTCTAACTTTTGCCAATTCATACCTAATTCTACTACGAACCTCCAAATCACATTCTGGACATGCTCCTAAATCCAAAATCACCTAACGGAGCTAACGGAATCATCACAATTTAAATCCGAGGTCGTTTACATATAAGTCAACATCTGGTCAACTTTCCCAACTTAAGCTTCCAAATAAGAGACTAAGTGTCTCAATTTGCTCTAAAACCACTCCGGATCCGAATCAACTAACTCAGTAAGTAAAAATTCAGCTGAAGAACATAAAAGAAGCAGGAAACAGGAGAACGGTGCTATAACTCTCGAAACGACCGGCCGGATCATTACATATGACTACCAAAAGCTACATCAAAAGAGTTACAAAAATCTACTCGTGATCCTGTTGTTGTAGGATTTGTTGTTTAATATGCCTAAGCTGCTACAGACCCGTTTGTCTTCAAGAAGATCTTATAATAGAAAGTTTGGTAGAGTTGGCAAAAAAGGTGATATTGCTGCCCATCAGTTCCATTCCAAAATGTACTAGTTTGTTAGCTACTGTGGACAGCTCCCTGTAAGTGTGGATTACGGACGTATTACTCAGTGTCTGAATCAGGGATCTTCAATCATTAAGCAAGTGTGAATGCATTATGGATGTTCTATTAAGCATGGAAATCACCTCTTTTGCATCCGTGTGGATTTGCAATGGTGTGAGGTTTTGAGCTGCTGCTAATTGTAATCCTCGAAGCAGCGCCACAAGTTCTATATTAGTGACGTTTGTTGTGGGATGGTTTCTCGCATATCCCATCACCCAACTCTCATTTGTATCTCTGAACATCCCCCCCTCCCTCCCCCCAAAAAAAAATCCAACATTAGTAGTTGACGATTCGACTGCCCCGTCCGTGTTTAATTTGAAATAACCCATTGGTGGAGGTTCCCACGTGATATACATTGGTAACAATTATTTTTTGTGTGTGGAACTATTGGTTAGGTGAAAAAAATTTGGTTGCAAGTTGATTTATAGAAATAATATTGGGTGTACATTTGGAATTTTCGAAGATGTTTTTATTTCTAATGTTTCACAAATGTCATAAAGTGAAGGGGAGTAGTACTTGGTGAGTTATGAAACTCTTATTGGCGAAACTATGTGATTGAATAAGTTTTCTAAGCCACGCATAGTTAGGAACTATTGCATGATTAATATTTTGTATGCAACTCATTAGCTTCATAGCAAGGCAACATTGTCTTGCGTTAGTGTAATTGGATAGAATGTGACTAATTGTTTCTTCGTGCACTTGATAGATAGTTCATAGGTTGGAAGAGAGGATTCCAAGTCTAGTTACATGGACTAGATTATACATACTATAAGTGTGCTAAAAATTTGCAGAAGACAAAGTTTTTTACCCCTTCAAATATTTCAGTGAAAAATAAAATTACATCAATATAATTCAAATAAACTAGCAATGGCAATAATAATAATAATAATAATAATAATAATAATAATAATAATAATAATAATAATAATAATAATAATAATAATAATAAGGATTTGTTTGGTATGATTTATTAGGAAAAATAATATATTTATTGGCTTTGGTATTATTAATTCCTCATTTGGTATAATAGTATTTTTTTCACTTATGTATAAGTAATATGTACATGTATTAGTTATATATACACCTTATTCAATACTATTTTTATATATAGCAAACCATGATATTGGCAATACCATAATTTTTAAATATGGATAAGCATGTATGAGATCATTTTCAAAGAATATGGAGGATATTTTTGTAAATAAATATTTTTTTTTAAAAATATGCAAATGCATATTATTTTTAATACACCAAACAATCAATAGAAATAATTTTAGTATAACTAATCCGAGCATTCTTACACACGCTACCAAATGACCCATAACAGCATTTTAACACAATAAAGACGTGTTTGGAACTAGGAGATTCTTGGAACAAAATAGTCGCGCAAAATTTTGTAAAAAAGAAAACTAATACCAAAAGGGGAAAAAAAGCACATATATCCAACAAAGAATGGGATCAGCCATTAGTAATTATAATATTTTCTTGTTTAGGCAAAAAGAATAAAATCCAGCAAAATTAAGCTTAACAAAAATCTTTAAATCATATTTACGAATTCCTCAAAATCGATCTTCCCATCTCCATCTTCATCAAAAGCCAAGATCATCTTTCTGCAAATTTCCAATTCTGCAGCTTGCTTCAATCCAAGAGCGTACAGAACTCTCTGCAATTCCCTTTCGTCAATAAAACCATCTTTGTTCTCATCAAATACATCAAAAGCTTCTCCTAAATCCTGCATATTATATTCTTCTTCTCCAAACAAGTCATATAAATTGTCTAAATCAAACCTCTCCTGTAGTTTTTCACCTTCAGGGTGGCAAAAAATTCCCAGTTTAGCCATTATAATCTCTACCTCTTCTCTGCATAAGCTTCCATCAACTATCGTAAAAGGGGTTGTTTTCTTGTTTTTTTCCAGGTAATCTGATGGACCCACCTTGGATTTTTTAGAATTTTGTGTTTGGGACAAAAAGTTGATAAATTTTCTTCCCCAATCAAAGATTATGTACAACAAGAAGAAACCAACTAAGCCATGAATTAGCAAAGGGACTGGGACGGTAGTTAAAGGTAACTTCTTGAATGTAAAGCGATTGAGATAGCTAGGAGCTGCCATTGGCTATATTGCCTAATGGAGCTTCTCTGTGATTGAGGATGGAGAAAATTACAGAATTTTCTCCTTTCTCCTTGTTCTATAAGGGTTATGTTAAGGCATGCAAATACCAAAAAAGAGAGAGAGGAAAGAGATGGTCTTTTTCTCTTCAGGTTTGCGAGAAGGGTGGAGAGGAATGGTAGGGAATAATGCTTATGTGTACGTATATATAACGAAAGTTTTTTTTTTTTTTGGCTTTATTATTCCGAAAACCTAAGTAACCATTAATTAGAAAGTTGATGAAATTGCAGTTTTAGTCCCTTAAATATCAACAAATAGTTAAACTTTTACTTTCAATTTATGGGGATGTGCACTTCGATTTTTATTGCTTGTGAACTTTCATGAATTTAATGAATTATTTTAATTATTATATCATTTAATTACTCATGTGTTATGTTACTTTATATTTAAGAATAGTATAATAAAATAATTTTAATATAACAGAATTATTATACTCTTTATGTGTTAATTTATATTTACCACCTTTTACTATGCACAAAGTTTAAGAAAAAATAAAAAAAATTTAGAACTTGTGATCTTAAACATGCACCCTTCTACACAGTGGCGGACCCAGGATTTTGTGCAAGCGGGTTCAATCTTAGAAGTACATAACTTTAGTCGTAAAATAATAGTTGTTAAGTGGGTTCAAATAAAATATTTATACAAAATTTACACAACTTTAATCGTAATTTATACATATATACAGTATTATTTTTTGATGAAGCGTCCACCACGTGCGTCCATCATTGCTTCTACATCTTATCCTCCCGAGATCCCACTTATGGGAAACTATTGGGTTTTTTGTTGTTGTTATTGTTGTTGTCTTAAACATGCTATAAATCGTGGATATAAGACTTTTGTTTGTTGTAATCTTAAACATTTGATAATATTTATGTAATTATAAAAATTTCTCATTAAAAAAATATAAAAATGTGTTCTTCTATTTAAAACAGAATAATAAAGAAATAGTGTCGAACAACAACGTAAAACGAAGACAACATAAAGACAAAAAATACATGTTTAAATAAATTAAAAAGTTGAATGTGCCATATATAAGGATTAAAATTGATCAACAATTGAGTGACGAATAGTTTATTATTCTTCATTTGCACTAAAGTGGAAAAAGGATGATTGAGGAATGTGGTTGTTGGGTTCCATTGATTTCAGTCAGTGGGTTAGAATATTAATCAAGATTAGGTTATTGCCCCAAGTGTCAAAAAATGCTAAAGAGACATGGGGGTATTCTTGTTGGAGTCGTTTGCCTTATGGCCTTTTGGATGGAAATTTGGTGTCCTGTTTTTCTTTTTCTTTTGGTCGTTTTATTATTTGATTTGACTGTTTTAATCAGTACTACTACTAGTATTTGACTATTTATGAGAAAGAAAGTACGAGGAAGTTGCTCTGCGGATTGTGATAGTGCACTTTCATGTCATCTTTTCTTCTTAATGCGTCGCTTTTTATGCAGTAAGGGTGGATTGAGTATGTTTACTAAATTAATAAATCTAGAATATGTGCTTTATTATTATTGGGGTGATTAGTGTGTGTGCATACTATATATATTATCATGGTTTGATAAAAAAATATTAACTTTCGGTTAAACTATTAAATTTTATGTAATGAAGGATTAAATCTAGTTAATGATAATATCCCTAGATATAGATCTTGAAAGCACGAATTACACGAGACTGAGTTAGTGGAAGATTGACAGTAACATGCATTTAATATTTCAAAAGGTATGAACAGTAATGGAGGGGTAACTAGTAATAAATAACAATAAATGACATTTAAGTAAATATGAGGAGCAATTCATCCAATAATGAATGAACTAGATTCGTTCCTCCTGACAACGATGAATGACAGATAAATCTTAGAATGTTCCGACTATTCTTGGATCTGATGGAAAAGTATGGAATAATGTGAGCAAGAATATTGATGAAAGGTAAAATTTGTATCTTTGCTAGAGAGAGAATCTTCTTTCGAAAAATATTCTTATCAATTGAATATTACATGCCCTCATTCATTGACCTTTTTCCTATTTATATGGGACATACCCCTAATAAACTCTAATAGTACATATGCCGAGAATATCCAATAGAATATTCTCTTCAATATCTTATTCCAATAAACTAGTCGTTACAGCTCTTTTTGCAGTGCTCGACATCGACCATCGTTTGCACCCTAACCACAAGCCTCGCTATCTTTTGATTGACCTCGGTTGATTCTTTCCGTGATGTTACTTTGCACTAAGTACTGAGACAGATTTCGACCTATACAATCACCTCAATCTATCATTTAAGATGCTAAAATAATGTGATATGACATAAATAATGGTCTAAATAATTTTTTTCTCACACTCTCCATACAATATTTACCGGCTGGGATCCCCTCCAGTGATGTTTGGTCCAATATTGTTCAATAGAGTATTGATTTTGTCACACGTATCGTATATACTAATCAATTGACAAGATCTTTTTAAACTTAAAATCTAGTTTAACCATGGTTTCTTCTTGTCTACGTCCATGTAGTTAAGACTACCAAACATATTTTCTTTCACTTCATGCGAATTATGAATCATGGTTCTTTTCTGAATCTGTTCAAGTCCATTTTAGCATCGGTAAAAAGGATATAAAATCACCTAGGGCTATTTTCTTTCTGAGATGTCAGGATTGAGTTTAGTGACGTTCGAATCCATTTTAATTTTATCTCATGCATAGCCGCAAAACAAATTCATGTAGGATGTCATTTTTCATCTCACCCATACCCTCGAAAAGAAAACGATTTAGGATCTCAAACAATAAAACATCTGACATGCATTTGATGATGGCAATGTTTATCAATCTTGAACACAACAATAAAAGTCTTCGATAAAAGACTGCCTCAGCCTCTTTGAGTAATTGAATGCAAAGTGGGCAATTGAAATATGAAACATTATCTTTTACTTTTCTTATTTTAATCGCCATAGATACCTGTACTACTTTGAATAAAGTGAGGCAAGTGCATATGTTTGTTAAGAAGAGTCCTCCCTCCACCATCCAATAATTAATATTGCAAAATATTGCAAAAATAAAAGAAATACTGTCATAGAGACCAAAGAAGGAAAAAAAAAAGAAGACGAAAGAATAGCTTGAAAAGGGTTAAAGAAGAACAACTAAGAGAAGAAAAATAGATCCATAGTTAAACTAGCTTTTTAGCTAAAGAGATCTTGTCCATTGATTAATATATAGGACCCGTGTGACAAAATCAACACCCTACTAAACAATACTGAACCAAACATCGCTGGAGGTAGGAGTGTACATAGGTCAGGTTGGTTCGGATTTTATAATTACCAAACCAAACCAATTGTGTCGGGTTATTAAATCTTAAGACCAAACTAAATCAATAAAACCCGGGTTTTTCAATCTTGTTTTTTCTCGGGTTTTCTGGTTAATTTGGATTTTTTCTCCGGTAAAATCTTCGTAGAACAAAACATATAACATATGCTCAAAATATTTCTTTAATCCTAGTAAGATACAACTATATAAAGTATTTTCCAAGAAAATAATACAAAATATGAGATGTGTCATGGCATTATCCTAAAATATTCAACAATAAAGACAATAAAATTATGTAATATAAATATTGCTAATTAAAAAGGCATAATAAAAATAAATATAATCTAAAAGTACTAAGTCTTGCTAAAATAAATAGACTAACAAGGGAGTATTAATTACATGACTAAACGCTAAAGAAAAATAAAAATAGGTTATGTATTTTTATCTAAATTATTGTAAAATAAAAAATAGATATTCAATACATTCACGTTCGTAATATTGAATTGAATGTATTTTGTTAGCATTATTATTGATTAAATTTTGGTTTGGGCTTTTATTAGCATTATTTAATTTACTAATATTAATGGCTATAAAACTTATTGGAGCATTCAAAAGTTCTAAGTCCAACCTTGAAGTAATACCTTAAAAGATAAAATTATGAAAATTTTTAAGAAATATTTCTAAATTACATCACAATAAGTATATTTATATATTAAATATATCTAAAATTTCTATATATGTAATATCAGGTTGGTTTGGTTTCGGTTTGACTTTCTTTAGTTAAAACCAAACCAAACCAATTATGGTCGGATTTTTTTTTTCCAACACCAAACCAAATGTCGAATTTTTTTTTCGATTTGACTCGAATTATCGGATTGGTGCAATTTGTCGGTTTCCATTGTACACCCCTAGCTGGAGGTTATCCCAGCCCAATAATTAGTCCTTGATTTCAAATTGAAACCTTTGGTACTTGAAAGCCCCAATCAAAACTATGTCCATAAAATCATATTCCGTTTATTCCACTTTATGTGGACTTTTTACTCTTTGGGTTTAATTTGACCTTTGTATTCCGAAAAGATTCATATAAATTGAAACAAAATTCTCTAAATACTTGGAAAACAAGTACCACTTTTCAAAACCAAGAACAAAAATCACTACTTAAACTAAATTTCACAAAATTAATTTTGATGAGAATTCGATTCTTTGTTTTATTTTTAAATAAATAAATATAAGTTACATATTTTGAAACTACATTAAAATGTAATGAATCACAATACTTTATAGTTCATGCTTAAAAAAATTTTAAAAATATTTGAAGACATTTGTAATCAAATAGAATTTACGCTCTAAATGATATTAATTCGACAGAGTGGACTTTTTTTTTTCTTCAGAAATTCAATGTCCCTTCAGCTACTTCAGATTGAAGAACCACTAGTATCGACACACGCAGGTGTATATTGTTGATTCTAAGGTCCAATTTGGGCAGCTATTGCACATTTTCTTTTGAAAACTTTCTTCTGCATTTTATCTTCTCTGCTTTAAGAAAGAATTGACAAGTTGCAGCTATTTACAACATGAAATCAGAACCACTTAGTTTGTTCTTATAATGGAGAAATGGCTTTGTCTTCTGATTTCTTTTTTTCTTTTTTCCCTTTTCCCTTTTCATTTTGGTGCAATGGTCCCTCCCCCCCCCCCCTCCCTCCCCCCCAAAAAAAAAGGTAAAATAAAAATAAAAATAACGATAGAGACTGTTGTAACAGGTGGTGTATAAAATTCCTTCGAAGTTGGGAAGTTTAGTATGCATGTTTCATTTGGAGTACCTATTTGCAAATAACGAAAATCCTTCGGTGCCAATTAGTATGGTGGAATCGATAAGAGGGTACAAATCAATTTTTTTATTAATCACGTCCACGATTAGAACCGTCAAAATAGGTTTGGCCCGTAAAGCCAGCCCAACTCAGCCTGCTACTTGAGTAGGGCTGGGTTGAGATTTTTTTAACTCATTTAAAAGTGAGGCTTATAAGCTCGGCCCAAGTCAGCCCGCTGGCCCTTGAGGCTTGACCGAGGCTGGTCGCCACGTGAGCCAAAAATTAATTAAATTCAAATTTAAATATTTAAAAAAAGTAAAAACGAAAAAAAATATTAACTATAATCCCCATTTTCCAACCTTACATCGCTCATTTATCCTTCCATACCAACTACAATTTATATTTTTGATATGCATGTAGTATGACAAGATTAGTTTTTCTTTTGCTTAATTAACAACGAACTAGGAAAGTCTTAAATGGCCCATAATAATTTTTTTCAAAAGAAAATATTACTTTAAGTGGACAATGATCAGTTTGGTTACTTTAATTTATTATTAATTATTAAATTGCTCATTCATATGATTAAGAGATTATGTCACGAAAAAATATCTAAGGATTTGAAGAACTATTTTTTCCTAAAAACAATGAAGGGCCGGCCTGCCCTCTTAGGGCTGGGCTGGGTTAGGCTAGCCATTTTAAGGCATATATAGATAGAGGGCTGGCCCGCCCTATCCCACCAAATTTAAAAGCCCGCGAGGCTTGGACTGGGTTGGAATGTGTTAGCCCGTTTTGACAGCTCTATCGAAGATCTTGTAATATACATCTCTAACCGGAAAAAAAAGAAGAAATAAAAAGAACTCTAGGTTTGGGTGCAATTTTCTTTGTCTCCCATTTTACAGGAGCCAATAGGCAAGAAAGCATTGACCTGTTGTCCTAATACTACAACAAAATCAATTACCCCTCAATATCAAACTAGCAGAGATTAGAGATAAGCTCAATATAAATGCTTCTTTTGGATTCATAATATTTCAATACTCTATACTCTATAGTCTGTAGTTAGGCAAAATGGTACAAAAAGAAATATGACATAGTCTCTATTATATTGTAACAATAGGCATGCCCCTGATAAGCAGAGACGGATGTAGTATGAGAGTTATGGGTTTAATTGAATCTATAACTTTCAACACGGAGTAGAAATTTATGTGTAAAAATTTATTAAAATTGCAAAAATAATAGATTTGAACTCATAACTTTAAATATATAATGAGTTCAATGTTAAAAACCTTAAAAATTGAACCCATAGAATTTAAATCATGGATTCGCCTCTGTTGTTAAGGGACCAATTCATAAATAAAGATGTCACAATTTAAATTGTAATGTTACAACTACATAGTTGCTCTTAACAAATTGCTGCTAAGTAGAATATTCCTTACTCTCCTATTATTTATGAATAAAATTTAAATAAAAGAATGTTTAGTGTCTATACCCTGAATTGTACTTTCAGTACTTAAAAGTCAATTACAGTCATACCAAGTATGTGTTAGGTTGTTTCGGGCTTAAGAGTCAAATGGCTTCTTATAGGTTTTATTCATAAAAGGAAGGTTGGTATAACTACTACTGCATGACTCCACCTTGGATATCTTATAGTGTTCCAAAACTTTTGGTAGTCTAGTTGGTGATGAAAATCCAGAATATGAAAAGGAGAAATGCATATTTTTAGCCGCTTTCATAAATAATAGCCGACAAAATGTATATTTTTGGTATATATGTATATATTCATACAAAAAAAAAATACATATTTTATTCACTTTTCGGCTGACAAATGCAATTAATTTCAGAGTGTTATATTTTGCGCATATGAAAACAATCATAAAAAATTTGCAAATCTCATAAACTTAACATGAACAATCATAAACTAACCAAATAAAGCCCAAGCACCAAAGCCTATTGCCTCAATTGCTCCACAAAGAAGAGACAAACTCATGAAGCTTAAAAGGTCAATTCATGTCTTGAATTTGAGGTGGCGGAGGGTAAGGTGGAGAAAAAAGAAAACCAGAATGGGAATTAAAGTTTGGCCCAGCATATGCATAGTCCGCCTCGTATGCTGCCTTTGGTTTCTCCTGTTACGTTAAATTAAAAATAATTATGAGAAAATTACACAATATAGCCACCCTAAATAATAAAAGATTGACAATATATATATATATATATATATATATATAAGTTAGCCAATGTAATTATTTTGGGCCAACCGGCCAAATGTGTAACTTGCCCTTAAATTATCCGCATGAACCTCAAAGAGAGTCCAGGAAAAATATGAAATGAACCACGATGAAAATATTATACACCTTCCATCTCAAAAAGAACTTCGGAATTAGAAGTACGAAGATACATCTAATTTTTAAAGTGAATTTACAGGTCAATTCTTAATCCTTTTGAAATAAGATGTACAAATTTAGAGAATACATAAAAAAAATATTTCCTTCTATTTAAAAAAGAAAAATAGATTTTGGAGCAGAAGGATCAGATCGTCTAAATATCGGTCTCAATTGGACTTCGACACCTCAATTTTCTAAGAACTATAAGTACTAAAATTTTATAACCAGAGATGATTTTGAGAAGTATGAAGAAGTGGTAAAAACAGAAGATATATATAATTCACAAATAATAACTGTATCATATAAAATCAACATAGAGTGTTTCATATCCCCTGGAATAACCAAAACCACTTTCTTTTTTTGTAGATCTACGACCCCAAAAAAATTCAATTAATCTCAACAACCAATGTAGATTAATTTACTCAACCATTTCATTCTACCGTACATGATATTTATTCATAGTAGAAACATTTTTCATGGCCAAATAATAATGTTCCTTTAATTTTGGGATAGAAAGCATACAAATAAAATCACAAAAGAAAAAAAGAAAAAGAAACGAACCTCAATCAAAACTCTATGGGTGTGTCCATAGTCAAAAGATCCCAATGTTTTTCTACCGGATCCTAAACAATAAACAGCAGAATAAAGTTAGTGAACAAAGAAAAATTTCAACACAGATTACTAATCCAAATTTTGTTGCCAATTTCTAATAATAAAGTAAGAATCCAAGGGGGAAAAAACATGGAAAACAAAAAGAAGAAAGAATGGATAACCGTGACATTGAGAGAAGGAAATCATTAGAAAAGCAGCTACGACAAGTGCAAGAGAAATGAAACGCCCCATCTTTGGTTTTTGCTTAATTAATTGAGGGGTTCTGAAAATGGAATTATGGGGTTTTGTGTTTAGGGGGTGGGTGTTTTTGAAGAGGTGTAGTTCAATTAGGATCCTTTTTTGGTTGGGTCAGTGACGAAAACTACGTAGATTTGTCACCCGTAGAGCTATCAACAAACAAAATATGAAGATGCTCATAAATACATGGAAATAACCTAGAAACTTATATTCTCGCTTTCCACCAAATAAATATATGCAAGACACGTCTTTCATACATATATTTATTACTTAACTTTTCAATTTAATTTTAATTATTAAGATTAAATTATTTGATTTGATGTAAATATTCGATGTGGATAAATATTTATCTGAAACTAATTTATGCACAATCAATGTTTATACTAAATAAATTGATTTAATCATTGTTAGATGATATATTGAGGCAAAAATATACAATTATTAACGTGATTAAGTGATAAAAATATATGTAAAAAAAATACTTGTCTGTTGTTCATTGTATTAGTATCATTTATCAACATTTAATGCGTAGGTCCTTTCTCAATGTATTTAACTTTGAAAATTACCATTAAAATTCCTCCTTATCTAATTGACAAGTTCAACCAAGAATTCCGCAGCAAATCATGCCATCTACACTCTTTATCCGGATTTTACTAAATGGCTAAAATGTAAACGACTATTGGCATTTTAAGCATGCATGAAGCAGTAAATAATTGTTCATACTTTTTACTTAAACACTTTATTTTGTGATGTGACGTAGTGCGTGTATTACACCGTTTCTCAGAGCGTGAGAGATCATTTTTTCTTTTTAAAATTCTTCTCTCTTTCCTTTCCTCCTACTCTTTCACACATTATCCCCTTTCTCTCTCCCTCCAATGGTCCACCACCATTTACCTAACTGTCTTAGTTTTCATTGCCGAACTAAATGGAAATTGCCGGGAAAATCCCAAACATGTGTCCGTTGCAATTTGAATACTTTACATATAAAAAGGCCAAGAGAAAAGGCTTAAAATGACTCTGATTAGAGCATGTGAAATGAACCGGAACTGAAAAAATCATCAGCGCTCCGGCTACGAAAATAAAGGAATAGGGAAAATGACTAAAAAAGCATGTGGCAGTCAACAAATTTGAGCTTAGCGGTCGGCACCATGGTTATTTAGCTTTCTACAAAAATACTAAAGCTAATACTTCTAATATATCAATCAAGAGATCTGCAAAATCTTTGAGAAGTTTTTGGATTTAGCTATGGCTATGTTAGGAGAAGCGAGAACGAGTTGTAGTGGTCGGTGTTTCGTGATCGATTTCCTCTAAGATGTCTCGAGAATTAGGAGGAGATTTAGCTGTATCAATGGAACGGCGGCAACAACCACTTTTATCGGGCCAAGATTCATCGTCCGACATGGGTTCGAAAGATGGCACGGTTCACGGTGGTTGCCGCCGGAATGTGCAGTGGTTTGTTGTTGTTGCTCATGTGAGCTCGTGAACCTCTTTATGCTGGTTGTATAAGTTGCCGACGGGACTTTGCTAGAAGGCACTGAGGTCTGAGGACGAAACGCCGATGTCGGCTGACGAAGAAAGGGCTTTTGGTGTGCTGTGAAGAAACAGTGCTTTCGAAAATCAAATTTCTTTTAAGTTTTTTCTTTTTTTCAAAAGTTTTTTTATTTACTTAATTTAAGCCACGTGTATCGGTCTTATTTGTCATTCTGGTATGTGAATAACACACGTCTTTTGTGTTTGTCTAACTATCAATTTTGTGTATAAATGACACATTTGAGATGTGGTTGAAATATTCAAATGGAACGAACTTAAGATAAAGTGTCTAAGTAAAAAGTGTGGATAACTTTAAAGGATTGTCAATGTATTCTGCCAATCAAAAATGACACATGTTATATCCATTTAATGAGATGAATATATCCTTTTTGCGGCTGTCACCAACACAAAGTACTCGCTCCTTATAGTTTGACCAAAAAAATATAGATCTTGGTTCAACTAATTAAATTTATGTAAATGAGGGTCAATCTTATTTAACAATAATATTCCAAAAATAAAATTCTCAGAAGTGCAATAAATACTAAGTAGATATATTTTAATAGTGGCGGCATCATACAACCAATAATTAGAAGTTAAAGGAAATAATGTAGCAATAAAAATTGTTGAATAGCAATAAATGACATTTAAGTAAATAGAATGAATGAATCACCCAAGAAAAGGATGGAATCGGTGAATGTTCTTTCTGACAATGATGAGTGATGGACAATCTTTTGAATATCCGTGTTATTCTCGGATCTGGTGGAAGAGTGTAGACAAGAATCTTCGCAAAAATGTTGTGTTTGTATCCTTGCAATAAGATCCGATTCTCTCCTAAAGCCAAAGTGTATTTTATAAATGAATATCACACGTCTCCTATCATTGTGCCTCTTTCTATTTATAGGGAACATGTTCCTAAAAACCCTAACAGTACAAGTGCAGAGAATATCCACTAGAATATTCTCTTTTATGTCCTATCTTGAAACTAGTCGTTATAACGCTATCAAAGGTACTCGACCTCGGCCTTGATCCTTGATGACACTTAGACCACAACCTTCATTTTTTATTAGATCACTTCGACCCATGGAGACCTGAAGATGCTTTATAGATGCCATTTTGACTTGTATTCTTGAGATAGATTTTGACCCATATAGTTAGTCCCTCCGCTTAAGAGGCCAGCTTTGGGTTCGATGAGCGGATCGTGTTGTTGGTGGTCGAGCTAATCAAGCGGACTACGTAGGTCGTGGTTATTGAGGTGAGCAGGTCACGTGGCCCTCTGTGGTCCGTACATTTCAAATGCTTCGAATTTCCCGGGCAATTGGTTGGAGTTATGATGTCCACGCGTTCAGATGATGTCATGATGTTGGAGTTGCGCTCTACGCCTATCCCTTCCAAGTTGGTTATTCTTTTCCCATCCTTCCGTTGGTGGAAGATTTTTGTCGTCACTACGCATTTGTCCTGCTCAGCTCGCGCTGCACATCTATAAAGCTATAAAGATTCTCACTAAGTTTGTTGAGTTGGCCGGGGTCGAACTAAGACTGCAACATTTAATTCATCTGTTCGCTCCCAGCTTTTACAGAGGAACGACGCTGAAACTTTGCCACCGAGGGGGAAAATGCATGATGGTGAAGATGGACGACAAGGCCAGCCGTCAATTTTGGTTTAACTTCTTTTTCATCAGAACCGAGGATATTGTGGCCAATGTCAACGTCCTTCTTGAGGCTTGGAACTACACTCATAAGTACTTTGGTTTCTCCCCCGTGTTTGGTCCTAAATTTTGACTTCTTGCCTTCTTCTTTTGCAGCCAAGATGTCGCCTCCTCCTTTAGGCGCTTACATTTCTGACTGGGTCGAGCGGATCCTCCCTCACATCGTAGGGATTTGTGAATGGCCAAGTTTTTTCAATAAATTCAGGCCTGCTCTCCCTTCGACTAGTAATTTCCTTTTTACCATCAGTGTCTTGATTTCTTTGTTCGTTTTTCTTTGCTGATTTTCCCCTTTCCTATTTTTCTCAAGCTTCAGCCAGGGGTTCTATGAGGAAGTCGAGATCTTCCGAGCCCTTGTTCTGGAAAAAGGAGGCTACTACGCCATCAGTTTCTGCCCCTGTTTCGAGCGCTCCTGATCCTATTGTCTTTCTAGTTTCCTCTATCGCCGCGTTCGAATTTGTTCTTGCTTCGGTCGCGGAGACTTCGACTTCTCCTTTGTATTCTCTCATCGACGAGGACGATGAACCTTTGCCTAGTGATAGAGATCTCCTACCTCAAAAGAGGAGGTTCGTAGACGTTGGTGACAGAGTCATATGGGTCATTAATGCGGCTGAAGGGGACTTTTTGTTGCGTGAGACGACGACCACTTTTGTGGGAGATGATATTGAGCCAAGTCCCGAGGTTTCGATGTAGGGGAGACGATATAGATGTGTCTCTTCCTTCTGCAGTGGTGGAAGCTGAAGGGGCGACTGCTGATGTTCTTGACACTTCATAGCGAGAGGAGGCATCGACTTCTCGAACAACTGCAAATGCCTCATTGCCGGCCAATGAGAAGGGCAAAAGCGTCGATGAGGAGGGAAATGAATCAGGTTCCGACATTGATGCGGATGAACTGAGGATGATGGAAGAATGGCTTACACAACTTGAAATAAGGTTGGAGGGGTCTACGAGGACTATTGCAATCCCCATGGATCGTGACCTGTTGAAGAACACCAAGGAGGTAGTCCCTACCCTCGACCGTCTCTGTTCCGAGATAGAGGGTAAGACCCTTAAAAAATAGATGATGGTGCTTTGTTGAGGAGCATTGCTGGCCTTGCTCTTAGGGTGAGTGTTTGTGCTTCAACCTCTTTTCTCTCTTTTTTCTTTTTTTTTTAATGTTTTTCAGGGCGTCTTTGGTTTTAACTTCTTTTTTCTCTTTCCTCTTTATGATTGTAGACGGTGATTTCGGAGATTGAGAGCACCCGGAGGGAGAAGAGGCGTAAAGAAATATTTGTGAAATTGAAAGATAAGTATTTTGAGTATCGTGGCAAGTATCGAGATCTCCGCAGGCGATTTCAAAGGCGGTGATATGCAGGCCCTTTAGGATGAATTGAAAGAGAAGGATGATGAGATTGTGAAGGCCATCGATAAATGTAGCGTCTTTGAGGGGACGTTGAGGAGTAGGTAAGAGAAGCTTGAGGTCAGCAGGGGCGTGGAGGCCCAATGTAGTAACCTTCAAGCTCAAGTGGTCTAGTTGCGGGGGCAGTTAGAAGAGTACCGACTTCAGCTGTAGGCCCTCGATAGTGAGATTGTCGAAAAGCAAAAGGAGCTCGAGAAGGAGAAGTCTTCTCGTTTGGATGCTCGGAGGAAGACGGAGATGCTCGAGTTGCCGAATAGGACTCTCCAAGCCGAGCGGGAGAATGATTGATCAACAACGAGAACCAAGGAAGATCGACTTGGGGAAAGGATCAGAGAGTTAGAGAAATATAACTCTGTTCTTCTTGATCGAGTGGACGCTTTGGAGGGTGAAAAGGCCCAATTACTTGCACACCTATCCTCCTCCCGTATTTTAGATTTTCCCGTTGTACCTCGAGAGTTATATGAAGAATAGATTCATGCCAAGGCCCAATTAGATATATTTCGAGCGGGATCCGTCTCTGAGGCTACCCTTAAAGATGTTCATGTTAAGACTCATTAAGCTCGAGTCGCTTGTGGATATGATCCCGCTATGCCTGAGGCTGATGAGGAGGCTGGGGACGAGGGTGTAGACCGGTTTGAGAACGCCTGGTATGATACCGCTTATCCTTAGGGCGAAGGTGGCGACAACGAGAGGGATCGAGATGGTGAGGGTATCAATGGTCAGGGTGGTGACAATGTTGAAGACCGAGCTGGTGAGGGTACTAAGGCAGATGATGGCGATGACCAGTAAATTTATTTTTGACCTTTTTGTGTATTTTTGTTGGTGTCTTCATGAGCCTTTGTAGAAAGTTTAAGTATAAAATATCAAAGTTGTTCCTTGCATCTTCTTCCATTCCTGTGGTTTATTTTTTGTACTTTTATGTTTTTTGCTTCTATTGTATGCTCGTTTCGCTTTTTGTCCTTATTGTTGTTGTCTTTTAGCTGATTGTGGCCTTGAAGCCGAATATTCATAGATCGCGTGCGTTTCTTCGTTGAGATGTAACCGAGGGCCTATGGATGTTTGTTCGAGCGAGGTCGAACATAACCTTTTGTTAAATCGCGATCAAGGGACGGTAGGAGTTTGTTCGAGCGAGGTCGAAAATAACCTTTTGTTAAAATCACGGCCAAGGGCCGGTAGGTGTTTGTTCGAACGAGATCAAACATAACCTTTCGTTAAATCGCGACTAAGGGCTGGTAGGTATTTGTTCGAGCGAGGTCGAATATAACCTTTTAAAATCTCGGCCGAGGGCTGATAGGTATTTGTTCGAATGAGGTCGCACATAACCTTTCGTTAAATTGTGGTCGGGGGTCGGTAGGTATTTGTTCGAACGAGGTCGAACATAACTTTGATACAAAAAGGAGAAAAGGGTGATAAGCATAAGTTTCTTATTAATTTGACGATGTTATTTTGGTTACATACTTGGAGAAAGTTAAAGATTTTGGGTGTTGGCTGGTCTTCCAGTCCGAGTCTACCTAGTCCCATCATTGTTAGACTTGGAGAGTATTGAGGAGTCGAGCAATGAAAATAACAGGTCCCTCACTCAAGTACTTCGAGTCGTTGTGTTCCCTTTGCCGCCTCATTAAAAATCTCCTTGAGAAAACCCAAATGGGACAAAACTCAAACTAAGGAAGAAAGTACGACTTGGCGGACACTTTCTCTCAAAAGTTGAAGTATTTGAGGTGGCCGATATTCCAATTGTTTGGTAGTTGCTTTCCTTCTATTGTTTCTAGTTGGAATGATCCCTTGTTTGCTTTGGCTGTGATTTTGTACGGACCATCCCAATTTGTTCCCAGTTTGCATTCCCGAGGGTCTTTGCTCGCTTGAGTTTTGGCTTTCAGCACGTAGTCCCCTACTTTAAGTGGACATATCTTTGCTTTGTTGTTGTAATAGCATTCTGCTTGTTGTTTTTGGGCGACCATTCTTATGTGCGCTATATCTCTTCATTAGTCGATCTCGTCGAGTTCTTGCCTTATACTCTCATCGTTACTCATACCGTTTTCGTAGGAGTACCTTAGGCTAGGTTCTCCGACTTCAACCGGTATTACTGCCTCGATCCCATAGACCAAAGAGTAGGGCATCTCTTATGTGCTCATCGTTGGAGTTATTCGGTAGGCCCATAATACTTATAGTAGTATTTCCGGCCATAATGCTTTGGCATCCTCGAGATATTTAGTATGGACTTGTTGGAGGACTCTGTTTGTCTGTTACCCAGTGAGTGGTTGAGAATATCCTCTTGTTATGCCATTTCTCAAAAAATTTGGCGATTTTCTTTCCCATGAACTAGGGTCTATTGTTGCAACTGATCTCCTTGGGTAGGCTTAATTGGCAGATGATGTTTCTCCATATAAAGGTTATTACCTTTTGTTCCCTTATTTGGACGAATGCTCCTGCTTCCACAAATTTAGAGAAATAGTCAGTTAAAATCAAAAGAAATCGTACATTACCTCACCCTGCTGGGAGGGGGCCCGCGATGTCTATTACCCATTTGATGAACGACCACGGGGAGGTGACTAAGTAGAGGTGTTTGCCTGCTTGGTGAATCATTGGGGCATATTTGTGGCACTATTCGCATTTCCTCGCGAAGTCTGCGGCGTCCTTTTTCATGGTGGGCCAATAGTATCCAACCTATATGAGGATCTGACTAGTGTTCGATTGCCGGAGTGAGCACCTTAATGGCCTTCATGGACTTCCTCGAGGATGCGCTGGTTCTGTTTTGGGCCCAGACATTTTGCTAGGGGGCCTCCGTAATTTCTCTTGTATAGGTTGCTATGGAGGAGACTATATATAGACGCTTGCATTCTTCGTTTCTTAGCTTCTTTCTTGGAGGCTGGGAGTGTGCCATCCTACAAATAGGCGATAGTACGATTGTGCCAATCCCCATTCAAGTTTATGGTTATTTCCTCGATTTGGTCTAATAACGAGTTGAGGAGGTGGACACACTTTTATCTTTGGTCGTGATGCTTTTGGTGGCTGAGGCCAATTTGGCGAGGCTATCCGCTTCGGCATTTTGCGCCCGTGGGATCTGGTCGAGTTGGCATTCGTTGAACTCAAACAGTAGTTTGCACATCTCAGTCTCATATTTTTGCAACCTTTGTTCCTTAATTTGGTAATTCCCTGTGACTTGGTTGACTACGAGCTGGGAATGACACCGAAGTTTCAATGCTTCACCCCGTATTTGGATGCTAGCCTCAATCCTGCAATTACGGCCTCGTACTCAATTTCAATGTTAGTCATATCCAAGCACCTTATAGACTAGCGGATTACTTTGCATGTAGGGACCTCGAGTACGAGTCCCCGTCCGGAACCTGACGCGTTGGACACGCCATCAGTGTATAGGACCCAGAGTCTCGTGCTTGGATAGAAGCTTGGACGGCTTCCTTTTTGACTTCAGGAATTATTTTTCCACTAAAGTCAGCGACGAAGTCCGTGAGCATCTACGACTTTATCGTCGTTCGCGGCTGGTATATGATATTGTCTTTGCTTAGCTCGATGGCCCACTTGGCCAGCCTCCCCAATAACTCGGGTTAATGCAAAATGTTTCTTAGGGTATAGGTCGTGACGACCGAGATGGGGTGGCACTGGAAATAGGGTCTAAGCTTTTGTGAAGCTACGACCAATGCCAAAGCCATTTTTTCAAGGTGCGGGTACCTCGTCTCGGCATCGACAAGTGTTTTGCTAATGTAATAGATGGGAAATTGCATTCCTTTGTTTTTGCGGATCAGGACTGCAGTTACCGCTACTTCAGAGATGGCTAGATATACGAAGAGCTGCTTCCCAGGTTCGGGTTTTGAAAGTAGGGGTGGTGATGATAGGTATGCCTTTAGTTCTCACAGAGCCTGGACCTACTCGGGAGTCCATTCAAGGCCGCTGTCCTCTTTGAGCATGCTAAAGAATTTGTGACATATATCAGACGAATGCGAGATGAATCTCGATAGGGTGACGATTCGACTAGCCAACCTTTGGACTTGCTTCTTGGTAGACAAGATCTCGGGTATCCCTTTGATAACTTTGATATGGTCCGGCTTAACTTTGATCCTTCGTTGCGATACCAAAATACTTAAGAACTTTCCCGAGGTTACGCCGAATGTGCATTTCTCTAGGTTTAGTGTCATCCCATACCGTCTTAGTATGTCGAAATCTTCCTTCAAATGATCGATATGGTCCTCTGCCTTTACGGACGTGACCAACATGTCATATATATATACTTCCATAATCTTACCGAGTTGGTCTTTGAACATCATTGTTACCAATCTTTGATATATAGCCCCCGCATTCTTCGTCCCAAACGGTATGATCCTATAACAATATATTCCTTGGTGGGTGATGAACGTGTTCTTCTACTGGTCTTCTTTCTCCATAAGAATTTGGTTATAGCCCGAGTAAGCGCCCAAAAAACTTAACAGCTCGTGTCCGGTTGTTGCATCGATGAGTTGATCGATGTGAGGTAATGGGAACGAATCCTTCAGATATGCCTTATTTAAGTCTGTGAAGTCCACGCACATGTGCCATTTCCCTTTTTTCTTTTTCACCATCACTATGTTGGCGATCTACTTAGGGAACCTCGACTCCCTAATAGAATCATTCCCTAATAATTTTTCCACTTCCTCGCGGACTGCATCATTGATGGCGGGGTTAAATTTATGCCTAACCTGTCTAACTGGGGGGTGGAACAGGTCGACATTTAATTTATGTGTGGCAATTTCCCTTGGGATACCCGACATATCTACATGGCTGAAGGCAAACAAATTTGTATTAGTTATTAAGAATGACTGAATTTACCTGGTTCCCAGAGTTTGCAGCTGATATAGGCCTTTTTGCTATGGTCGTTGAGGTCAAATTGAATGGGTCGAGATCTTCTATGGTCGAATCTTCAACCTCGACCAATTCGGGGTCCATGATGACGTCTCTAGTCTCTTCTTGCGTCGACCTCGGCCCTGTTGATTGCTATGCCTCTTTTTCCTTGTCTTTTTTCTGTTGGGTTATCGTGCTGTCTATGGCAATATAGTAGCATTCTCGGGACATGTTTTTTTCCCCGCATATGTTGAATATTCCCCATGGTATTGGGAACATAATTATTTGGTATAGGTTGGAGGGGATGGCTCTCATGGGATGTATCCATAGTCGTCACACTATGACGTTGTATGTGGCGGCCTAATCCATGATGTGGAATGTCTTCTCTAGTATTATGTTGCTAGCCAAGACGAGGAGTGTAATTTCCCGTGACATCCACTTAGTTGCATTATTAAAATCGTTTAGCGTGATGCAACGCAAGACTATCTTATCCTCGAGTCTCATTTGGGTAAGGACTCAGGGATGGATAATGGATGCGCCGCTTCCATCGTCTACCATGATACGTTTGACATCGATATATAAAATATGTACACTAATAAGGAAGGCATCATTATGAGGAAAAGTCAAACCATAGGCATCTGACTCATCGAAGATGTACTTTCTTCGAGTCTGTCGTACCATTCGTGGGCGATAGACCGCTTGAGCTTGTGAGTGTTGGTGAACTTCATGCCGTTGATAGAGGAATCGTCGTCACTACCGATGATCATGTTAATAGTACGAGCTGGTGATGGCGGCTTTGGAGAGCCTTGGTGTTCGCGTCCTCTGGCGAAGTTGTTTCTACCCTTGTCGCTTAGCAGCTCTTTGAGGTGTCCCTGCCGCAACATGTTAATGACTTCTTGTCTGAGGGCAATGCAATCTTCTGTTGTGTGCCCGCGTTCCTGGTGGAACTCAAAGAGGGCGAAAGATTTTCTGGTTTTCGGGTCTGATCTCATCTTTGGCGGCCACTTCACCTTTGTTCCAGTTTCTCAAGAGCGTAGACTATTTCTATAGGTGACAAACAAAAATTGTGAGTAGATAATAAAGGGGCATACCTCTTTCATTCTGATGAGTCCCTGTTCTCGGCCTAGATGGGCCTACTTCATAGTGGGGGGAGGTGCAACAACCGCCATGGCATAAACCTAGTGCCAATCCCTATTGGGTTGCAAAATCGGGTGATCCCTCGTGATGTTGTCTCTTCGTTCTTTTCTGGATTCGATTTGTACTGAGGTTAGTCGGTGAGTTAGTCCGTTAAGGTCATCTTCATATGCTCGAACCTCAGCCAATAGACATTATGAATCTCGTCCTAAGAAGTTGGAGGATATTTCATCAATTAGTTCAACAATTTTCTAGTCACTCTCGAACCATCTCTACTCAACCCGTTCTAGAAGGCCGTGACCGTATCCTTTCATATGCGTTCGACAGAGTCATCCTTACTCTGTTAAATCGGGCGAGGAAGTCCCTTAGTCCCTCTCCCAAGGACTGCTTGATAGCGAATATGTCATTTACTCTTGCTTCGGCTTTTTTGGCTCCAGCATGGACAATTACGAACTTATCGACCATTTCCTCGAAAGTCTCTATAGAGCGGGTCCTAACTGTGAATAACATGTCAATGCCCCTCCCGTAAGGGGTTTGACAAACTTCTTCAACAAAATAGAGGACACTTGTTCCTTGGTGAGGCCATTGTCGTTCACGGCGGTGGAATAATGGGTCATATGATCCTCAGGATCCATCGTGACATCGTATATCCTGAGGTAGGGCGGCATTTTAAAGGTATTTGGTATGGCATGCGGGGCTGCATTATTGTTGTACGGCTTCTCTACGAACCTTCTGGCATCCCTTTTTGGCAACAGCTTAGGAGCACCCGGTATCTTGTTAACTCATTCTTGGTGTTCTTTCATCTAATCTTAGAGTGCTTTGTTTTTACTCTCCATTTTTTCCAACTTCTTTAGAATGGCAGTAAGGGCATTGTCACCTACACTATTAGTGATATTGTGAATTATAACTGTCTTCGGAGGACTTGGTCAGTTGCACTACTCATCCGTTTGTTGTATCGTGCAAGCTCTTGCGGTTTCTGTAGTTATGCCTGGAGCAGGTCTGTTGAGGACGCTCACCACCGTTTCAGTCAGCCATGCTTTGAGGAGTTTTTTCACAGCTGGGAGCGTTCCTTCTTGTGCGGACATGGAGGTCCCTTTTCTGTTGGGTTTTGTTATGTTGCAGTAGGGAGGGGAGGCGACATGTAATGACCCGACCGGTCGTTTGGAGAGTTGTAACCCATTCCCCCATTTACTACTTATTTTGTGCTTTATAGTTGTTATGTGACTCGCCGGGGTAGTTAGTCCAGGTCCGGAGAGGTTTCAGAATAATTTGAGATACTTAGTCTCAAGGTTGGAAACTTATGTTGGAAAGGTAGATCGGATCCTGACTTATGTGTAAACGACTACGGAATAGAGTTTTGATGGTTTCACTAGTTTTGTTTGGTGATTTTGGACTTAGCAGCATGTCCGGATAGTAATTTGGAGGTCCGTGTTTGATTTAGGCTTGAAATGGCAAAAGTTAGAAATTTGGAAGTTTGACCGAGAGTTGATTTTGTGGTTACCGGGCTCGTATTGGGGTTTCGAAGTTGGAATAGGTTCTTTATGTCATTTATGACTTGTTTGCAAAATTTGAAGTCAATCGTACTTGATTTGATAGGTTTCGGCATCGAATATAGAAATTGGAATTCCTTAAATCTCATTAGGCTTGAATTGTGTTGCGATTCATTGAATTTATATTGTCGGACGAGATTTGAGGACTTGAGTAGGTCCGTGTTATGTTAAGGGACTTGTTGGCATATTCGGACGGGGTCCCGAGTGGCTCGGGTGTGTTTTGGAGTGAGTTTTGAACGAGTTTTGGCATTTCGTCACTCTGATGATGCTCTGGAACAGTTGAGGTGCGGAGGGAACATTTTGAGTGATGAGGAAAGCCTCAGGTGTGGACCATAGAGGAAAATTGCGAACCGCAGAGGAAATGTACAGACCGCAGAAGAAATGTGCGGATCACAGAAATCCTCTTGCGGCCGCAGAAAGGAGAATTCGCAGGTTCTATAGTCTTACTTAGGAAGCTTATATCTTTTAATCTATAAAGAATTTTGAGATGATTCAAAAATGAAAGTTGTATCCCTTAGAGTCTAGTTTCCAGAAAGTTAAAACAAATCATCATTTGGATATTTGTACAGAACGTTATGGTCAATTTACTGAAGCATGATAGTGCAGTCACTATTGAAGTGCGACCACACAATTTGGATTTGCGGCCGCGGAACCTGGAATGTGCGGACCACACAAAAAATGTGTGGTCGGCACAATGGGAGGTCAGATTGTGTAATATATAAACAAGGGTTAGGGTATTATTTTATATTTGGACTTTGGGAGCTCTATTTGTGGCAATATTTTGTGGGTTTTTCAAGAAATTCATCGGGGTAAGTGATTCTAACTCGGATTTGGTTAATATACATGAATATATCATTATTTTCATCATTTAATTAGTGTTTTAAGATAAAAATTTAGGGAAAATTATAGAAACTTCATAAACTATAATTAGAGGATTTGAAGGTCGAGTTGTGATCGGATTTGACTAATTTTATATTGTTGGACTCGTGGCCGAATGAGTGTTCGAATTTTATGACTTTTACCAGATTTCAAGATGTGGGCCCAGGGATTGACTTTTGAGTTGACTTTTTGACTTTTAATTAAAAACTTAGTAATTTCTTATGAAATTGATTCCTTTAGCTCGTGTTGATTGTATCAAATTGTTTGTGGCTAGACTCGAGGCATTTGGAGGCCATTTCACGAGGCAAAAGTGTGTTGGAGTAGAGATTTGCTTGGATTCAGGTAAGTAATAGTGCTAAATTTGGTTCTTAGGGTATGAAACCCTGTATTATGTGTTATGTGATTGGTTTGAGGTGACGCACATGCTAGGTGATAGGAGAGTGAGCGTGCACCGTAGGAATTGTGAATTGGTCAAATTCCATGGAACTGTATAATTGAAGAATATGTTGTTTATCCGTATATTCACCATGTGTTATAGAAATTAAACTGCAAACCATGTTAGAAATTATGTTTAGGTTATGGGTTGGTACTGTAAGGACCCACAGAGGCCGTGTTACATGTTAAATTATCTGCTAAACTGTTGTTTGTACTCAATCTCCGTTTTACTTGCATATCATATCTCAGTCTCTATTGTTCCTTGTTGATACATTATATCATTTCTGTTTGGGCTGATTTTCATGATTATTGAGAGCCCGAGAGACTGGAGAGATTGATGATTGAGTGAAGTCGAGGACCTGTTTGTGAAAATATTGATACTATAGCACGTGAGTTGTCCGTGTAGCATGTGATTTGTCCGTGTGGATCTAGATATCAATACTATAGCACATAAGTTGTACATGCATCACGTGAGTTGTCCGTGCGGATTATAGTGCTTGGGCTGAAAAAGTCCCTCCGGAGTCTATACACACCCCCAGTGAGCGTAGGTACCTATTGAGTGCGAGTGCTGAGTGTCGAGTGCCGAGTGTTGAGTGCATGGGAGGACTGAGTGACTGTTGCCCTGAGGGAACACATTTAATTTCATTATTGTTTCACTTATCTGCCATGTATCGATGTCTTGAAATGCTCTATTTCACTTGAACTTATCATGAAGTAACTATTTTGACCTAAATTGTCGAACTTGATAGCATGCCTACCTTCCTATGTTGAAATCGTTATAAGTGAACTGTAACTGTGAAGCTCGTTACTACTTTCAGTTCTTTATTTAGTCTTGTTACTTACTGAGTTGGTTGTATTCACGCTACACCCTGCACTTCATGTGCAGATCCAGGTGTTTCCATACACGGTGGGTGTTGATTCTCTGCGCGGTTGATCCTTTGGAGATTCCAAGGTAGTTGCCCGGTGTTCGCAAACTTTGTTTCTCCTTTCCTATCTTTTTGCTTATTGTATATAGTTTCAGACTATCATAGACACTATTTTCCAGACTTGTGATATTTAGATGCTCATGTACTCCGTGACACAGTGATGTTGGGAATTTTCGCGTTATGTTATGGGTTTTCTATCCCGTTTATGAGACCTTCTATTATTTAAAACTACTTTAACTTATTTTCTGTTAAAGTGTTGGAATATTTTGAAATGTCGGCTTGCCTAGTACCACGTTAGGCGTCATCACAATAGGTTAGGATTTTGGGTCGTGATACGACCTCTTGTGCCTAGGGGAAGTGTTGGGTGTCACGTTCTCGCCTACTGTTTCGTAGCTTTCGTTGATAGCATTCATGAGGTTGCTGGGGAGATCACTTGTTATTCTTGTCATTTCTCCGTGGTTACCTACAATGTTGATTTATGTACGTACAAAGAGAGAAGAAATCTTTGAGGTTTGTGAAGCTACTGACTTGTGTTAGTTAAGGTTCTGAAGGAAACTATAAAATTAACAAAGAAGTCTCCACAGACGACGCCAAATTGTATGACCAAAAAATATAGATCTTGGTTCAACTAATTAAATTTATGTAAATGAGGGTCAACCTTAGTTTACAATAATATACCAAAGATAAAGTTCTCAGTAGTGCAATAAATACTACGTAGATATATTTTAATAGCGGCGGCTGCATACAACTAAAACTTAAGAAGTCAAAGGAAATAATGTAGCATTAACTATTGTTGAATAGCAATTAATGGCAGTTAAGTAAATAGAATGAATGAGTCACCCAAGAAAGGATGGAATCACTGAATATTCTTTCTAATAATGATGAGTGATGGACAATCCATTGAATATCCGAGTTATTCTCGGATCTGGTGGAAAAGTATAGACAAGAATCTTAGCGAAAATGTTGTGTTTGTATCTTTGCAATAAGATCCGATTCTCTTCTTTAAAGTCAGAGTGTATTTTAAAAATGAATATCACATGTCCCCTATCATTGTGTCTCTTTCTATTTATAGGGAACATGTTCCTAAAACCCTAATAGTACAAGTGTAGAGAATATCCACTAGAATATTCTTTTTTATGTCCTATCTTGAAACTAGCCGTTATAATTCTGTCAAGAGTGCTCGACCTCAGCCTTGATCCTTGATATTCATCGACCATGACCTTCATTGTTGATTAGATCACTTCGACCTATGGCGGCCTGGAGATGCTTTATCGATGCCATTTTGACTTATATTCTAGAGATAGATTTTGACTTATACACTTATTACAAATAGTAGCGAGTACTTGTCTAGTCATTCTTCAGTTTTGTAATCAAACTATGGCTTTTAGTTGAATTCACGTGTAACCAATCCAACACCAAAACCACAAATAGAAGAGAATATAGAAGCTTGCTAGTTCACATGCGTGCAAGCAGTTACCAGACATGATGTTGTAAATTGCAGTAGAAAATTAACAAGAGCGTACTGATTAAGCATGCTTTGATTGGAAGCACCAGAGATTCGAGTTTCAACTTATTGTTTATAATTTCACATCAATCACTAAGGTGAAAAGTTCAAATTCTTCCAAAGGCCCTTCAGCCCTTCCCTCATGTACCTTTCCGTCCCCGCTATTAATGGGCTTACCCTACTCTCAAAAAAAGAAAAAGAAAAAAGGTTTGATAAGAACCACATGTAACCTCGAACTATGATCCCCGTCTCTGATTGCGACCTTGAACCCCATCCCCAGAGGTGGATCTATATTGGAGGGGTGAGTTCACGTGAACCCATGCCCCTCTCCCGAAACTATGTATAACACTTGTATTATTTTTTTCGTTTCTTAAATAAGCATGTGTGAACCCATGCTCAAGTGGGCACTTTGGCCTAGTGGTCAATGAGTGCACTATTGACCCCAAGGTCATGGGTTCATTCCTTACTTGCTCCTTTAGATTTTTTAATTAAACATGCTTCTGTTTCTTTGTTGTTTCTTTTTTGGTTAGTCGACCTTAAGTTATTTTTTTTAAAAAACCTTTCGCTAAAATATTTCATGAAATCTTTTCAAAGTTGAAAGGTTAATCTCTCAAAAATGCTTATATTTGTCAAGAAATAAAGTACCTGAAAAGGATAATAAAATTAATCTTAAACTCCCACTATAATCATAAACTAATAATGCAAATCACGTATCTATATTTAAATATAAGTACATAAAAAGATCTACGTAATAGGATGGACGAAGAATTTTTTTTAATAATTTTTAGCTTGCTATATATAATGTAAGATATTTAAAACGGAAAAGGGTATGATCTGTCCCTCTACTATGATAAATTGTTTAAAATTGTTCCCCGTTATACTATTGGACCATAAAACTCGATGTCGTCTTACTATCCTAACAAATGTATCCTTAATTGGACGGAGGGGATATGTGGCACCCATCCGTGCCCTTTTTACATCTGGGCACATATTAAGCTATCCGCTCCACGAAACACCCATATTCATAACCTGTAACCGTGATTTATAACACAAAATAAACCCATTTCATTCATTTTCTCTTCTTTCTCTTTCACTCTCTAGAATTCTTTAACCTCTCTCTTCTCTGTTGACTGCCATCTACATCCAACTTAAGTTTCTGCAATTTCAGTTATATATTCTTATTTCTTGTCTATTTCTAGTGTTTGGATGCATGTTTTACACCTTTGTTGCTTATTTTTCGTTGGGGTTCTCTGTTTTGTGGGATTTTATGGGATTATATGGGGTTTATTTTTTGTCTTTGTTAATAAAGTATATTTGTGTTGCCTGAATAATCTGCACTTTTTCATTAGAAGCACTTAAAGCACAAAAGAAAAGGAAAATAATTGAAAAACTTAGTGACTACAAAGAGTTATACAAAGGTATGTCCTTTAAGGATATACCAGAAGCTAGGAAGTGTATGAAGTTATATTCTCTGACTAATAAGAAAAGATTAAAACTGGAGAAGAGTGACCTAGAAAGGCTTAGGTATAGTTGTGATATTGTTGGATGTCCCTTTATTTGTTAAATATCAAAAGAAAAGTTTGGTGGGGGTTAAAATCAAGACTTTAAATGCTGAACATGATTGTGGCACTGCATTTGATAACAAAATTGTTGATTTTAGTACTATTGCACATTATTTCAAGAAGAAGTTACAAGATAATCCTAAGTTAGGGAGTTGATGTTAGATTTGAAGAGAATCTTTGAGCTAAATGTTAGTCATGGGAAGTGCAAGAGGGCAAAGAGGACAATATTGGAGTTACTAGATGGTAGTTTTTCAGATGAGTACAATAAACTTGAGGCTTATGCCAATAAATTGAGGGAAAATAACCCTGGTAGTGATGTGGTTGTTACACTTCCAAAAAGTGCATTGAAGAAGGAAACCGAAGGTTCTTGAGGATGTATGTGTGTTTATATGCTTTGAAGATGGGTTTCAATCTAGGATTGAGACCTTTTATTGGTCTGGATGGTACTTTTTTGAAGGGCAAAGCCAAAGGCCAACTAGATGGTACTTTTTTGAAGGGCAAAGCCAAATGCCAACTTTTTTTATGGTACTCCGTGAAGCTGAACCAAGTCAGGACAGTTCAGCACCTCAAGTTGAAAATGATATCAATTGTTCAGCACCTCAAGCCACTCAACCAAGTTAGAACACTGGGCTTAGGTTCATGCATACACCTGGAAGAATGCTTAGGTCAAGAGTTAGATATGAAGAAGATGTTGTACTTAGGCCAAGAGTTATATCAGAAGTAACTAAAAGGCTCAGGATGAGACAACAGGTCTGAATACCAGCTGGAGCAAGGTCAATTAACTTCACTGATGATCACAGTAGTGTTATTGTGCCAACAGATCTAACAAATTCATCCCCAACATTACAGCGGAAGAGGAAGGCTGTTGTGACTGCAAATCAGTTGGAAAAACAAGGGCAAGAAAGAATTGGGAAGCTGAAATCAAAGAGAAAAAAATAAAGACAAAGCTGAATTTTTGTTGTGTGTGTGTGATGTATTTACTACAAACTTATAGTCAATTATCTCCCATTTAGTATTCTGTGATTAATAATTGGTTCTGAATGTTGTCTGGATATCATATTATGATCTAGTGATGTAATTACTGTAATTATAGTTTTTTAGTGTGTGTTTTGGGTGATGTAATTACTGGAGTTACTATGAAGAAGTGTATATTTTTGGTGATTTAATTACTGAAATTGGATACCATATTAATCTAACTGAAATTGGATGCCATTTTTGGTGATGTAATTACTGAGTTTGGATGCCATATTAAGAGCATAGAAGCGTCTAAGTATTACAAGAACTAGGAAGTGAAATATGGAGCATATGCCATCTTTCTTTTACAAAATTTACTTCATCCACATTGCCGCAACAAATCCAACAAAAAGTGCAATTGAAATGGAAATAAACATCTTTATCTTAACCACTTTATCTTCGATTTTCCGTGCTTTGTTCACTCCATCATTTTTTGCAACCTCCAAATCTTAAACTATTTTCAACAATTTGTCCCTTTCTAACTTGTAAGACTCCAACAATTGCTTCAACATATTGATTGTAACACTAGCAGGATCTAATTTAAATTGCAACTTACTGATTTCTATCAATGCTCGGTCCGAAAAAGGTTCATCTTGCCATTTCAAATATCCACACGACTCATTCTAACGATAATGAACAATAATTAGGTTAGAAGGAATAAAAATCCAATTTTTGTACAAACAATTAACAAACTAAACAAATGAAAAATTTCAACTTACTTCAGGTTTAGCACATTTATAGAATCTCTTTCCGAGATTTTGAGGTGTGGTAAATCAGAAGTGGTTGGCAATCTCTCCATAATGGCACCTCCTCTTTGATGTGGCACTAGACTCCGACACTTGACCCACTTTTACCACCACTAATAGAAAAAGAAATTTATGATGAAATTGTTGTAATGGGCAATCTTGATGGAGCTTAGAGCATAGAGGGTTTGATGGAAATGGTTGTAGGAGTATAACTTAGGGTTGGAGTTTATTTTGTGTTATAAATCACGGGTTACGGGTTATGGATATGGGTGTTTCGTGGAGCGAATCGCTTAATATGTGCCCAGATGTAAAAAGGGCACGGATGGGTACCACGTGTCCCCTCCGTCCAATTAAGGATACATTTGTTAGGATAGTAAGACGACAAAGAGTTTTATGGTCCAATAGTATAACGGAGGATAACTTTAAATAATTTATCATAGTAGAGGGATAGATCATACTCCTTTTTATATTTAAAATCGTAAGTAATGATTCTATTAAATTAATGATAGTTTTCAAAGCATGAAAACTCGTCGAGGACTAATTATATTAGAGTTTGCTCGTCAACTTGGGTCATTGTAAAATATATTGTCAAATCATATATTTATCTAAAGATAGTATTTCACCCATACTTTTAAAATGTTGGATACGTCTTTGCCCATCCCTTGACCCCCAACCTTTACCCTGAACCCGACCTCAAACCCTAACCCAAACCTCGACCCTTTAACCTTTGGGTTCGAGTTTTGAGCCCCGAGGTCCGAGGGCAAGCAAAGGAGGGTGGTAGGAGTTGGGGGACTGAAGGCGAGGGAAGGGGTGGCGAGACATGGGGTTAATTGGGGAAGGCAACCGAAAGGTGTGCGGAGGGTGCTGTGGCGGGGTTGGTTGGCGTAAGGTCAGATGCAGGGTGGTAGGTCTGAGGTTTCGGTGGCGAGGTAGCGAGGGTGTCGACTGGGGGTGGGTGGGGAAGGTTAAAGAAAATTTTGAAAATATTTTCCCTCCTTTTGGTAGGGTAGTAAAATGATCAGTCAATAAGGAAAATATTTTCTAAATTATTTAAGCCAACTAAACATGAAAAATTTGAAAAACGTCCTTCATACCAAACACATCCTTAGTATAAAAGGCTAATTATTTTGCCATGCTTCATCTTTCTTCGCAGCCAGGAAAACAACTTTAACTAGGCAATAGGGCTGAGAAGTTGTTGCTCTTTTGCCACACCGTCATTTACTAACCCTTAATCTTAGAGTTCAGTTAATGAAACACATGAAATTTTATTCCAAATGCTCTCTTCTGTGCAATAATGAATGAAAATTTTTCACATCTTAGAATTTTCTTATTGAATAAGAATGAGGCCTGGTCCGGTTTCACGCAGTCCCTTTGCCAGTAGCGTACGCACGAATTTTTGTAAGCAATGTCACTATTAGACGTGAATAAATAAATAAATAAATATAATATCATATTTTAAAAAATATTAATAAAAAAATACAAGTAACAAAGGAAGAAAAATTGTATTGTGCTGGTCTCTTTAGTTATGACACAGGATACTTTTTAGATGAGGCATAAAAGTATTAAAATATTAAATGGGCCTACAAAAGTTCGAACTCACACCCTCACATAGAATTCTCCAGTCTCTAACCATTTATGCTACAAAGCTCTTTATGACAAGTGGTGTCACTTTATTCCGTTTTATCTGTTTCTTGGTTTTTCATTTGAATTATATACAAATAATTAGTAAAGATTTTCGACGAAGCAGTGTCACGTGACACCGCTTCGGCTAAGGTAAATCCGCCCTTGCCCTTTGCTCAGCCTGGAGACGGAGGCGGATCTAGAATATTTAGTACATGGGTGCACAACCAAAAAAAGGAAGAAAAAATGTATTAAGTGGAAATGATCCCTATTCCTCTAGATAAACAACACAACCTTCAACCAAGTACCCTATCAACCTTCTTGGAGCATGAATGCCAACAATTAATATTATACCAATTTTAAAAAATATGTACATAAAATATTAATTTTATCAAGAGACCATGGGTTTACGTGCCCCTTTATCTTACCTATACATCCGCCCCTGCATGGAAATCAAGACCATGGATAATTTGCTTCATAAGGACACGATAAAATCAGTCATTACATAGCTAATCTACTGGTAACATGTGTTATGATGAGGAAGAGGCAAACCCGAAAATAAAGAAGATAAAGAACACCAAATTTTAACGTGCAAAACCCTTCAAATCGAAGGTAAAAACTACGGGATCACAAAGATCCAAAAAAATCTACTATAACAATAAGAGGGTTACAAAAGTTCTCCAAATTGGTTACACAACAAGTGCCAAACACGGAGCAACAATAGCAACAAGAACAACAACTAATCAATTGAAGAAAGAGTATAATCCACAAAATGAAGCTGCTGTTCGAGGCTCGTAATCAGATGCTACGAGCCACCAAATCCGATCTCCACCATTCAAATCCAAGACCAAGATGTTACGAACACTTAGTCAAAATTTCAGCCCGATCCAACAGTTAACGAATCGGAAAACGTGATTTGAATGTTGGCTGGTCAGAATAAAAATCTGCAGCAAAACAAATATTTTTCTTCTCTCTTCTCTCTTGACGAAAGCTCTCTCAAAAACCACTCTTATGTGATTAACTCTTTCAAAGACTTGTATCAATGAGCAGAGAATAATTCTCCAAGGTTGTCCTATTTATAGATCATGAGTGGTGCTTTTTCTTAAAGCCAAAACCCACTCAAAATAGAAATAAACCGAATCCAATTCCAAATAGGAATGGAAACCAAAAAAGAATAGGATTAGGCCATTGGGCCTTTGGCTGGACAACATGGGCATGAGCCCAACAAACTCCCCCTCCAGCTAAGGGGCCAAATGTGTCTTTAAGTAGAGGAACTATTAACAGGCTTCATGCCTGCCAATTTTTTACAAAATTCATGTTTATCTACAACCACCGCCTTTGTCAGCATATCCGAAGGATTTTCATTAGTGTGTATCTTCTCAACCTCAAATAATTTTTCTTCCACGACCA
This sequence comes from Nicotiana sylvestris, assembly GCF_000393655.2. Taxonomy (NCBI): domain Eukaryota; kingdom Viridiplantae; phylum Streptophyta; class Magnoliopsida; order Solanales; family Solanaceae; genus Nicotiana; species Nicotiana sylvestris. The sequence goes on along the minus strand of NC_091058.1, from coordinate 129,679,427 downwards.
TTCTTATTCAATGATACTTTCTATTTATATGTTTGGTCTTAGAATGAAAAGCGAAGTGCTTGGTGAGACAGATAGCACTCTGATTATCACAAAATAAAATATACATTGGCTGCTCAAAGCCAAGATCATTAATAAACTTCTTCATCCATAATAGTTCTTTGGCACCTTCTGTGACAACAATATATTCGGCTTCTGTGGTGGATAGAGCTATGCACTTCTGTAGTCTAGATTGCCAAGAAATAGCTCCCCCTGCAAAAGTGATCAAATAACCGGAAGTGGATCTTGAATTATCAAGATTGCCTCCTAAATCAGAGTCTGTGTAACAAACAAGTTCAGGCTTGTTATTGCCAAAACACAGCTTCAAATCTGCAGTACCTTTCAAATACCTTAATATCCATTTTACTGCATCCCAATGTTCTTTTCCAGGATTAGAAAGGAATCTACTAACAGTACCAACGACATGTGCAATATCTGGTCTAGTGCAAACCATAACATACATCAAGCTACCAACGGCAGAAGAGTAAGGAATACGAGGCATCTCCTTTTTCTCTTCATCAGTAGATGGACTCTGACTAATACTCAATTTGAAGTGTTTATCAAGAGGAGTACTAACCACTTTTGCATCTGTCATATTGAACCTCTTGAGTACTTTCTCAATGTATTGCTTTTGGGACAGAAATAACTCCTTTTTATCTCTGTGTCGGTGGATTTGAATGCCCAAAATTTTTTTTGCTGGCCCTCCTTCATCGCAAACGATTTGCTCAGCTGCTTCTTAAGGACTACAATTCTGGATTTATTCTTGCCAACAATAAGCATGTCATCCACATAAAATAATAAAATAATAAAATCATCATCAGAGAACTTTTGGAAGAATACACAGTGGTCTAAAGAAGTTTTCTTGTACCCTTGTTCTTATATGACAGATTCAAACTTTAAATACCATTGCCTTGGAGCTTGTTTCAATCCATATAGGCTCTTTTTCAATTTGCAGACATAATTTTCTTTTCCCTTAGTTACAAAACCCTCAGGTTGCTCCATATAAATCTCCTCATCTAAATCACCATGAAGAAAAGCAGTCTTGACATCCATCTGCTCAACCTCTAAATCTAGACTTGCAGCTAAGCCTAGAACCACGCGAATAGAAGACAACTTCGCAACAGGGGAGCAAATTTCATCAAAGTCAACTCCCTTCTTCTGGCCAAAACCTTTAACAACTAACCTCGCCTTGTATCTAGGCGCAGAGTTATGGTTATTTTGCTTTATTCTGAATATCCATTTGTTAGATAAAGCTCTCTTACCTTTCAGCAATTTCACTAACTCATATGTGTCATTCTCATGGAGTGACTTCATCTCATCTTCCATCGCTTCGATCCACTGATCTTTGTGAGTATCTTGCATGACTTCATCATAATTCTCAGGTTCTCCATGTCAGTCAAAAGTACATACTCATCAGGAGGATAGCGCATGTATTTTTGCTTCTCCCTTATAGATCTTCTAAGAGAGGTTTTAGGAGCATTTGGAGTAGTTACCTATGCAGGAATTGGTTGCTGATCAACCACAACTTTATCAACTGGAGCATCCATAACATCTACACCATGATGATCATTTTGATCTTGATCACTATCTCCATCATTGTCTTGGGTTCCTTCATGTGCGATACGTGCCTTAGAAATTGAAACTGGATCAATATCAACTAAGCTCTCATTACTCTGAGAATCTATCTTCTCAGCTTTGTCAATATCTTCAATAGTTTGCTTTTCAAAGAATATTGCATCACGACTTCTAATAATTTTATTGTCAACTGGATCATAAAAACGATACCCAAACTCATCTTGACCATAACCGATAAAGATGCACTGCTTAGTTTTGACATCTAGTTTCGATATCTCATCTTTAGGAACATGCACACAAGCTTTACACCCAAAAACTCTCAAGTGATCATAAGAAACATCTTTGACAAACCAAACTCTGTCTGGGATATCACCATCCAAAGCAACTGTAGAAGACAAATTGATAACATAGGCAACAGTGTTAAGTGCTTCCGCTCAAAATGTATTTGAAAGTTTAGCCTCTGAAAGTAAGCATCTAACTCTCTCAACTAGAGTTCTATTCATCCTCTCTGCCAAACCATTCAATTGAGGTGTCTTGGGCGGAGTTTTCTGATGACGAATTCCTTTTTCCTTGTAATAGTTATCAAATGGACCACAATATTCACCATCATTGTCAGTGCGAATACATTTTAATTTCCTCCCCGTTTGTCTCTCAGCTAAGACCTGAAATTCCTTAAACACGCTAAGTGCTTGATCTTTAGATTTCAAAGGATACACCCAGAGCTTACGAGAATGATCATCAATGAAGGTCACAGAGTAAAGTGCACCACCTTTTGACTTTACTTTAAAATGACCACACAAATCAGAGTGTACTAGCTCCAATAAATCGGGCTTTCTTGAGGGAGGATGGCTATGAAAGGAAACCTTTTTCTGCTTGCCAGCTAAACAATGTATGCACATTTTCAGCTTTGCTTGTTTCACTCCAGAAAGCAAAATTTTCTTGGCCAAACACGTAATCCCCCTCTCACTCATATGACTCAATCTTCGATGCCACAATTCTGAGAAAGTATCACTTTCCACCAGCTTTATTGAGTCATTAAGAATAGAGTTGTGTCACATATAAATAACCAGACTTGACTCCTCGAGCCACCACTAACGAGCCCTTGGTGAGCTTCCATTGGCCATTAAAGAGGGCATTATGGTAACCTTCATCGTCTAATCTTCCTGCGGAGATCAAATTGAAAGGAAAGTCTGGAGCATGCTTGACATCTTGGAGAACTAACGTTGAACCATTATTAGTTTTCAAACAAACTGTACCAACACCAAACACCTTAACTTCACTGGCATTGCCCATTTTTAACACTCCAAAATCAACAAGAGTATAAGATGAGAAAAAGTCTTTTCTTGGTGTGACATGTGAGGTAGCTCCAGAATCTACTATCCAGCTCGTCTCATGGGATACCAAATTGATGACGTTTTCATCATAAGCAAAAAGAAGGTCATCTCGAACAATAGCAGCAACATTGTTCTCGTTATTTTCAGCTTTCTTTACTTCTCTAGTGTCTTGATTCAACTTGCGGCAAAACCTTTTGATGTGTCCTTTTTTTGCCACAGTGGTTGCATGTAATATTATAGTATTTGGACCTTGACTTACTTCTACTTTTACCTCTATTCCTTGAGCCTCTTGTTCTATCTATCCCCCGGTCTTCTGTAACCAAGATATCTGCTTGTGAGGACGAACTCTGAGATTTTCTCCTTACTTCCTCGTTCAACACACCACTATTGGCATATTCCATGGTCACCTTACCTCCAAGAGCTGAATTTGTCAAAGAAACACGAAGAGTTTCCCAAGAGTCTGACAGAGTATTAAGAAGCCAAAATCCTTGTATCTCATCATCAAAATTAACTCCCATTCCAGATAGCTGATCAAGGACGCCCTGAAAATTATTTGTGTGATCAAGGATAGGGCTCCCTTCCTTGTATTTAAAGGTCATCAATTGCTTTAGCAAAAATAATTTGTTGTTCCCGATTTTTGAAGCATAAAGAGTCTCTAACTTTTCCCACAATGATCTCGCATGTATCTCGTTCACAATATGGTTGCGAACATTATCTTCAACCCATTGTCGTATATATCCACATACTTGTTGGTGCTCGAAATCCCAATCTTCATCGGAAATACTCTCGGGTTTATGAGCTGAAAAAATGGGTAGATGCATCTTCTTCACGAACAACAAGTCTTTCATCTTGCTTCTCCAAATATTATAATTTCTCCCATTTAAACATACCATCTTGCTCATATTTGCCTCCATTCCGTAACAACCCGGATAAATAACCAAGGCTCTGATACCACTGTTATGACGAGGAAGAGGCAAACCCGAAAATAAAGAAGATAAAGAACACCAAATTTTAACGTGGAAAACTCTTCAAATCGAAGGTAAAAACCACGGGATCACAAAGATCCAAAAAACTCCACTATAACAATAAGAGGGTTACAAAAGTTCTCCAAACTGGCTACACAACAAGTGCCAAACACGGAGCAACAATAGCAACAACTAATCAATTGAAGAAAGAGTATAATCCACAAAACGAAGTTGCTGTTCGAGACTCGTAATCAGATGCTACGAGCCACCAAATCCGATCTCCACCGTTCAAATCCAAGACCAAGATGTTACGAACACTCAGTCAAAATTTCAGCCCGATCCAACGGTTAACGAATCGGAAAACGTGATTTGAATGTTGGCTTATTGGAATAAAAATCTGCAGCAAAACAAATATTTTTCTTCTCTCTTCTCTCTTGACGAAAGCTCTCTCAAAAACCACTCTTATGTGCTTAAATCTTTTAAAGACTTGTATCAATGAGTATAGAATAATTCTCCAAGGTTGTCATATTTATAGATTATGAGTGGTGCTTTCTCTTAAAGCCAAAACCCACTCAGTATAAGAATAAATCGAATCCAATTCCAAATAGGAATGGAAACCAAAAGAGAATAGGATTAGGCCATTGGACCTTTGGCTGGACAACATGGGCATGAGCCCAACAACATGGTCTTGATTGCTCTATGGCTCTATTTGTTCATACATATGGAGAAGGGTTGACAAGTATACTAATCAAGAGGAGAAGGACGATGAAACATTTAAATTAGTCATTACCTTTGCCCTTGGCGAGCTGGCACTAAAATGGCGGTGTCTCTTCTTCAATAGAATGAACTCCTGCTAAAGATAAAGATGCACCGAGTCTCTCTTGCACAGCCTTCTGCAACTTAATACATTACTGCTATGGATGGAATTAACTCCTTTATGCCTTCCTCTGAAAAGATAGTATAATAAGCACCATACAGAGTTTAAATTATGCATTACCCTTCAATTTACAATCATGAAAGGCTGACACCTAGAGGAAGAATTGCAAGGTAAGGTTCTTCAAATAAGCAAAGATACATCTCTTAGAGATGAGCTAAAATAACTCATTAAAGCAACCTCAGGAAATATATAGGACAGTGAATTCATAATAACGTTCACAACAAATGATAAAGCAAATAATAGAACATTTAATTTACCTTCAACTTATTCATCACATTGTGAATTTATTACACAAACAGCCTAGTTTACCTCTCACTTTCTCAAATACAAGTATGTACATCAACTAACAAAGTGGGGAAAAAATGAAAAAGAGAAAAAACAAAACACTATCATCCAAAAAGCACCTTTCTTTTTCACACAAAAAGGAGAAATCAGCTGCTAGAGATTCATCTACTCCGATTTGAAAGTAATAAAGGAATCTACCCTACACTTTCACAAACACTACCGCGTGAAGAACTGGCTCTAACGAAAATATGTCGTGACAGGTAACAGTAGATAAGAGTTACTGAGCTGAAAAATTGTTGTGCCGCCTTGCCATCATTTTCTGATATTTAACATTCTCAATGATTCTACAACTGCTTATAAGCCCTCATTGAAATTTAGTGAGCGAGACAATGCTGCTGGATTTGCTTGTAATACAGTAGAGTTTTCTGAAACACTATTGTTTCCGTCATTCTTCGACTGAAATGCACTGAAAGGACTTCCACCAACCGAATCAACACTATCATGTTTTATTCCCAATGTCGCCCATATAGAACTCTTTGCAGCCTCTCCTGGATCATCAATCCGCAGAGTTTTTGGAACCCAGAGGCACTTCTCATGATTACTCTCTTTTGAGGGCTCTTCCTTGCTGTTCAGCGGTTTTAGTATGTTTTCATCCCTTGAGTGTTTCCCCAATGGAGAATTAGGACCAGATGTTGGAGGTGTTTGGGTTAGGGAAGCAGTAGGTGGGGACGCCAAAGGGACATTCCAAGAACCTGCTACATTATAACCCCAATAAGCAGCTGTTGGGTAAAACGGTATAGGAAAGACAGGAGGGCAATAACCAGGAGGAGGGACTGCAGAGGTCCAATGGACAGAACTGCACGGATATGGCCAAGCAGCCCCAGGATAGCAAGCCAAGTAAGGCGGAAAGCTAGGGCAGTTCTTCCTTAGCAGGTCAGGTCCGATTTTGTTAACTTCATCCTCTGAATTTGCGGCAGAGACTGAAGATCTTCTGGAATGGTCATCTCCATTATCTCCAGCTCCGTAACTAACTTGAACCCTGGACTCTTCTGGTTTATGGAAGCCATTTGGTGGACAATTATGCATTGTTTTGTCAGCAATGTTCAAAACTGAAGCCATTGATTCACAGAGTGGCTTATGGGAGCCAAATGCAAGAATAGGTTGCTGGATTCCGTTTGGATAATCTGTTTGTGCATTGGGAAGCGTTTCAGGGACAGATATTTGTCGGTAATGTGAAATTGAGTTCTTGTTTTTGCGACGACCGGCACCTACAGGCACATTCCTCATGGTCCCACCAGCTGTCCAATATCTCTGGCAATTCTTGCAGAAGTGTCTAGGCTGGCTCACATTGTAATTGTTGAAATAACAAAATTTGGTTTCCATGCTGTTACACCGGGGACATGGAAGTATCTTATCTGGCCTTTTGAGGATTTTCTCTTGCGAATTACTTGCTTCGCCCTGCTCTTCTTCACTTTTTGAAGGTCTTGTTGAACCGTCGTTATCAACAGGTGGCCCCTCTATAGTATCACTTCTCGATTGATCTGAATTCTGATCCTGTAACTCCTTGCCAGTCAAAGTTCCCATCTCATCCTTATCATCATCCAGGTGTCCTCCAAAGTCATCCTGCATGAGTGATGCATTTTCACAGAGGAGTAAATTGAGTCGGCAAACTCTTCTATTCAAATTATTGGAAACTTGGGAGATCTCAAAAGAAAAGGAACAACCAAGATTCTTCATCGTTAAGAAGCATGAAAAGTTGTCGAGAGAAATGTTGAGGCCAAAGGATAAACAAGAAGCTATAGTAAGTTATATAATGAGGAAAGTAACCAGGGGGGACTAAGTACACGAGTGAATAACAAATTAAGTATCTGTACTCTCTGAGCTTGGAAGTAGAGTGTTCATACCATTACACAAATAAAAGTTATGAAGAAAAAGTTTCTCAGTTGGCTAGCCAAAACTTAAAACTTTTCCCATTTAGCAAGTCTGAAATTAAACCATGTTTTCAGGCTAATAGATTGCTTATTATAGGAATCAAACATAGGAAAGTAAAACAAATCTTAGATATAGAGATGTGAAAAATGTTGAACCATGATGGTTTGATTGATGGAATTAACTTGAACTCTAATGAATCTCCAAACAATTGTAAAAGAGTTCAACTTCTATACCTTAATAATTTTTACACTATCAAGCAATTTAAAAGATCATTAGAGATAACTACTTATAATAATTGGAATTAAGTAACCTAAAAAATAGGCAAGTAACCCTCTATAGCATGTTAAATTGCACTGATCTTTAAAAAAAAAATTGTATTACATTTTCAGTAGATATAAGTTAAATCCATTGTAAAATTACTTAATAACTTTCCATTAGAAAAACTAAGCATTCGAGGAGATAAGGAGCTGAAAATTGAAAACACGAAGGAACCCCAAATAAATTTAAGAGCTAATTAATATATAAATCGACAAATTTCAACAAAAACTCAAAGCTACGGTCTTTCCTTTAAAGGATTTATTCTAAATCTATTGAAAGAAGTAGAGTATATAATTTGTCTCTCGTTCAAAACCCTAACGTAAATGCTCCTGAATGAGCTGAACCTGAGTCAAATGGAAAGTCAACAACAGTCTTCCACTCTAAATGCAAAAAGCTGCAATCCATACCTTGTGAGTTTGTACATCTTCTTCTTCTTCTTCTTCGTTGGTCTCCTCAGGCGAAGAATCATCTTGAAGAGATTCTTGAATATCTGGCAACTGAATGGTTTTACCGAACAGTTTGATGGCTGGGTCTTTTAGTTCCGACATATTTGGTGTTTCCTGCTATGCACTTTTTCAATTTCCTAAGACAAAGTTAGAAAAAAGAGAAAACATAATCCAACAAACAAATCCGGTGATTTTGGGGATTCACTCTCCTGTTACTCCCCACAGATCTGACACATACACATACAACCCCCGACACACACAAACACCCTATGTGTGTGTCACAACTACATCTCAATTTTTTTTAAAATTAATATTATGCAAAAATCTACGTATTTAATTTTTATCAATATTAAAATTTAAATATATAATTTTAAAAATATAATGAGTTAACTTTAAAGATGAAATTCATCATGAATATCAACAGTGTATTAGGCACATTCGGGTAGGACTTTGAGTAGTGGTGGTTGATTCAGATTTATAATTTATTATTTATTGTGGGGTAAGAAAAGAATAGTGTATGTGCTCAAAAAAAGTAGAGAAGAAAAAGAATCAGTAAAAATAATAAGACGATCGAAGCAAAAGAAATAACAGATAATACTATAAATCTAAGAATAAGAGAATGCAAAAAATAATACTAATATTACTAGTATAATAAAAAGTGACGTTTGACTATTTACTGACCTACAATCCTAATTTTCGACTTGTACATCATGTCCTCGATAAGCAAAAATATACCATGTCATATCTAATCACTAATCAATTGAACTAAATCAATTTTTTATTCGATAAATTTTCGTATTATAGCTAAACAAAAGCAAAATGATTATACAGATCCATATAAGGCGGCTCTAACGATTAGTTGATTAATATGAACATAATCAAATCTAATTAATACTAACTTTATTTTGATAAACATAATTTAAAGCCGTTAAATTCGAATTAGGCCGTGTGAGAATTTTTCTTTTTCAAAAAATAATTTGGGGATTATCATCAACTTGTTTTTGGAAACTACGTGCAGAAAGTGTAAAATACAGGGTGGTATGCCACGTCAGAGGCAGAAAACAATTTTGAGCCACAAGCTGTATGTGGCGTTGAGATTTTCTATTTTGTTATAAATATATTATATTATGGATATTCATTTATTACTTCGTTGTAAATAAGCTTCCTGAAGAAATTTATCCATATGAGACTCCACCGTAAATATGTTTATCTATTTAAGTACTCTATTGGAAATAAGCTTCCTGAAGAAGCTTATCACTTCGATACCCGGTTATGGATAAACATTACCCTCGGTAGAAGATTATCCATACTGGTTATAATAAGTTTATCCTTTCAGTACCCAGTTATGGATAAACATTACCCCGGTAGAAGATTATCCATATCGGGTATAATAAGCTTATCCTTTCAGTACCCAGTTATGGATAAATATTATCCCCGGTAGAAGATTATTCATATCAGGTATAATAAGCTTATCCTTTCAGTACCCAGTTATGGATAAACATTACCCCCGGTAGAAGATTATCCATATCGGGTATAATAAGTTTATCCTTTCAGTTCTCTGTTATGGATAAACATTGCTCTCAGTAGAAGATTATCCATATCTGGTATAGTAACAGCTTACACAACAGCTTCTTTTCTTCTATAAATAGAAGAGATTTCAGTTCATTATGTACATCGGTTTGAATTCGAATAATATATCAGTTTCTCTCTATACTTGTCTTTACTTTATAGTCTTTATTTTATAACACGTTATCAGCACGAGACTCTGCCATCTCGAGCAAATATTTTGAAAGCATCTGAGATAAGAACTTTCTTTTCCTAAATAATGTCAAATATTTCTAAACTTGAATTTGTAGCCCTAGATATATCGGGCAAAAGCTACATATCTTGGGTACTTGATGCTGAAATTCATCTTGATGCGATGGGTCTGGCAGACACCATCAAAGACAAAAATCAGGCATCAAACCAAGACCGTGCCAAAACAATGATATTCCTACGTCTCACCATGATGAGGGTCTGAAAATGGAATATCTTACTGTTAAAGATCCAGTCATACTGTAGAATAATTTGAAAGATAGATATGACCACCTGAAGATGGTCGTTCTTCCACATGCACGATATGATTGGACTCATCTAAGGCTACAAGATTTTAAATCTATCAGTGAGTATAATTCTGCTATGTTTAGAATTATTTCCCAATTGAAGTTATATGGTGATAATATTACTAATCATGATATGTTGGAGAAAACTTTCACCACTTTTCATGCCTCGAATATGCTCCTGCAGCAGCAATATCGAGAGATGGGATTTAAAAAGTATTCTGAACTTATCTCACATCTTCTTATAGCCGAGCAACATAATGGGCTATTAATGAAAAATCATGAAAGCCGACCTACTGGTTCTTGTCCATTCCCTGAAGTGAATGAGACGAACTTCCACCAGGCTAAACGTGGAAAAGGTCGTGGCCCCAGTCGTGGTCATGGTCGTGGTCGGGAAAGAAACTCTAATCATGGTAATAATAATGCACCAAAGAACACTCCTCACCACCAGCAGTGGAAAAGGAAGGAACAAAAGCATGAAGCGGTGCAAGCACCAAATGCAGAAAATGCATGCTATAGATGTGGAGAAAAAGGGCACTGGTCACGTACCTGTCGTACGCCAAAGCACCTGGTTGAGCTTTATTCAAGCCTCCCTAAAGAAGACAGAGAAAAATGCTGAAGCAAATTTTATTTCTGAAGATAATTTAGACTTCATGCATTTGGATGTAACTGATTACCTTGCACTCCCAGAAGGAGAAACAAGTCATGTAATCGGTGGTGAATCTATAGAAATGTAAATATTTTAATTTTTGTTGTTTGTAATAGATAGTATGGTTATGTAATTGTTGTACATAAAGAAAAAATTATGATTTGATAATGATGTTTACTATAATATATCTTATTTATGTCATTTTGAAGAATATGGATAATATTATTAGATCAACTTAAACTCTAGCAGAGTTTGCAAGAAATATACAACCACCAGAAGTAGTTATATTTCATATATCTCATTGTAATTATATTTTGTTAACCACCAGAAGTGGTATATGTCTATGATCACCAGAAGTGATAATTTAGGCTTTCTATGGTTACAATTGAAGATAAGCTACATAAATATTCTCTATATTAAATGCACGCCTTGATTTGCTCCTGAAGTAGTAAATATTTTAAAAGAGGTTGAGGCATCACAATTTGATGTGATTAATGCGCATTCAGATAATTATGTTCGATTTCCTGAAGGATGAGAACTTTTGATAATATTAATCCATTCCCTGAAGTGAATGTGACAATACTAATAAGTCGGGTAAATATGAACGCGCTCTTGATGTGAATACATTACAATTCACCTCCAGAAGAGTTAATATAATTGAGAGAATATATACTCAATATTTCGTATTTTAAATTTGCTCCTGAAGAAGTAACACAATTGAAATTGCCTCCTGAAGTGGAAAAATATTATGAAGAGGAGTTTTCGTGTGCTTAAACAATTGTTTTACATTGTTTATTTGATTGTGATTTTCTCTCATGACACCAGCAGTGTCTGAGCAATATTTGATAGTACAAAATGTATCAACAACTCCTGAAGAGCTAAATGTTTGCCTAAAGAATACATGACACCAGTAGTGCCAGATAAATATTAGATTGTGGATAATAAATGAAGGCTCTCGAAGAGCTTATATACAAATATGTCATTCATATTATATGATTATGGTCAAAACATATGTTGTAGTAAACCTGAAGTTTACTAATACAAATGACTATCATATTGAGACTACAAATGATTGGAAGATTGATAATCTTCATGTTTCCACAATCATAGGGGGTAAAATAATATGTATGTGAGAAGTTACCCGCCTTATTCTTTAATTTGTACTATATCATGTATCACAGTAAACCAGAAGTTTACTAAAGCAAAAGTTTATGCCATAGTAAACCAGAAGTTTACTAAGAGATAGCACATGACATGATAAACTTGAAGTTTTCATTTGCCATTTTTAAATGAGCTATTTGAGAATTCAGATAAGCATATACTAAAGAACTAGAAGATTCTTCAGGAATTCTCATGTGTTGCTTGTTCTCATAATGAATTGATTATACCAGCTAAAGTTGGGACTAAGACCCCTGATTCTGAAATATATAAAAGGTGAATATGGGCCCGTTCACCTATCATGTGAACCACTTATAGGTGCATATATGAGATGGTTACATGTGTAATTATTGTCAACCTGCAGTTTGGCATTTGGAATTGCTTTTCTCGATTAAGAGCATAATTTTCAGATTATGAAATCAAGACAGTTCATCTTGATAATGCTGGTTTATATCCAAGCTGGTTTAGCATTGAATACCTCCTATTAATGGCTAAACCATTGCTTATGAGAACAAAGCTTCATGTGTTGGTCTAAGATTTTCTAAATTGCATATAGCAGCACTTGTATGCATCAGATCAACAATATATGATAAGTCCTCCCTTCACAATTGGTTTAGGATCAGAAACCAAATATTTTTACTATCTTTTGTTGTGTGGTATATGATTAATTTCTCTACCATAATACACAAAGATATGTTTCCCAAAGATGATTGGGGATATATGTTAGTTTTTCTAACATTTGGGGGATGGAATAAACAGTTGAAAAATATGCTATATGAATCGAATTATCATGATCCTCACTTAGACGATAATTCAAGTCGAATGCCAGAAGCATTTGCTGATCCAAAATTAAATATCATATTTCAGCTGCAAATGCTCCTATTAAAATTAAAGTCCCTGAAGGATAGAGTTTATTGTACGCATGAAGCGTGGTAGACCAATCGGTTCCAAAGGTAACAATCCTTGAAAAATAGTAGGAGCTAATGATCAAAATGATCATAATGAGGAGGAAATAAGCTCTAGAAGAGCCCACGACATAACATTTCATGAAACTCCCGAAAAAGTTCAGGTACCTGAAAATAAAGAAAGTGATGAGATCTCCACAAGTTATGTCGCTTCGGAACTGACACAAAATGATCGTCGACGATATATTTAATACAATATAGTGCACAATATTGTAAAAGATTGTGAGGATCGGACTAGCAGTCCAGACACTTGAAGATGTCATACCATTTAGATACAAGTCTTAACCTATATGACTTATTTGACTAAATCTATATGAAGATCCTTGAAGGATTGAAAATGCCCGAAGCATATAATTCAAAGTCTTGAGAAATGTACTCGATCAAATTATAAAGATCTTTGTACGGTTTAAAGCAATCTGTGCGCGTGTGGTATAATCGCCTCAGTAAATATTTGCTGAAAGAAAGTTACATAAATTATGTTATTTGTCCATGTATTTTTATAAAGAAAATGTCATCAAAATTTGTTACACTTGCTGTTTATGTTGGTGACATAAATCTTATTGGAACTCCGGAAGAGCTCCAAGAGGGTCTTAAAAATACTTTTACATGGACAAAGTGTACCCATTAAGTACACCAATGAATATTCAATCACTTGAAGTGAATAAAGATCCGTTCCAACCTCTAGAAGAGGATGAGGAGCTCCTTGGTCCTGAAATACTCTATTTCGGTGTAGATGGTGCACTTATTTATCTTGCTAATGCTAACAAAAGTGGTGCAGATCGTATTGGTAATGCAGATGCAGGTTATTTATCCGATACCCATAAAGCTCGATTTCAGATCGGCAAGCAGAGAGTGCATATGATTGAGATCAGTGATTCATTCGAGAAACATGTGGGTTGGAATGTGATAAAAGACCCACAATATTATACAAAGGCAATGTTTCATGCATAGAACTATTAAAGGGAGGATTTATAAAAGGAGATAGCACGAACAACATTTCACCAGAATTATTCTACATACATGATCTTCAGGAAAATTGTGACATTGGTGTGCATCAAATTAGTTCAAGTGACAATCCAACAGATTGTCTTTACCAACATCAATTTTTGAGAATATGGTATACAAGATTGGAATGCGGAGACTCAAATATTTGAAATAAGGTTTTCTTCAGGGGGAGTAAAAGCGCGCTGTACTCTTTTTCCCTTACTAAGGTTTTTCCCACAGGGTTTTCCTTATAAGGTTTTTGATGAGGCAGCCAACAATGCGTATTACTAAATATGTGTACTCTTTTTCCTTCACTAGAATTTTTTCCCACGTGGTTTTTCCTAGTAAGGTTTTAATGAGGCACATTATCTTTTAATGAACATCCAAGGTGGAGTGTTATAAATATATTATATTATGGATGTTCATTTAGTACTCCGTTGTAAATAAACTTCCTGAAGAAGCTTATCCATATGAGACTCCACCGTAAATATGTTTATCTATTTAAGTACTCTATTGGAAATAAGCTTCCTGAAGAAGCTTATCACTTCGATACCCGGTTATGGATAAACATTACCCCCGGTAGAAGATTATCCATACCGGGTATAATAAGCTTATCCTTTCAGTACCCAGTTATGGATAAATATTATCCCCGGTAGAAGATTATCCATACCGGGTATAATAAGCTTATCCTTTCAGTACCCAGTTATGAATAAATATTATCCCCGGTAGAAGATTATCCATATCGGGTATAATAAGCTTATCCTTTCAGTACCCAGTTATGGATAAACATTACCCCCGGTAGAAGATTATCCATATCGGGTATAATAAGCTTATCCTTTCAGTACTCTGTTATGGATAAACATTGCTCTCAGTAGAAGATTATCCATATCTGGTATAGTAGCAGTTTACACAACAACTTTCTTTTTTCTATAAATAGAAGAGATTTGAGTTCATTATGTACATCAGTTTGAATTCAAATAATATATCAATTTCTCTCTATACTTGTCTTTACTTTATAGTCTTTATTTTATAACATATTTCTGCTTTTACTCTTTTTTTGATTCTCTATAAAGCGACTCTTTTCATCTGAATCAGCAGCATCTTTTTTTCTCATCCCCTAATTCTTCTAATTGGGACCCACTTTTGAAAAGCCGCCAAACTTTTCGGCTTTGCTACCGTTTTTCTAATTTCCTTTTTTGGGTTTTTCTATTTCTTGTGGATGGAATTGCAAGTTGGGCCAAAATGTTGGATACTACAAAGCGTGCTCAACCAACAAACTGACTTTTTTTTTCAAGAGAAAACTTTTAAATTTAATAATTGGAAAAAGGTTGATATTTACTCATGTACTATATACTCCCTCCGTTTCAATTTATGTCAACCTATTTCCTTTTTGGTTCATGCCAAAAAGAATGACCCCTTTTCTTATTTGGAAACAATTTATATTTATGCAATGATTTATAGCCACACAAAATATTTGTGCCTCATTTTACACCACAAGTTCAAAAGTCTTCTCTCTTTTCTTAAACTCCGTGACCAATCAAATGGGTTCACATAAATTGAAACGGAGGGAGTACTTGGAATTGCTGAATATTGTTTTGTTAATTTTTTTTCTATTCATGTTTTCCCATTCATAAATTGTCTTGTATTTACTTTTATTATTAACATATCTTCATCTTAAAAATGGATGGATTTCATGTATCGAAAAATTTCGAGAAAAAAAGTCCAAATGCTACCCTCAACTTTCGATTATTGTTTAGAATTATCTTCAATACACTTTGTTTGCGCAAGTAACTGAACTTTTATTAAGCAAGAAAATGCATGTGTATTTTATTTCCTTTTGTGAGGCAAGAACATAGCTGGAAGGGGGCATTCATCTTACCTTCCCATAATAATGATTGGCCGGAATCCAACCTTCTAAACAAAAAAATTGTAAACTAACAATTAAATGATCGGTTATATAGCCTTTACTAAGTTCATGGTGGCTCAAATGTTATCTTTGCTGCCTTGAGTTGGCGGATTCTGAAGGAGGCAACTTCCCATTTGTCCAATTTCAATAGTCCTCTCACTTGTCTCGGTAAATCACTAAACTGATTGAAGATGATGTTCCTTCTATGTATATGGCTCATTGTTGATAGCTTATCCGCAACTCCGTTTGCTTCTCGGTAGCAGTGTTTTGGAACAATTTCTTTGATTTTCATTAGTTGTTTGATTTGACTTACTGCCTGCATTATTCTCCAAGTTATTTCACCTTCCTCCTTGACGCAAGCTATGAGTAGTGCTGAATCTGTCTCCGCAATAATTCTGCTCAAGCCCATTTGCACACAGTACTTGAGCCCCAATAGCATGGCTTTACCCTCCGATTCGTTGCTTGTTCCATTTTTCAGAAAGCATGAGTATGCTAAGACGAAATTTCCAGAACTATCTCTTATAATTCCTCCTGCTCCACTGTTCCCTTCTTGGTAGCTTCCGTCGCTATTTAGCTTATAGGACATTGGTGGTGGTTTCACCCATCTCACCAGCTTGCTAGTTCTATGCACCATAGGTTGATCAATGAGTTTTTGTAACTGATCCCATGAGAGCTGCTGTTGTATATTTTCGAACTTTTGTCTAACTACCTCTACTAGATTTGCAGCTATAAGCTTTTCGGATTACCTGCTCAGTGGTGCTTTTCCCCCATACTTTGAGGCACATCTGGATCTCCATAGCTGCCACGTTATGATTGCAGGTAATACCCTAGCCATGAAGGTTGTCACCAGATTCATATGTCTGTGGTTCCACCATTGGAGAAGTATCTAGCGGTACTATTGGTTTCCAACTTGTAGACCGAACGAGGCAGCAAATGTTTTCCAAGATATCTTGAGCATATGTACCCTCCTAGATTAGATGTGCTGAGGTTTCTAGTATTGTTGAGGTTGGAGTGCAACAATAGCACCTTGGTTGGATGGTGTAACCAAGTTTTGCTATTTTCTCATCTGTGGGCATTTATTGTGTAGCGCCCTCCATGTCACGAAGACCATTTTTGAATCGATGAAAGCAACTTCTTTTCTTTGCCTTAGTAGATCCCAAGCTGTGGCTACAGAAAACTGCCCATTGCTACTTTCAGTTCATACTACTTTATCCTGAATTTCAGGGTAGAGCACTGTTTGTTGTTCCTCTAAAAAATTTCTTATAGCTGTTGAGACCTCTATCACCAATTCTTCCATTTGTCATTCGACCTCAACCAGTACTTCATTGAGCTTGACATCATTGGGGTTGACTCCAGCTGGTAGGAGACTAAAGAGGGCCCCTTGTTTAGTCCAATTGTCGGACCAAAAGGATATGTTCCCTTGCCCAGATATCCACACCATGCTTTGTTCTATTTCCAGCTTAATGTCACACATTGCCTTCCAACTCTGCGACTGACCTGCACGCCATTGTAAGGCTAGTGGGTGTCTTCTTTTGTAATATTTTTCAATCATGAAGCTTCTCCATAGAGAGTTCCCTGCTCGCAAGTTCCACCATGTGTTTTCTATGAACGCCGAGCAAATGTCTTGGAGTCTTCTAATTTGAACTCCCCCTTCACTATATGGTTGACATAGTGTCTTCCATGCGATCCAGTGGTGCCTATCTTTCCCATCCGTTCCTCTTCATGGGAATCGCTTGAAGGACATGTCGAATGAGTATAGCCTTACCTCCAGGAGAAAGAAATTTATTTTGCCATCCTTTTACTCTGCTAGTTACTTTATTGATCATCTTGGAGAAATAGGCTATCTTTTGTCTCCATACGAATAATGGACATACCAGTTATTTGACTGGGAATTGTTTGTGTTGCATTCCTGTAATGGAGGAAATCCTTCTTATTCTGCCTGAGGGTATTCCCGGAGCCACCATGAAACAACTCTTACTTTTACTAATCTGCTGGCCTAAAATTTTTCATATTTTGTCACAAGTCTTCATAACTAGACTCACTGTCTTCTTTTTGCCGCTAACAAATAGTATCATGTCGTCCGCAAATGCTAGATGATTGACTTGCGGCCCTTGCCTTGGAATGTAGAAACCTGTGAATCTTCTATTCTCATAGAGGTTATTCAGCATATTGGATAACAGCTTGACACTTAGAACAAATAATGATGGCGATATAGGGTCGCCTTGTCTCAAGCCATTCTCTGATGTGAAGAAACCATGCCTTGGGCCATTTATAATTAATGAATACTAGTTGCTTGATATGTGTCTGTGGATCATGTTAATCCATACCTCTGAGAAGACCAATTTCTCCATTAGTTTATACAGGTAAGGCCAAACAACTCTTTCATATGCCTTTGCCATATCAAGTTTCAGCACATTTTTACCTTGGGTTGGTTTTCGTATTCCTTTAAGTATCTCTTGTGCCAACATTATATTTTCAGAGATTAGTCTACCTCTGATAAAACCTGATTGGTTGCTAGATATAATTTTTGGCAGCAATTGAGACAGTCTTGTATTCAACATATTAGCCAAGATCTTGCTTGACACATTGCACAAGCTGATTGGTCTTAGGTCTGTTAGGTGTTGTGGGAGTTCAGTTTTTGGTATCATCACCAAGCATGTGTGTGAGAAGAACCTAGGGATAGCATCCCCTTCAAAGAAGGCCACCACAAAGTCATACACATCATTTTGAACTATTTGCCACCATGTTTGGTAGAATAAGGCACCAATGCCATCTGGGCCTGGGGCACTCTATGCGCTAAAGGAGAATACTGCTTGTTTCACTTCTTCTAGGTCTGGCACTGCTATGAGCATAAAAGTATCATCCTCTATAATCCGAGTTGTTATGTTGTCTAGAGCTGAGAAATTATTTGAAGCACTATGATGACTGAAAATTCTCTGGAAGTGCTCTATAGCAGCATCTGCAATTTCCTGGCTCCCTTCTATCCACTTTCCATTGGCGTCCTGTATTCTTTGAATATTCAGCCTTTTCCTTCTCCCCTTTATAGTGTTGTAGAAGTAAGCTGCGTTTCTATCTCCATCTTTTAGCCAATTGGCCTTAGCCTTCTGTCTAAGGACTGCCTCTTGAAGCTTGAGAAATTGGAGGTAATTTGCTTTGCACTTATTCAACTCTGCTCTCTTTTCTGCCGAGTGATCCAAATATAACTCCTTTTCAAGCTCCGCAATGTGTTTCTCTAGTCTCTTTCGTTCCTCGTATATGTCTCCAAACACTTCTCTGGACCACGTACTTAGTTTTTGGCATGTCCTCTTGAGTTTTTGATAAAGTTTCCACATGGCATTGCCGTCTACTGGCTCCTTCCATACTTCTTGGACCACTTTTTTGAAGTTTTCATGCTTGGACCATAAGTCTAGGAATTTAAAGTATTTAGGTCCCCCGTTATCAGATGATTTTAGAGTAATTAGCAGTGGCACATGATCCGAGCTCAGTCTAGCTAGATGTTGGACCATTGTTTCATTAAATATATCGAACCATTCTGAGTTTATGAGCAACCTATCCAGCCTCATCTAGATTGTTTTTGGGAAGCCTCTATTGTCACTACAGGTATAAATGTTCCCTGAATATCATGCGTTTTGAAGTCCACAATCTTTTATGCAGTTTATGAAATCTATGCTTTTGTCGATTCTAAAAGATCTGCCCTTTTTTTCTCTTCTGCCTCAAGTATCACATTAAAGTATCCCATTACACCCTAAGGGCCTTGAATTCTATGTCCCCAGTTTCTCAAGTCATCCCATAGCTGTCTCCTTTCTTCTCTTGTACATTTTGCATATACTATAGTAATATGAATTGGGGTAGGGTTCATCGGTAATGTAACTTTACACGTGACATGTTGTTCTTCATATTCCAGAATATCTAGTTGTATGTCAGACGTCCAGAATAACCAAATTTTGTTATTGCAGTTGTAAAAATAATGGTGCATTCCCAGCCGAAATGGAAACACTACAAAAAAAAATAGCGTTTATGGACGACCGTATTCCGTCGCTAAATCAATGTTTTTTGTTGCTAAATTTGTTTAGCGACGGAATAGCGACAGATTCAAGTTGGTCCCTAAAATCCTCGTTGCTAGGCTTATAGCAACGAAAAATATGAAACCGTCGCAGAATTAGCGACGGAGTAGCGACGACATATTTTTGTAGCAAAGTTTAGCGAGGGAAATATCCGTCGCTATAGAGCTTGTTTCTGTCGCTATTTTGATGTCTTTCGTCGCTGCAATACATAATAAAATTTGTCGTTTGTTCTTATAGCAACGATATTGTCTGTTGCTAGCCGTGTTATAGATAATTGTCCCTGCTTTTTGCAATAAAAACCTTTTGTTGCCAATTCGTCGCAAGATTTAATTTTACGCGATAATTTTAGCTACGGAACATATCTGTCACTGATTTATTTTTACTATATTGCTGATTTTTTAAAATTCTTTTTATTTATTATTTTAAATGTACTCTGTTCAAACATATTATATAAACTATTAAATACACTTAATAAAAAGTCACTGATATTAATATAAATTCCAAGGTCCAAAATATATAGCATAATGCATATAACAGTATCATTAAGTACAAAAAATCCACAAGGACGAACAATAATGTCCAAACAAAGTAAGCTAACTACGTTGGGCTGGAGAGTTACAGTCATCATCAGAACCCAATGCGTGAAGCTCATCAATGTTAGCAGCAGTAGAAGATGTTGGAACTGTAGTTTCCATATCAGTATTTGGCTGATGCGAGGGTAAGGAAACTAATTCGCGTACCCGCTCAACGATTACAGGAACTATATGATCTGTCAGTGCAGGAATCAATCGCATCACTAACTCATCCAGATTCCCTGTCGGTGTTGATTGAGAATTTGGAGGTGTTGTTGACGATGTAGCATCAGATCCACGAGAGCCATGAAGATTTGGCCCGTAGAAGCATTTTGCTTGCGATCCAAGACCATATACTCTTTTTTTCTTTTCTCCTCCCGCGGCTTGATAATATGCTTTACACTGATCAATATCAGATTGAGTTTGTGTTTGTTATTGTAATATCTCCTGATATTTTTCCTGTAGAAGAGTTAATAAGAACATTCAATTTACAAAAAAAAAAAAAATGAAAGTAAAGTCAATTAAAAAGTTATCTTACATGTACGATTCGGGATTTCTCAGTAACAAAAGATTTTCCATCATTACCATGTGTACGGACGTGCAAATGCAACTCATTTGGTGTTGGATCTCGACCCTTTTTAACAGCCTATACAAAAATTATTCAATTAAGAAGATAGAGAAACAAAAGGGTACACTAAGCGAATCTCGATCAACCTGAAGTTTGCTAAGGAGTTGAACGCTAAAAAGAGTGTGTGCAAGGCACAAAAGAATAAAAGAAATAGTTTCAACATATATACAGTAATAGCAAAAATTATTTTACACCATCAGTTAAAATGACAACAATTAACAAAAGCCAATACGATTTTTTTAATCCGTGCCCAGTCAAATGAGTTCAAGTAAATTGAAACGGAGGGATTATCTTGGTTCTTGATGTGTTATGTAGTTACACCTTTTTCTTCATTATACACAGAGGTAATGAAAGGATTGTGTTCCAAGAAGTATGCAAAGCAGAAACAGTTTGAATATTCAGAGGACAAAATGACACAGATATTACATCCTAAGGTAGTTGTTCATCAGGACAAGGTGAATATTAATCCTTCAAATTTCACAAACTTAATTTCCTTTGTATTTCAAAGAAAGAACATGTTTGTTTACTTCAAATAGCTGATTAAATTTTCAGGTAATTAACCACGAAAAACATCGAAAGTCTATAGGTGCAAAATCAAGAGCTTGACATCCCTCATTGCAGAGCATATCTGAGAGCATATATGAGGCTGCAGACTGGTTTGTGATACCAAATAAATGCTTATAAGCTTATAGACTTATTTTAGCAATGGAAAATTTTACCGAACCACCCAATGTTAGTCAAATGACAGTTAGCAGCCAACCCTGAACTAACGTAAGTATACCAAATAAATACTTATAAGACCTTTTCAACTTTTCCCAATTTCTATCAACTTTATATTTCAAAGAGTACACACCAAGATCTAATTTAAAAATACACCCCTTATCTAGAGTATTTATAGTATCTACTAAGTTAATTCTCTTTTATATTTTTTCTTCTTAGTTCTATTTTCCAGTTTAGACTAAAGTCAGTATCTATATATTGACTTCAAATTGGAGTGAAAATATAGAAACTAAATTATTCTTTAAATACCATTATCTGACATTTTCCAAAACCAAGATTTTAGTAGCTGTTTAGCTTTTGGCTGAAGACAAAAGGCTTTTAAAATGAGCTGACTTAAGTGTTTCAACCAACTTAACAGGCAAATATAAAAGACAATGCAGAACTAGCTTAAGAACATGAGTATCTACTCAACAACACACCTAATAGTATCATGATCAAAGAGCCGGGAAAGTTACTTAGTTAAATTGTTCAATATGGATTAGGAAATGACTGGCAGCTCAAAATCTAAAAAGAACTCAATAAAAAAAGGGAGCAGTAAATGTATAAAGAAAAATATGGAAGATTCTATCAAATGAGCTATGGATCAGAACACTATCATTACTCAAAACAGCTTTGATAAATTGATGGAGGAGGGAGGAAGATAAAGGAAATAATGATGATAGACATAAAAAATTATATAAACTAGTATAGGTACTAAATAATAAAGGGATGGAACTAAAGAAGTTACTAGTGAGGCATCTATGCAAGGGAACATATACCCTTTCATTCCTACATACAGGAAATGCTTTAATGATTTTGACAGAATCGAGTGATGTCATATGATTAGATAATTCAGTGGAAAAAAAGTCAGTGAATTCAGATATCGAAATTACTTCAAATCCTAAAAATACTTTCAAAACAAACATTTGATAGTAAAATGCATGAAAAGAATATTGCCAATGTTACATTTTATAGAAATATATTGAGAAGATGTTTTTGTAGGAAATTTTAAGAGTAAAAGGCCTTCATAGTAAAAGCATGAAACACTCTTATCAGTTTTGTCTTCTGCTTAATATTCTTGTGAAACTTGACTGTCTGTTTTGATTCTATCAACTATTTGGTATTATGGTATCTCCTCGATCAGAAGTTTCATTGGTAATTTCATGTTTAACACAGCTCGGACAATATTATTGGTATATTTGGAGGAGAAAACTATGAGGAGAAGTTATTGATATCCCACAACAACCTAAGTGGTGAATATATTTCCACATTAAGGTATGAACATATATAAGTTCTTTTCAAGTTCATATGTGTACCCTTTTCTTGTAAAATATAGAATCCACTTTTGGAACAGAGGAATCTGGGGTTGCAAGTGAACATGCACACAGTACAAATCCAGGGAAAAGTTATAAATACACTTACAAGTCTCTTGCGATGCTCCCCAACACTGATAGAGCCACATGTATGAGTCCCAGTGGCAATTTCGCTCCCACCACAATGATTTTTTGCATTTATTTCTGACTTTTCAACACACTTAGGATGTTTCCAAAGTCTCGACCAACTTTCCCACACATTATTTGGAATAGTGTCCGGTTGAACCATATTTGCTTTTAGTTTGTTAACAAAATCACTGTATATTCTTTCTACCCTACGCTCCCATTGGATCTGCACCGCACTATCAATTGAAGAATCCCAGTAGAAAGCCTTCTGAAATAATTTTATAAAGTAATAACATTAATAAGTTACATATAAAAGTTAATATACTTTCAAAATCTAATTGTGATGGATTATACCTTGAATTCTCCAAAATAATTTTTTTTAACTCATTTGATTTTTCTAGTTGAATCCATTAGGATCAAGTTCATTCTTGAAAGACGTAGTTATAAACTCAGAACATTCATATGAAGGCTCTAACCTGAACAAATTAGAAGACATTATTTAAAGGAATACCATGTATCAATAACAATATACCAAAAGTAATAGTACAAGTATGGACTAACCCTGTAGGAGAAATAGTAAGAAGCGTTCGCAGTCGGTGGGTACTGCTACACTCAGTTTCGCCTATTATGTTGCTTTGAGAATATGTATCCTAACCAATTGTGTTGCTCTGATTAGGGGTATTTGGAGATGGTTCCAAATTAATAGTTGGGGTACTACCATGGCCTGATGTTTGAGTAGGTGGCATACTACTAGGACCTAATGTTTGAACTTGATTGATGTGATCCGGTCCATCTGAGGAACTCGTACCACCTTGTTGAGGATTGATTGTGGGAATGGGAACAGTAGGCATATTTTCACGAGTAGAAAAATTACCCCTAACTGAAGATTTACCTACACGGCCTGCACTACCTCGACCTCTACCTCGAGGCATATTTCCAATTGCTCCTTTTCTTGGGCTGCAATGGGCTGCTCCAACTTAACCTGAGTAGTATAGTCTCTGAAAATTCAAACAAGCAGAATCTAAGTTACAGAAAATTCAAGCAAGCAGAAGCTAAGCTAGTATGAAAGCTTATAAAATTCAAACAAGCAGAAGCTAAGTTATAGAAAATTCAAGCAAGCAGAAGCTAAGCTGGTATGAAAGCTTATAAAATTCAAACAAGCAGAAGCTAAGTTACAGAAGCTAACTTACTGAAAATTCAAACAAGCAGAAGCTAAGTTACAGAAGCTAAGCTAGTATGAAAGCTTATAAAATTCAACAAAATGCAGAGAGATACATGGTGACTCCATTGCAGGCACCTGAAGAGATCAAGGGAATGATCAAGGAAACAACAATAAAAATGAGCATAGAATCTGGGAAAGCACTAAAAGAACTAGCACATTCTATAAAAACAATGACTTCTCCCTTGTCAGCTAATAAACATGTCTCAAACGCCAAAACAGCAGCCAAGAACCTGAAATCACTTCTCATATTAGGTTTCTGGGAAGATATTAACTTACTAGAAGTCATACTAGTGGCTGCAGTTGCATCAATACTAACCGATATCGTCATTTGTGTCGAAGAAATTGCTGATTCTGTTAATGAGCTTGCTTCTTTATCTCATTTTAGCAGCAAAGAAACAAAGGTAGATTCATCAAAAAAATCCAATATTGAAGCAACACAAAGTAGAAAAATACATGCTACAAACGTGGTATTCGATTCACAACACAATGTAAGCTAGAAGAGTACTATACCATTTAGATTACTACAAACGTGGTATTCAATTCGATTCTCTATAGATTATACTACAAAATAGATATATGACTTATAACATACCACACAGATTACTAAAAAACCAAAATTCAATAAAAATATAGTAGTGCATTATCAACACACTAGTCATCATCTGTTTCTTCTTCAAACTCTTCCTCATCATCCTCCTCATTTTCATCCTCAGTTTCATACTCGTCTTCTGAAGATTCTTCTTCGAACTCTTGATTCTCTATCAATAGTCCATCATTAATGGGTTCAACCATTTCAATTATATCCCCATTTGGATCATGTAAGATTATATCTCATCAGTGGTGAAATTCATATCTATCAAATGGACTTCAACTTCTTCAACTTGGAATGGAAGAGTTGGTTCTAGAGTTGATGTTATTGCCTCATCAGGAAGTTCTATAACATCCCGAGGTTTAACTTTCAAAATAGCTACCCAATCATCCTTGTCCTTTTTCGTGCTAGGATAAGGCACATAACACACTTGAGTTGCTTGCATCGCAAGAATAAAAGGTTCGTACTTGTTAAAATGACGATGATGGTTCACATCGACTAGTTTGTATTGGTTATGCTCTTTGACACCAACATTCACAGTTGGATCAAACCATTCACACTTGAATAATACAATTTGCTTTAAAGGTTCTTCGTGGTATTCCAGTTGTATAATCTCTTGTATCTGTCCATAATAGTCACCAACATTGGATCCGAGATACAAACTCCAATATTAATTGTTGATCTTGCACTACCATGACATTCCGTGTGAAATTTATATCCATTAACAAAATACACCGGATAACATTTTGCGCTTATTAATGGTCCATGAACAAGACTACACAAGAATTGGTTCTCAACGTGGTTGCATCGAACCTATTTCAAATAATTTATAAGACTTGGTTAAATATAACAAGCCAATTTAAGTACATAATTTCTTAAAAGATAATGATTTTTATAGTCTTACATATTCTTTGAACCATATAGCAAAACACATTTCGAGACTCTCATTTATTTGATCCTGAGATAGGTTGGAGAATTCTTCTTGCAACCGTTGTATGTACATACTTCATTGCAACAAAATAAGTTAAATACATACTCAAAATATATGGATATATTTATTATTATTAAAAAATGATACCTTACAAACGGCTCAACCTCTACACAATTTAGTAGAATATAAGTTTGGGCTGCCTTGATTTCTTCGAGGGACAAACTTCTCTTTTTTCCTTCTCTCCATAGTCGGCCTGGATGGGTGAATATTGATAAATTTCCTTCAAGATCTTCCATAACACCACCATCATCATTAAGGGCCACATTATGATTACGTGTCATGACATGAGGTTCAAAATAATGAAAAAACAATTGTGTTGATTCCATCATCAAGTATGCTTCGCAAATTGAACCCTCGACACTAGCTTTATTCCCTATCATTTTTTAAGAGTTTGAAGGTACCTATACAAGTAAATGGATAGACCATTAAATTTATAAAGTCATGTGTATCATATTTGTCATAATAAGAGCATAAAAAGGTCATAACCTCTCAAAAGGATACATCTATCGATATTGTACAGGTTCAACAATCCTTGCTTCATATGGTAGGTGTACAGGCACATGTTCCATTGAGTTAAAGAATCTAGGAGGAAATATACACTCCAACTTATACAAGATCTGTGGGATGCCTGCCTCTAATCTCTCCATGTCCACCACTCGAAGAACAGTCGAGGTGAGATCCTTAAAAAATAAGCTCAATTCCGTAAGTGCTTGCCACACGTTACTAGGAAATAGCTCAGAAAGGCAATAGACATTAATCGTTGCATGAACACATGGCAATCATGACTTTTCATACCAAATAATTTATACTTGTCTGTGTCTAGGCTCCGACTCAAATTCGAAACATACCCATTTGGAAAATTCACATTTTCCAACCAATTGAACAAGGCAATTTTTTGATTCTTCTCTATTGTATATGTAGCTTTGGGATAGCTTCCATCAATAGGATTCTTTTCCAATTACGGTCGATCGTAGTAGTTTACCATATCTTCACGTGCCTTTGGATTGTCTTTTGTTTTGCCATCAACGTTAAGAACTGTGTTAAATACATTATCAAAGACGTTCTTCTCAATATGCATGACATCGAGATTATGGCGGATCATGTTAGAGCTCCAATAAGGCAAATCCCAAAAAATGCTTCTCTTTTTCCATCCACAACACCTATAAATTCTCCCATTAACTTCTTCTGCATCTAGCTCAGTTACTTTTCTCAGTCCCAACTCACAAATTTGGTTCAAGATTTCCTCTCCTGTCCTAAGGGGTGGTGGTAGCCTTCTAACAGTCTGACCTTTATGAAAGTTTTTACGATCTCTCCTAAACGGATATTTTGGTCAAGAAACATTCTATGACTGTCAAACCAAGTTGTTTTCCCACCATGACATAATCTGAAGGATTGTGCTTCCTCCATAAAATAAGGACATGCTAAGTTACCGACAATACTCCATCCAGATAACATAGAATATGCTGGAAAGTCATTGATTGTCCACATCAAAGCGGCCCTTAATTGAAAATTTTGTTTTTTTGAGATGTCAAATGCTTCTACACCCGTCTCCGACAACAAGGTCAATTCCTTTATTAAAGGTTGTAGATAAACATCAATTTTTGTTTAGGGTTGTTTGGCCCTGGAATAATGACAGTTAAGAATATGTACGCCTCTTTCATACACATCCCTGGAGGCAAATTGTATGGAGTGACAATCACTGACCATGATGAGTATTTCCTCCCTGAATGACCAAAGGGTTGAAAACCATCAGTACATAATCCCAACCTCACATTTCTTGGTTCAGCAGCAAAAAAAGGATGAGTTTCATTGAAATGCTTCCAAGTCTCAGAGTCTGATGGATGACGCATTACTCCATCCTCTTGTTTGTGCTCATGATGCCATCTCATATCAGTGGTTGTAGCATGAGATGCATATAATCTCCGTAATCTAGGAATCAAAGGAAAATAATACATTGTTTTGTAAGGGATTAATTTCCTCTTACGAGAACCGAAATGACGTTTGTACCTCTAGTGACCACAAAACTTGCAAGATGTGAGGTCCTCATCTTCACCCCAATACAACATACATCCAAAATTACAACAATCAATCTTTTCAACTGACAAACCCAAGCTACGCACTAGCTTCTTGGTCTCGTAATAGTTATCAAGCATTGTGTTATCTTCTAGTAAAGCCTCTTTCAACAATTGCATCATTTGGTTATAACCTCTTTGTGATAAAGTATTCTCCATTTTAATATTTAACATCCCGGAAACCACTGCGAGTTGAGAGAGGGAAGAACCAGGGTATAATTTTGCATCAGCGGCCTGTAGCAAATCATAAAACCTTTGGCACTCAAGATTTGGCTCCTCCTCCATTGAAGGATTAGGCTCCGCATCCATTGAAGGATTAGGCTCTGCCTCCATTGAAGGTTCATAAGAATGAGACGACTTAGGTTCAATATTATTATAAGAATGCCAGCTCAAACCATGGCCAAAATTGGGTCCAGCTGCATCCAAGACCATTTGTCGATATGGATTCTCATATCCCAATTCAGGTTGAGCGCCACCATGCAAATCACAACTAGAAGACATCTCACCGGTCACATCTTTTTCTCCTTGATACTTCCAAAGAAAATAGTTCTCAACAAATCCATACCGATAAAGGTGCAATTTAACAGTTTCAACATCCATGTATTTAATGTTGTGACATTTTTTACATGGACAACTAACATTGTCACCACTCATGCGATTGCGCTGAGAACAAGCAAACTGGAGAAACTTGTTCACACCAGTTATAAAACTTGAATTAATACCCTCTCGGCCATCCAACCTTTTGTACATCCAATCACGCTCTAGATTGTCCATGTTCCTATTTAATATTAAAATAAACAAGAAGTTGTTAAAGCTTGTTAAAGCTGCAGGAGGTATAAAAGTAGGTGCAACAACTGCTGCTATGACTGCTGCAACAACTGCTGCCAATTCAGGATCAAACTGCAGCAATTGAAGGCTTTTCAGCAAGAAGTGAAAGTGTTTGAATAAATGTTATCATTGATTTGATTAAACTTGTACTTGAAGGCATATATTACAGAAAGTTCTTTCAAAGAACTCACATTGCTCAAAATCTCAAGACTATATTGCACTTGTTTTATCTTAAATGGTGGAAAATCGCTTTCATCCCAAACAGAGATGTTTGATCCTAACCTATCTAAGTGCAATGACTAATTACGGACTGCACTACTCATCTATAGAAAAACAAAACTTTCAATTACAAGCAGCAGAATCATATACCTTCTGCCAATCAAAGCCATATTTTACCAAGTACTACAATTCCACTATTATGTAACACAATGTGCAAACGTAGAAATATTCAACAACAACAACAAACTCAATGTAATCCCACAGCTCAAGAAACAGTGAAAACAACAGAAATATTCACATTGTCCCTTAATATATGGAAAAACAGTATTTTGTTGTATGAAGTTTTTGAAGTGAAAATGGTGGTGTTTAAATAAAGGGATGTGATAGTAGGAAAAAAAAGAAGGTCTTTAATTCTACCATTGTGTTAAATCGCTGGACAGAGGGTGACACATATAGGTGTTCCTGTGTCCTTTTATGGCACTTAATGTTAAAGAGTTAAAAATACTTGAAGTATATTTCTTTCCTTTTCAACACTTTTTCATAACATACATGATAATCCTTAAAAAATTGCATTGGTTCTATCATGGAAAAACATATATTCTCAATTTTTCAGCATTTCTGTTAAGCATTTCCTTACTCTTAAGGTTAGTGACAATTTGAAACTAACTCAAAATCAGCTGGACAGAGAACCACAGCTCCCAAATCTTAGCAAATCTTTGAGTAAGATACTCTTATATTACTAGCAAACAGTACATCACTCTGAAAAGTATCATGGTATTACATTTTACAACATATGACTCAAGAGATATCAATTCAAATGCAAGAAATAACAGATCAAACTGGACATAAATCATTAGTTACAGTAACAACTCAGCTAAAAGGTGCAGATTTCAGATGCATTTATGATGACAATGCAGCCAATTAAGGCAAACAATGACAACAACATTTACTTGCCCTTTAACTGGTCAGGATCAAGCTAGCATAAAAACAGAGTAAACATCAGGAGAAGTTTGAAATCTCTCATAGAAATTTACTGCAATTCCTTAAGATTGAAGAGGAAGACCATGCGCGGATAAGAAATATTTTGACTTAGGATAATCACACAGAAGAAAGAAGAACTACTGCTATATGAATACAAATAATTGAATTTACAAAAGAACAGGAATAAGGTAGTAAGTACTGCACAAAGAAGCTTACCTTATCAAGGACATGCGATCCTTAAAATCAACGCACGACTTCGAGTTTCAGAATTCTACAAACACATGACTTCGAATTTCAGAGATTCGCAGCAAAAAATTGTAGTTTCAAAGGTTTTCTTCTATTTTTCAGATAGGTATAAAAAAATCACTTTTTAACACAAGAAAAGTAACGAAATTGTCAAAGATTTGACACTTAATTTGTCAAATATCAGAAGAAAGCAAGCCCATACCTCTGAGAACAAAACCCCTTTGCAAAAATAGGAAACCCTCGACTGAAAACCTACGCTGCTGAGGTCTCAGCCTTTGTTGAGGATCGTCGACTGAAAAAATGGAGGTGCTGAAGTCTCAGTGTTTGTGCCTTCGAAGAAGAGAAAGAGAAGAAATAGGAAGAACAATGGAGAAATTAGGGTGTTTGTGCCCTAATGGTTAGGAAGGTCTTTTACCTAGGATAATTTAATTTTGGGGACGGAAATTTAACGATGGAATAGCGACGGACCGAAATTCTATCACAAATAGTAATTAGTGAAATTATATTTTAGGAAATTAGCGACGGAATATTTTGTCGCAGATAACTTTCGAATGCCTTGATAAGTAAAATGAATTCTGCGATGGATTATTGGACGTTAAATCCGTCGCTAAGTTTCAATATTTTTGTCACCCAGTATTCGTCGCTAAAATAAAGGCGCTAATATTTAGCGCCAATTTTAGCGAGGAATTTAAGTTTTTGTTGCTAATCCGTCGCTATATTTGGTACAAATTATCTTCTAGCTTATTTGGTGATAAAATACAAATTTCATCGCTAATCCATCGTTATTTAGCTACAGAATATTGCTTGTCACTATATTCCATCGTTAAACACTGTTCTTTTTGTAGTGAAACCTTTTAATTTTTGCTGATCTGACTTTAGGTTCTTGTAAAGCTATAAGTGGAAGTTTGTATTGGTTTTGAAGTGTTTTAAGCCTCTCTGAAGCTTGTTGGGACCTCATGCCCCTTATGTTCCATGACAGTGTATTAATCATGGGACACATTTAGGGTGGAGGTCTTTGACCCCTTTTTTTCTACTTGTTTGTGTTTGATGATGCCCACTGACTTTGTCCACCAAGACCTTGTGTTTCCTAGGGGATAGATTGTTAAGCTGAGATATTCTATTCTGGACATTGGACATTGTATTTTCTCCAACTTCGAAGTTTAGCCCTGTGTGGTCTTCTCATACTTTTGTCATCTGATCTGACTTTGTCATCTTCATCATTTTGTTGTGATGGATTTGGATCCTGAGTGTTTGGTACCATGTCCGTGTCAACTTCATTATTTGTTCTGCCTAGCCCCCTGTATCCACCTATGCCACCAGAGATTTGCGTTAGGGACTTCCCTGGTGAGTGAGTGTACTTCAATAGGAATTATGTATTGAGCTTGTGCTCTCCTTGTTCTCCTCTAACCTCAACTGGTTTGAGGTTTAGCATTGGAAAAGGTTTGCTTTCCAGATTATTGTCTTCTTTATCCCACTCAAGTAGGCTTTGGGATGGGATCTTTGATCTATGTTTCCTCCTCTTCCCTATGGTGATTTTTCTTACTTGATCTTCTGTCACATTGAGGAGTTTTGTTGTTTCAATAAGGTCGTGTTCCTTTTCCTCTTCCAGAACAATCTCCTTGTGCTTTTTAGCCTTCGCAGACCTTTTTTTTGCACCTGTTTTAAGAGTTATGTTCTTTTCCTTCTTTGCCTTCTTCCTCTTTGACTTCTTTGTTATGCCTTTGCCCGATTTCTTCTATTTTATTCTCATCTATTGTGTTATCTAGTACCATGTGGTACTGCTCTGCCTCATCTTCCTCTGGCCTAGAATCCTGAGTCATTGGTTCTTCATGTAAGGCTTTTGGTCTTACTTGCTTTGTATTCTTAGTGACTTGTGTATTGCTTGGTAAGTTCAGCTGCTTTTTGTTGGATTCTTGTGTGCCTTTTCTTGCTATTTTATTCTTCTTGACCTCTATCCATTCCCCCTCTCCATTTTTTGTATGTCTCTCTGTTGGTTTTTCCTTTACCACACCGGATGAGCCTGCTTCTTCTTCTTTCTTATGTTGGTTCCTGCATTGCTCGTATGAATTTCCTTTCTTTCTACAATAGTAGCAGAATTCTGGGACACTTTCATACCGTATGATTTGATTGAAGGTGTCAAATTCACCATTGTTATCTATTAGTACAACTTGAATTTCCTTAATCCTTGGTTTGGTCAGGTCAAACTCCACACGAGCATTCGTCGTAGTAGGCCTTGTGCGCGCCACCGTGGCTTTGTCTAGGGCAATCAGGGGACCTATTGGTTCCAAGATTCGTTCCATCGCTGCCCAGGCATGGTAGTGCCACGACAGTTCTGGTTACTTAACCCAAACCGGGGCTAGGTTCGATTCCAAATCCGCTTTGAATTTCCTAGTCCATCTATCAATTCGCATGACCATTTCATAAAGCAACATCGATGATTTTGCATATAATCGATTGAAATCATCTTCATCTGCAAAATCAATGAACACATGCCTCCAATCATATGCCTCGATTTTTATAGTACTCTGCAGCGGGAAAATTCTCTTGAACTCATCCCTAATTTTGTCAATTTGAGGGCGTGTTCGAGAAAACGTTCCCACTATTGTCAATATGCACTTCTCTGCTAATAGCTCGTCTTCTTCCTTAGAGAAGATAACCTTAGCCTTCCTGTCTATGAATTCATATGGCCTATGATCCAGTTGCAATCCTTTTTTCCCCCTCCGTTCGTGGCAGCCTCAATTCCCGCCAAGTAGCTTGTCTTGGTAAGAAAACCATACGCAGTTGGGTTGGTGAGTGCTAATTGCACCCTTTGCTGGCTACCCGCCATCGGATTGTTGATCGGATTCATGGTGAAAGACTTGATTTTGGGTATTAGAGTTTTTTGATAGAGAGAATTTTGTGATAGTGTTAAATTGAATGAAATTTATCATAAAGTATATTCTGAAAATTGATTAAGCTTAATATTTTGTTAATATAAAGATTTTTTTATGAGAGAAAAAATGAATGGCACATTCAAATTCAAAATAATTGGCTACGAGTTCAAAAGTTTATAGTTAGATGTATTGGTCCCTTCTTGATGCATTTTATTACGTCATAAGATAATAAAATGTAAACTTCGTGCGTATTTCTTTCATGTGTAATTCTTTTGATATTGTAAAGTTTATTTTTTTATTTACTTTGAGAAAGAAACAAAATTTACCTCTAGTTTGACTTTTTCTAATATTATTAGGGGTGAGCATTCGGGTAATTCGGATTGAATATAATAATTCAATTAAGATTTTTGATTTTTCGATTGAAGAAATAACAATCCAAATCCAATTCAAATAAGCTCGGATTGGATCGGATTTTTTAAGTTTAGATTCGGATTAATTGGTTTGGATATTTCTGATTTTTGGTTTTGCGCCTATAAGTTAAGATGTTTCTTCTTCTTACAAAAATGAACATCCAAATGATGTATTCATGTTAAATTGCCTCAAAAGTTTCTCATTCTCACCGCAATCATTCAAATAAAATATTCAAGTAATGAATAATCATAAAAAATATGCAGTAAATACATTGATAAGGCCGATAAGAATTACCAATAGTAAAATCATGTCCAATATAAAGTATTTGTATGCGGTGAAAACCGGGGGACCACTTTTCCCCCCTCGACAAGATATTTCGGAGAGTGACCCCGGAGTCACGGGACCTCGAGACGAACATCTCACTCATATCCCGCCGATCCCCAGCCAAGAATAAACGATTAACTAGAGGCCCCACGAGCGCAAGGATCCCACGAGGAATGCACCTGGGGTCGACCAAATCTCCTCAAGTGATCCGACGCCAGCCCTCACAAGACGTGAAGCCAACAGACTGTCACATCTCATCCCCTTTTTGTCATATCAAAAGATCCCGTACTAAGTTTGGGCATCCCCTTTTCTAGAAAAAAAGGATCATTAATAGTTTGTAAGGCGGAGCTCCATTTCTCCATTAAAGCAATAATATCTCTCTCTCTCTCTTTCTCTTAAACTATTTGTCTCCATCGACCTCGAGGGCACCCTAATATTTATTGTCGCTTAACTTGTTCTTCGTTGTATAGCTCAACTTTGACCGTAAAGAATCTCACTTAATTGCATTTCTACTTGTTATCCCCTCCCCGACTACCCCCGATTAATTCGATCTCGGCGCAAACCTCGGCCTCGAGGACCCATCGATTTGCTCCATTCTCGGGCAATGGACCCCTTTGGTTTGCTTACTGCTTCGTTTTAGCTCACCTCTTATCTTTATACTTAGTATTTCTCAGCATCAACTGCTCTAACAACTAGCTCGGGAATAGATCACATATTCTTAGATTCACATTTACAAATCTAATTGTTGTTACCATTTTCACGATAAACAGTTTGGTGCCCACCGTGGGGCTAAAAATAATAGTGATTATTTTATTGCTAGTTTTTGTCATACAAACACGCGATATCTTTCACGCTTCTCTTGTTCAAGGTCCTTTGATTTCAGGCTAAAATGTCCGGTTCGATAAACGGAGCCGAAAACAACAACCTCGAGAATCACGGGGAAAATGGTGTGGCTGTCTCGGCCGCTGGAGCGCCTCCACCGAACCCTGATATCGCCCCCGGACGGATCCTAGCAGACGCAGATTCACAGGACGCACAACAAGACGACGAAACCTCTCACACTAACATGAGCGTAAGGCACAACGACCAACAGGAAGCACAAAAAATCCTAGCCCAGGAAGAATAAGAGGTTAGTCTTCACGTCATCTTCGAGATGTTGCAGGCACAATAGCTGGCCATCGCTCAGCTGCAAAGCAACCCGATGACCCCCAGCACAGCTGCACCAGAGACGGCCCCCCTGCCGAACAAATACTCGAAAGGTTAAGCAACAACGGATCGATGGCCAATCCTTCCATCGTAAAAATGCTCGAGGACCTCACCAAAAGAAATGAATCAAGAGAAAAATGATTATGACCAACAATAAAAAGGTCGAAACCTACAACTCCAGGGTCGATCAGATCCCCAGCGCACCCCCGATCCTTAAAGTCTTGGATTCAGAGAAGTTCATTCAAAGGCCATTCCCCGAAGAAGCAGCCAAGAAACCCATCCCAAAAAAATTCAGAATGTCGGAACTCCCCAAGTACAACGGCACCTCCGAACCTAACAAACACGTTACTGCCTATACCTGCACGGTAAAAGGCAACGACATAAAAAACGACGAGATCGAGT
The DNA here is from genome assembly GCF_000393655.2 of Nicotiana sylvestris. NCBI lineage: Eukaryota > Viridiplantae > Streptophyta > Magnoliopsida > Solanales > Solanaceae > Nicotiana > Nicotiana sylvestris. Next base: position 129,644,012 of record NC_091058.1, on the reverse strand, counting down.
CTGTATTGTTGAAAAAATTCGGAGAAACGCTTTCAAAAGGGGCCATGATGTGGTATCACAACTTGTCTCCCAACTCCATAGATTCATTCGCCATGCTAGCAGATTCCTTCATAAAAGCACACGCCGGAGCCATCAAGGTTGCAACAAGGAAATCCGACATTTTCAAAATCAAGCAGAGGGAGAATGAGATGTTGCGAGAGTTTGTATCCCGCTTCCAGATGGAACGAATGGAGATACTGCCAGTCTTTGACGATTGGGCAGTGCAGGCCTTCACTCAAGGCCTCAACGAACGAAGCTCAATGGCCTCAAAACAACTAAAATAGAATTTAATCGAATACCCGGCAATAAACTGGTCGTATGTTCACAACCGATACCAATCGAAAATCAGGGCTGAGGATAACCAGTTGGGAGCCCCTTCAGGCTCGGTATATCCTAACAGACTCCTGGCAAAGGAGATGAAACCAAACAAAGAAAGATATCAACCATACCTCGAAGATAGAAGAAACGCCCCACGGCGCAGCTTACCCCGCAACGACCGAAGGATAGATCGAGGACAGGACCCTCGAGGGTTCATTAATAGAACTAGGTTTGATCAGAACGTGGCACCAACGAACACGCCCCATTTATCAGAGTACAACTTCAGCATCGACATATCAGACATCGTGTTCGCTATCAGCAAAATCAGGGATGCCAAGTGGCCCAGACCAATGCAGTCAGATCCGTCGCAGAGGAATTACAACTTAGTTTGTGAGTTCCACAATACACACGGTCACAGAACCGAGGATACCCACCAATTACGAGAAGAAGTGGCCCGACTAGTCAACAAAGGTCACCTTCGGGAATTCCTCAGTGATCGAGCCTAAAATCATTTCCGGGACAGGGAGGCGACCAAGAAAAATGAGGCAAACGAGCCACAACACGTCATCCAAATGATCGTGGGAGGCGCCGATACCCCGCAGGAGCCCATGATGAGGAAAACAAAAATATCCATCACTAGGAAAAAATGAACTCGGAGATATATCCCCAAAGACGTCCTCACATTCAGCAAGGAAGACACTGAGGCTCTATCCTAACCCCACAACGACGCCCTGGTAATCTCTTTCCTTGTAAATTCTTTTCAGATAAAACTTTTACTGGTGGATCCAGGTAGCTCAGCCAATATCATTAGGTCAAAAGTGATAGAACAGCTCGGACTAGCTGAACGGGTCATACCCACCACTCGGGGCCTTAATGGGTTCAACATGGCAAGCGAGACAACGAAAGGGGAGATCATCCTCCCAATCATCGTGGCCGACATGCCCCTAGATACCAAATTCCATGTCATCGAAGGAGATATGAGATACAACGCCTTGTTTGGGCGACCATGGATACACTACATGTGAGCGGTACCATCCACCCTCCATCAAATGATAAAATTCTCAACAAAGGATGGGATCAAAACCGTCTATGGGGAACAACATGCAGCAAGGGAAATGTTCGCCATACATGACATGCCACCGGCGCCAATACCTCCGTTCCCGAAGGGGCCAACGGGTGGATCAGACCCCGGCCCCGGCCGGGTCTGACAACGCAAAACAAAAATCCACATCACATGTTCGCCCCCGGATGGTTGACCCCGAGGCACCACCAGCCTACCCCGTTTCGAGGTACGTCCGTTCCTTTTATTTTATTTTCAGAATTAAGAACTAACCCTCATGTAGGCACCCAACCCGAGACATCGGACCAATAGCGCTATCAGAATAACCTAGGACCCCCAAAGCGTGCCCGTTGCACTCTTTTCCTTCGATCGAGTTTTTTATCCCAGAGCAAAAAGAGGAATTTTACCGGCAAGATTTTTAACGAGGCAACGGTCGCAAAGCTGCTTAAAGGGGGAAAACACCACTGGATTGATCGAAGCCGCCCTCGCAACCAACTTGCAAATGGCGAAGAGCATTCCCTTGGAAGCCACCCGATCCATAGGAGGTGGAGGAACTCCAAAACGGAGGTTTCTACGGGAAATAACGTATAAGTCCAGACGGTCGATATGATCAAAAATCGTCGGAGCGGAAGCATGTACTATTATCAGGCAATCAAAAAATATCCTTTTTTATTATATATATATATATATATATATATATATATATATATAAGAGGAAGGCCCGTTATCAAAGCAAAGGCAAAATGAAAATTGCCACGCTCAACCGAAAACAGGCCGACTCGGCACAACGACACACGCGTTGTGCCAATAGAACACATCTCCCAAAGAGGGAAAGTCGCAATATACTCCCGACCAAAAAAGCCTCTTCGCCAACAAACACCCCGAGATACTCGGAGACTTGAAACAGATCGAGTGCCCCCACGACTCCAGGGTTGGAACTCCGGGCCTATAAAGCCCTCGCAATGCAAACTCCAAAGTTCGGGAGAAACTGTATCACCAACAAACGCCCGAGATACTCAGAGACTTGAAACAGATCGAGCGCCCACACGATTCCAGGGTCGGAACTCTAGGTCTATAAAGCCCTCGGAATGCAAACTCCAAAGTTTGTAAGACACGGTATTCAAAGCTTAAACAAGCCCGATAAGTCGAAAACTATCGCCAAACGCCATGCACTAGAAAAATCCGAAATTGTAAGACCCTAATGGGCAGCCTCGGCATAACCAAATATGTTTTACAAAACTGTAAGACCTCAACAGGCATGACAAACTATAAGACCTCAACAGACATGACAAACTGTAAGACCTCAAAAGGCATGACAAAACTGTAAGACCTCAACAGGCATGACAAAACTGTAAGACCTCAACAGGCATGAAAATCCCGATATTTGGGCTATACGTTGCATTTGTAAGAATCCCTAAAGGGCATACCCTCGACGTAGATGCCTAAACTATCACTAAGGGATCAAAATGGCTCCAGCCAAACGCATACGACTACGGTCGAAATAGCTGATACAACCCAAATAAACGCGACTCAGGGATGCCCGACTATTGCTAAAAAATCACAGGCCATTACTCCTATATACTTCAGAAAGAACCGGTTAAAACATGCTTCCCTCCATAGGCAAAAATGAGCTCTGACAATGTCGGCTCCAAAAACGCAAAAGCGTCGATCTACTCGACCCACGAACTATGAACCTTACGAGGTGCTTGAATCATCGCCGAAAATGACTTGAAATCGAGGTTCCTCTGGAACCAACGATGGGTCATGCAAAATACTACAAAAAACCTTAATGAGCGGATACAAAGCCTATGCAATGCCCATGGGCGAAAAACAACGTAAGAGCCATTATCGCCTACTAAGAAAGCCTCCGGGCCACATACTTAAAGGTCTCTACGACTGCCTCCAGGCCACATACAGGTCTCTACGATCGCCTCCAGGCCACATATTAAAGGGTCTCTACGACCAAACATCGTAAGAGCCATTGTCGTAAGCTAAAATAATCTTGACAACTTGAGGATTAAAATGAGCTCAAATCGTAACCCGATTCGGAGACCGGATCCAAAATAGTTACCTACACAAGCCTACGGGCCACAAATTAAAAGGTCTCAATGACCAAATGGCTTAAGAGCCATCGTCGCCAGGAAATTGAAATAAATTTTTAAGGGTCGATCGCAGCTTGAATCGCAATGCGATTCGACGACTGGGCCCGAGGATTGCGATACGCCTAAAGGCGCGACATAAGTGATATTGTCGCCAGAATCTCAATGAGATTTACGGGTCAATTATAGCTCAGGTCGCAACGCGGCCCAGAGACTATGCCTAAAAACAGCCAAACGCCCAAGGGCGGGAAATGAGAAGACATCATCGCCACCCGGAGACTCGACAAAATATATGGGGCAATTGCGGCTCGAATCACAACACAATTCAGAGACTAGACCCGAAGAATTGCAAATGCGCCTAAAAATGTGGTGTGCAGGAGCGTGGCATATAAGCCATTGTCACCTACTGGAAAACCAGGGAAACTCAAAGGGGTCGATTACAGCCTGGATCGCAACGCGACCCGAGGACTGGACCCAAGAACTACAATAAGCCTAAGGGCATTACGTGTACGTCGCCATCGCCAACTGAGTATACCTTCCGAACCAAGCACCCGTAAGGTCATCTCCACCCAAAAGACACAAAAATCAGTATCACCCGCCCATGCAGGCGAGGAAAACCATAAGGTTTAACCGGAGATCGAGTCACAATGTGACCCAGAGACTGGACCCAGAGCAATCAAAACAGGAAATGACCGAGGGCACAAGGCAAATACGACCGCCGCCCCCAAGCGCGGACACAAAAAATGCGAAGATAGGAAGGCTCGAGCCAGGGTCCAACCCAGAAGCTAAGCCTAAGTGGCTAGGTCGAGCACGAAGGTCCAGCACCTGCTCACATCAAGAATCATACTTAGCAGTCCCCAGGGCCATCCGACCAGTTTCGGATCAAGAGAGACCTCGCCAAACGCCTGGACCAGCCTGCCTGACCAAAAACAACAATAGGAAAAAGGTATAGAGAAAATAAAATTCTAAAATTTTGCCTTATATATCATGCTCGCCAGAGAAAGCGTATTCTCCATCTACAGGCATGTCCTACATATATTCGGAACAAAGCGACAAAACAACAGAATCGTCACCCCGTGCCAAAGGAAGCCTCAGCTTGCCAAAAATTTGCCCTCCACAAGAAGTAAAGCGCCACGGTTAGTTTCCTTGCTCGAGCCAACTCCTCGGTGACAATGAAATCCCTTGCACCAATATGCTCGAATGCTCCCCCTCGGATCTACGACAAGCATATTCCTCAGCTCTCTACATCCGGTCAAAAGCTCACTCCGATCTAGCCTGGATGTTAACGACACCCCTCGCATGGGTCGCCATCCCCCGGCTAGCTTAGATCCAGGCTCAGTACCGCTTCAGCCTGAGTAGTGATTGTCTCAACTCTGAAAACTCCAGAAGATCAGACTCAAAGCTTCTCAAACATGTCCAGCCGAGCGCTGATGCTATCGCAAGCCGAGAAGGGATAAATCCCGAAGGCAGAAACCTTGACCGCAACATCCGCCCCCACCAAAGCATAAGCCTACACTTGAAGCTCTTAATCATCCACGGGCCGCTCCGGCAAGATCAACATCTCCCGTAAGGTACTACAAAAGCCTCCACATTGTAAAAGCTACCTGCTCCAGAAAATAGCTCCCACATCCCCGGGTATAGAGGGCCCCAAAGGCACCCGGCTTAGCCGATGCATTCTCCTCGAAAGCATAAAACGGCCTTGCCCTGATTAAAGGCTCCGTCACACCACATATCTCATTATCAACGCTGCCCGCCTTGAGGTCTGCAACCCTGGGAAGAGGCGCATTCACACCCCCTAGGAATCACCCAACCCCAACAAACCCCCGCAACAGAGAAAGGAAAGAACAACTATTGATATTCATCGTCATAAATAGAACCGGCGGAACGCTAGGCGTGCAGCCTGAGGGGCACCCTTTATCTCTTGCAAACAACTAACGAAGGTACCAAAGGCGTGACACCTGCTCCCAGAAGGAACGGCTCACCTGAGCCCGGTCTCCGTCCCCTCCACATAGAATGACCATTAAAGGCAGGACTGGACGGCCCCCAAGGGCGCGAAAGTAACCGAGAACGCTAGCTATCGACACTGTATCATGTGCTGGCATGATAACCGGCCCGGAAGCCCCCATCACAATAAAGTAAAGCTCCTAAAGGCCAACAACGCCTTCAATTACACGAGGTCAGCTTACAAGGTCCCCTACCCGAAGGAGATGGCCAGCAGATACAATGGTGTCTTGATTGACACTCGTACGAAACAACCTCCGGGCTACGATCGGGGCAATCCAATCATAGGCAGATCTCTACCTAGAGGCCGCATTTTGAAGAACTGTCAGTGCCCATACGGCCCTCGGACGAACCGCCTATCAAAGGCCTCCACAGCGTCAAAAGACATCATCCTCGCCTTCGTGATAAAGTATCTAGCAGCCTAATGTTACTGGTTTTACCAAAGCACGAAGAATCCTATGTGAAGCTGCTTCTTTAAGCAAAAGCTTTACAAAAGCCAGATGAGGCATCAGAATACAAATGAAATGCAGTATACCCCATGCTCATGAAGAAGGCCATTTGCATCAAGATTGACGGACCCCGGGGGTACCCGAAGATGGCCCTCACCCAAAAAAATGTTCCCGAAAGTACTAGATTCAGTAATCACCAAACAAACCGGAGGGCCCGGTAACCCAAACCTATCAGAAAAAATGCTCACACTCAAGCCAGATGTCGATAGTCCACGAGCAACAGGGAACACCCGAAGGACCTCAAAAGGCATAAAAAACATTCAAAGGCAAAATAAAGCAAGGAAAGCAGAAATTTGAAAAGGGTTTATTCATATTAATAAGAAATACATAAGCAAACGACACTCGAGGGGTCCTTTCATATGATACAAAGACCCATGAGGGGATCATTACATGGAAGAAAAACCTAAAGATATGCATAAAACGGAAACATAAGGGTTTAACCTACTTTTTTGCGACGTCTCCATCATCGTCCCCTCGGGCTTATGACCTCAAAGACAATATCTTCCAAGTCCGAGGCCCTCAGGGACCCTACCTCAATTCCTTAGAATGTCATCTTTAAAAAGAAGAGAGGTGAGGAGACGAGAAGTGGCTAGGTGAAAAATCAGACTGTCGAAAAACCCGCCAGACCACTTCTCGAGACATTGCCCCGGCTCGAAAGGCAGCCAACAGCAGGAACCACTGCCGCACCCCCCGTAATCCAAAAAGGGTGCAACACGTCGAGCCAAAGGAGGAGGGTGAGCAGTGGTGTATAATCCGAGCCCCCTTTTGAGCAGCAATGCATAATCCAAAAAAGAAACTCCTCGAGATCAGAAGAAGTCAACCCTCCGCCTTATCATCACAAGCCGATAGCAACAACAGCAACATCAATAACAATAATAGCATCCCGACAGTACGATTTCGCTTAATCAAAAAGAGATCACCGAAGGAGTCAAAACACATGTGGTATGAAAACATGAAGTCTGAGGTATCCAACACGGCAAAACAAAAGACTCCAAAGCGGCAGAATGGAAATGGGAGATGAGTATCAATGGAAGAAGGAGTAAGAAAGGTAACTACCGAATAAACCCATTTATAGGGAGAGCAATGCAACCAACAGTGCCATTACCACCCTCGAAAAGCGTAACGACAGACGCAATCAATGCGTTCATAGAAACTAAACCGATAGCAATGACTCCAAGGGTTGTGACCTTTCGGGCTGCCCCGGGGAAGCGTAAAGGGCGTAATACCCCGATACCTATCACAAGAAAGCCGCGCCATCGATATGATACCGCTACCAAGGGTCAAGGAATAATGTGCTCATATCATTTCTTATCACTTCCCTCTAAGAAACGCGGAGACTATCTGTATGCGGTGAAAATCGGGGGACCAATTTTCCCCCCTCGTCAAGATATTTCGAAGAGTGACCCCGGAGTCACGGGACCTCGATACAGACATCTCCCTCAGAGCCCGCCGATCCCCAGCCAAGAATAAATGATTAACTAGAGGCACAATGAGCGCAAGGATCCCCCCAGGAATGCACCCGGGGTCGACCAAATCTCCTTAAGTGATCCGACGCCAGCCCTCACACGACGTGAAGCCAACGGACTGTCACATCTCATCCCCTTTTTGTCATATCAAAAGATTCCATACTAAGTTTGGGCATCCCCTTTTCTATAAAAAGGGGATCATTAATACTTTGTAAGGCAACACTCCATTTCTCCATTAAAGCAATAATATCTCTCTCTCTCTCTCTCTCTTTCTCTTAAACTATTTGTCTCCATCGACCTCGAGGTCACCCCAATATTTATTGTCTCTTAACTTGTTCTTCATTGTATAGCTCAACTTTGACCGTAAAGAATCTCACTTAATTGCATTTCTACTGGTTATCCCCTCCCCGACTACCCCCGATTAATTTGATCTTAGTGCAAACCTCGACCTCGATTACCCATCGATCCGCTCCATTCTCGGGCAGCGGACCCCTTCGGTTTGCTTACTGCTTCATTTTTGCTCACCTCTTATCTTTATACTTAGTATTTCTCAACATCGACTGCTCTGACAACTTGCTCGGGAATAGATAACATATTTTTAGAATTCCATTTACAAATCTAATTGTTGTTACCATTTTCACGGTAAACAGTATTCTTCTAGTAACTTAGTAATTAATATTGAATATATGAGATAATTTCTAATAGATAGGGTATTGATGTTATTATTATTTGCATATGGATAATGTATTAAATATAAAGTATATAATTTTCTGATTTTCGGATATTCAAAAATTCAAAGTAGAAGATCCAACATCCAATCCGAAATCCAAAAAATTTAAAATAAAATCTAAAATACAATCCATAATCCGAAAATTCAATCCAAAAATCTAAAAAGATCGGATTTCGGTTTGAATCTCGGATTTGCCCGAACTATGCCTACCCCTAAATATTATCCAGTAGAAAAGCTCTCCTTTTTTTATTTATCTTTATAGGAGCTCCAATATGAAATTAATTTTAACCAAAATAAAAAGTTGAGAGGGTAAATTTAGACTTTCTTTTTGAAGAGTTTGCATACATGGAGCCCAATCTTTCATGCTGGAACTCTATTAATGCCAACAACAAAATATGAGATGATTCACTAATGATGGACATCAATAAACTAGAAGGTAAAATTGAGCAATTTAGAATAGTACACAAAAATCAAAAGCAATAATGTGGCATTCAATAATAGTGGATAGCAATAAATAGCAATTAAATAGATAGAATGAATGAGTCACCCAAGAAAGGATGGAGTGAGTGAATGTTCTTTCTAACAATGATGAATGATAGACAATCCGTTGAATATTTGAGTTATTCTCGGATCAAATGAAAAAGTATTGACAAGAATCTCAGTGAAAATGTGATGTTTGTATCTTAGCAAATGAGATCCTATTCTCTTTCTTAAGTCAAAGTATCTTTTTTACAAATGAATATCTCATGTCCCCTATCATAGTGTCTTAAATGGCCTCCTGGCCGTTTAAACTTGCACCCAATTGCCAATCCGGTAAAGAAATTTACAACTTTCCCATTTGAATACCTCAACTAGTACATATGTAAACTAATAAACACCTCTGACAATTGACTATGCTTATGTGGCAAGAGCACATGTGACATGGACAAAGTGCGTGTAACTGACATAATTAGCGTGCGTGAGTACAGTAATTTTGGATTAAAAATTTTCTAAAACTGTTTATCGTAAAAGTGGAAACAATAATTAGATTTGTAAATGAGATTCTAAAAATACGTGATCTATTCCCGAGCTAGTTGTTAGAGCAGTTGGTGCTAATGATATGGAATTTAATGATGAACAACAAGCTAAAACGAGGAAGTAATCAAACCAAAGGGCCTGATGGCCGATCGAAGGGCTGATTGATAGAGACCTCGGGGTCCAGGTTCGGGTAGAGATCGAGGTATTGGGGGCAACCGGGGATGGGATAACAATTAAGGATATGGTTAAGCAAGGCTCTATACGGCCAATATTGAGCAATATAGTGAAGAACAAGTAAGAGGACGATAAATATTGAAGCGGCCTCAGGCCAGTGAGAACAAACAAGTTAGAAAGAAAAGAGAGAGAGAGATATATTATTGCATTTGTGGAGAAATGGAGCAAAATCCATATTCTACAAGGTAGGGTGAGTCCCCCTTTATATAGGAGTAGGGACTCGGTTACATGTATGTGGAGACTAATTACGAAGTACGAAGATGGGATGGCTTGACGTGATGCCTTAACATAGGCTTCGGGTAGGCCGGCCCTGTCAGTCTAAGCCGTGTGCCTTGGAACCTTCCCCCTCTATCCTAGCTTCAGTCTCCATTTCCTCTGAGTCGAGCCTCGCCGAGCTCCGAGGTCGGGAACTCGGTCATGGCCTCCCGTCCTCGGGGTACCGAGGCATGCTTCCGAAATGAGTCGACAGCAAGAAATCAAGTCTTCTAATTTTGTTGCGTACAGATAGTCTCCGCATTTCCCATAATGAAGTGATGGGAAATGATTCTGACTCTTCGAGCTTCTTTCGGCGATGTCATATCGATGATCCGACTTCTGGCGCGAGCTTTGGGATAACCAGACACCCACGAGCTCGTGCTTTTCGACCTCATTCATTGCATTCCTAATTCTCGCTCCCCAAGGTGAAGATACCACTGTCGGTTCATTTTTCCAAGGATGCATTAACTGCGCCCGTCGGTCAATCTTCCAAAGCCTAGATGACCGTGGCATGGCCCCCTATAAATGGGGGTGCCTTGCTTTGCTTTTCCTATCCCAGTGCCTCCGTTGTCCTGCTTGCCTATTTCTTCTTATCATCTTCTTTCACCTTTCAACATCATGCTAGGGGCTCATGACCTCAAGTCCGTTTGGAGGAGTTTCCTTAGACCGTGTTGTGGCCTTCCGTCGGGGCTTCTCTTCGTCGAGCATAACTATGTTGTCCCGCTACTGCTGTGGCCATTAACACATTCACTGTGGCTGCTATTGTTGGCCTGAGGTGATGATGGGCGGGGATTCGGCCTCCCCCTCATGTATATAGTTGTTCGAATTATGCACCGCTACTTAAAAGGGGGCTCGTATTATACACCGTTGCTCACCTTCATACCCCGACTCGACGTGGTGCTCTGCTCCGGGTTGGGGGCTTGCATGGCTAGACATTCCAAGAAGTGGACTCTAAGTAGCTGTGCAAGCGGGACCAAGGATTGTTCGGTCCGCTGTCTCGCCGAGGTTCCCTTGGCCAAAGAGGGTCCTCGAGCTTCAAAGAGCTATGGCGTTTTTTCATCCCTCCCTTCCACTCACCTTGCCCCTTGGGGATATTAGTGTGGAAGGTTGGGATGAAACTTCCGAGGATGCGCGTCCGGAGGCACCTGTTGCGGACCTTCGAAGGTGGGCTGGTCTTCGGGCTTTCACCTTGCGTGTGCATCTCCTCGTCTCATCCTTTAGGCGTAGAGATCCCTCGTAGGCTTTTGTAATTGTATGTAACGACCCCTCGAGGACTGCTTGTACACAAATTTTTATGAATAAGAATATACGTTACTAACTTCTATTTTCCTCACTTTTGTATGCTTTCATACCCTTCGAGGTCCTTCAAATGCCTTCTTTTATTTGTTGATTGCTGATATCTGACTTGGGCGCATGCGTTCCTGCCGATCCTCTGCCGATCGATATGGCTCTCTTTCGAACCATCATCGTACTTCGGACTAATCTCGGATTGATCCGATAGGCCCGGGCCACCGAGGCCCTCCGAGTTGTATGGAGATAATGCGTCGAATTTCGGAGCCTTCGGGACTATTATCCTGAATGAAGATCAGCTTTGGGTACCCGAGGGCCCCTTTTGATCTTGATGTAGATAGCACCTTTAAAACGTATAAGATAGACTTCTGCTAAGCAGTTGCCTGTATTTAGGCCTTCGTGGAGCTTTCCCCAGATGTGGGTATTACGGATTCTACTGATGGATTTCTTAGCGTATACCTATTGCCTTTCACATTTGGCCCCCTTGATAGGGTTGTACTTGATTTTTGTTGAAGTATCGAGTTTCTCTGGCACAGATACATCCGTCATTTTGGCAAGTGGTGTTGATGATAAGGTTCTTTGCGGAGAAGGCTTAGCTCGAGTTCACGCTTGATCACCTCGTTAGGCTATACCGACCCTTTCATCAACGAGGCCTGCTAACTCTGTGGTGCCGTTCGTCCAAGCCCCTTGTTGTTGACGACGAAGAAGATGCAGATCAAGAGTGGGCCAGCTGGTTTATCCGGGTCCGGACGACTAACATTATCCCTGCAGGGCTCTTGCCATTTCCCAAAAGATGGAATCATGCACGTGAGTGTGGCGTCTGGCACTTTTTTAGATTTTGCCTTATAGCGAAAATTAGTTGAGTAATAATGTTGTCTCTCTTGTTGCAACAACTTTGTGGACGCCGGGCGAAGATTTTGACTTGCCGGCTGGGTCCGAAAGCTTGTGACCCATTCGACCCGCGATGAATGCCGGTGGTGATTTGTATTTCGTACCAAATGGGGAGTGAAATACCAAGGTATGTATGTATGTTTCCTTTGCCTTGGACTTCGTATATTCGAGGTAATATTTTCCGCTTTCATTTGTACTGGATTTGCCGTTTGCAGATATAGGGCGGTTCTTTAGGATGAGGCAGCGCTCTTCCAAAAAGGGGAAGGATTCGTCGGCCTCCAAGCCGAGGGGTGATGGCGATAAGGGGGATCGGCATCCGCGGTGTGATAGAGCTTTTAGTGATGCTGGGTGGGCCTGTATCTTTGAGGAGAGGGCATCGTACAAGCCTGATGTTCCCGGAGTATCAGATTCCCGGGCGGTGGTTCCTCCGAGTGAATATGCTCTATTCGAGGCTGGTTCCCTTGGGGCTAGAGAGGCAGGATCAACAGGAGTGTGTTCTGATTTAGAGGAAGTCCGTCGGCTCCTCTTCAAGGTGAGTTTAGGCGCGTTTTTCCTGTGTGTCATGCCCTCCTCCATTTATTGAGTTTTCCTTGCGCAGTCCTATGATGGGCTTATGTTTGACCTACTCCGTCAAGGGGACAGGCTCCAGAAAAACCTGAATGAGGGCGAGTCCCTTAGGCTTCTTAGCAAGGAGAAGGAGGCCGAGTTGGTGCATTGGCGATATGAGGCGTATCGGAGCTCAAACTTTGTGAACTACTTGATAGAGCATGTAACTTCCTGTAGTACGCTCTTCGCTTCTTTCTAACCTTAGGACTAACCCCTTTTGTCATATCAGTTGCAGAAAAAGGCGGAGGCCTTGGAGTACCTCAAAGGCGACGTCAACCACATCAGAGTTGCTTGTGGAGAGCTAAGGGCTCAAGTGCAGGCTCGAGCTTTGGAGGAGTTAAGTGCCTCGACCAAGGTCACTGCCTTCAAGGCCCAACTCCGCTTGACTTACGACAATGCCAAAGTTCAAGCAGATATAATCGGGAAACTTGAATCCAATCTCTCAAAGGTCAGAGCTGAGATAATTGACACTCGGGCTGAAGCGACACTAAACCGGACCAAGGCTGATCAGGAGATGGAAATTCGTATGAAGGCTGCTGCTGATGCCTAGGTTGAGCTGAGGCGAGCCCTCGATCGGGAGAATAGGATCGATGAGTATGTTCGTTGCAGATCCCGGAGAGAGGTGCTCGAGGAGGTCGGTGCATGGGGCTTCGTTTTCTCGAAAGAATTGGCTCGAGCAAGGGCGGACGAGATCCACATAGGTTCGGACTGATCGAACAAGCCCGGGGGATCTTACATACGACCCTTGGCTCGAGCAGGTGCTGGGGCCTCCGTGTTTGGCCCGGCTGTTTAGGCTCACTCTCCGAGTCGATCTTCGACTCGAGCCTTCTTGCCCTTGAATCTTTTATGCCCGTGCAGGCAGGTAGTATTTGTTTTTGTTTCTTGCCCTTGGGAATTTGCCGTTTCGACTATTTTGGGTCCAGTCTCCGAGCCGTATTGTGACTCGAGATTCAATTGACCCTCAAGCTATTTCCTGCCCATATGGGTGGGTGATGATGTCATTTTATGCTTTGGGCTGAAGTGATCTCACGGCGCATGGCCCGGGGACTTGCTCGGCTGATGACAATGGTATTTAAACCGTGCCCTTAGGCATGTTGTAATTTAACTGATTCGGGTCCAGTCTCTGAGTCGCATTGTGATTCGAGCTGTAATTGACCCTTAAGTTCTTCCCTATCTGCATAGGCAGATGGCGATGGCCTTCACGATGTTCGGTCGTAGAGACCGGTTAATATGTGGCCCGTAGGCTTGCTTAGTTAACTATTTTGGACCGGTCTCCGAATTGGGTTATGATTCGAGTCACTTTAATCCTCAAGTTGTCAATTTTTGGCTGGAGACAATGGCTCTTATGCTATTTGGTCGTAGAGACCTTTTGATGTGTGACCCGTAGGCTTGCTTAGCCGGCGACAATGGCTCTTACGCTATTTTTGCCTGTGGGCTTTTTTTGTAGGCTTTGTTTTCTGCTCGTTAAGGTCTTTTTGAATATTTTTTCTTGACCTATCAGCGGTTCCGGAGAACCTAGATTTCAAGTCATTATTGACGATGTTCAAGCACCTCGGAAGGTTCATAGCTCGTAGGTCGAGTAGATTGACGCTCTTGCAATTTTGAGCCGACATGGTCGGAGCTTGTTTTTTGCCTGTTAAGGGAAGCCTGTTTTAGCCGGTTCTTTCCGAAGTATATTTAGAGTAGTGGCCTTGGATTTTAGCGATAGTCGGGCATCTCCGAGTCGCATCATTTTGTCTATATCAGCCATTTTGACCGTAGTCATGTGCGTTTGGCCGTAGCCATTTTTGATCCCAAGTGATAGTTTAGGTGTCTACGCCGAGGGTATGCCCTTTAGGGATTCTTACAAATGCGACGTATAACCTAAACTTTGGGTTTGTCATGCCTGTTGATGTCTTACAATCTGTCATGCCTGTTGATGTCTTACAGTCTGTCATGCCTGTTGAGGTTTTACAATTTGTGTAATGTAGAATAGATCTGGTTACGCCGAGGCTGCCCGCTAAGGGTCTTACAGTTTTAGGGGTTTTAGTGTATGACGATTGGCTACGAATGAGTCTCTGAGTCATCGAATTTGTTTAAGCGTGAAGATCACTTTTCATGAGCTCGAAATTGCCTTGTAGGGTCTTTATGAGCCCGGAGTTTCGACCCTGAGGTCGTGCGGGTGCTGAATTGCTGACGCTAAGTCTCCGGATATCAAGGGATGCGTTTGGTGGAGAGGACCCTATCGGGGATATACTTAAGATACCTTCGTTCGGATAATAAGATATTGAAAAGATATCCTTTTATTGCTTGGTGTAGACATACATTGATTCATCGTTGTGAGCTCGGCTTGCATGAGCACAACTTCTCGGACTTTTTGATCCGGTACACAATTCCCGATTGGGGTTTGGTCTGCCGTTTCTCGGTCTTCCCGAGGGGGCGGTGTCCTTAGAAGTGATCGTTGCTTCGTTGTCGGGCTGTGGAACAAGGCCTGTGATCTTGTTAGATCCTGCTGGCAGGACCCCATTTGGGGTACGCTGCTCCACTAATAATCTTGCTAGCGGGACCCTCTTTGGGGGTACGCTGCTCCGCTAATAATCTTGCTGGCGGGACCCTCTTTGGGTCTAAAGTCCGATTGAGGGAAGAGAGCACGGTGGGCCTGTTAAGGCCTTAGATCTCAGGGTGGAGTTAAAACTTCCGAATCCCCGACTGATTGTCAACATACAGGTTAGCAAAAAAAATAACGGAGGAGTAAAGTAGTTCTTCCTCACCGCGAGATGTGTAGATAACCTTTCGAGGTTCGGTATGTTTCTTTCGTTCCCGGGCGCAAGCCCTAATACAGCCTTCTACTGTGTTCAACGAGGCTTGGCTGACAACATGGTTTGCTTACCCTTTGATCCTTCTGAGGGTGGGGGCATTGATGCCGGCGATGCATCATATGGTAAAAATTTTCCTCTCATTGAGTATTGCTTTCTGTCGACTTATTTTAGTTCTGCTTTCTGCGAGGAGTTCCTTGGTTTTGGCAAAATAGGGCCGACACTGTCTCCAGGTGGTGTGCTGGTGGTCGTCTGAATAAGACGTCCGTGCTTTGTGCCTCCTTTGATGGTACAGAGCTCGATGTCCTGGCCCGAGCTCATGTGGGCCGTGTTAAGAGAATGGTCTTTGTGGCGATTCGTCATTAGGAATTTGTCAGGGATTCGAGATGCGGGAGTGATTTAGTCCGTTAGCCCGGACCACCATATTGACTTTGGTTTGGTACCGTCGTTGTACGTGATTGAACCACCTGAATTCATGAACACACGTTTTATTTGAAATAGATCAAATGAGGGAGAGGGTTACCAATGCGTCAGTGTGATGCCGAGGCGAAGTATCGATGTCCTTTTCCCGGGATGTAAGGGTGTCCTCCAGAACACTTCCCTGTACCCATCTTTTCCTAACGGCGAACGTGTTTTCACTTTCCATTTTATGAGTCCACAGAGGGTGTTGCCACTCCTTCACTGTCGTGGTAATAAGTTGTGGCTTGTTCACTTCATCCTTCCCGGTTGACTTTCCTCCTTGGGGCTGGACTTGAGTCTGACCGCTCGATGATACTTGGTAGTTATTTTTATCGTGTATCACAGCTGTCGTCCTTTCGAGCTGGTGTCCGTTTTTGACCCCGTGGTCATGCGTGCTCTGCAGTTCCCGTGCCTTGTTGTGGTTCTTTTGAAGGGGTCTTGGTCGAATAGGCCCGAGTCATTTGGCGTCCCTGGTTTCGCTTATGGTGATCACGATGTTTGGTATAGCAATGCTGAGATTGTACTCAGCTGGGCGGGGTTCCCCTGCCGGCTGTGCCTTGTTGAATATGGTCCTACTGGAGATTCCTCGAGGGTGTTGTCCTCGAGCTATTTCCCTATTGTTGCGAGGTAGGTTGCATCTTGTGCTGTTTTTCTCATACGTGGCACAAGGATGGTACCTCCACCTGTTTGGCATAAGTTTCTTCATCGGGAGTCTGCTTGGACGTACCGAGCCCGAGGAAGTTCTCGGGCGGTTGTCCACGGCCCTACTCCATGGCTGGTGCCGGGTGCGGGTATCCGGCCAGGTCTCGGCTGGGTATTTGATCAAGCTTTGTCTGAAATGTCCTGGAGTTGTCGGGCATGCTTCATTTGAGCTTTGGGTGAAAGCTTGTGTTGCCCAATTATCCGAAACTGGGAGCGATCTCATTCGTTCCCTCAGGAAATGAGGTACTGCTTCCCGTGGTTCTTCACTCTCTCTTTGTCTAGCCCCAAGTGTGTCGAGTTCTTCCATTGCTGCTTCGATGGCATCGGTGTGCGCTCCTGCGGAGGGATTTGCTGATATGGCAAACGAATTTGTGAAGTCAAGCGCTAGACTGTGGTGCTATGTCGAGGTTCTTTCGAGAGTGTTTCCTCGAACTTCCTCAATGAGACGGACTCGCACTCATCATTTTGGAGGTTGCTACCTTTGAATGAGCACGTGTAAGCGGTGGTGCGCTCGTAGGGATCCAAGGCCTGTCGCACCTGGGGAGTTTCGGCGTTTCGAGTTTTCGTGAAGCGAGTTCCGGGACCGCTTCCTCGGGAGACGATTGCTGTATGAACTTCCACGAACCTGACTCAATCCTTTCGAAGAGATCTCCAAGCATCCTCATTGTGGTGGGGTTGGTTACCGATCTGTTGTTGCTTGATCTCTAGGGTACTCGTTCGGCATAGGGAGATGTTTCTGGCGCTACTGCACTGGGAGTCTCCGGGTGACTTTGCAGTTGAGCGATAGCCAACCGCTGTGCCTGCAATGTTTCAAAAATAACATGAAGAATAACTTCCTGTTCTTCCCGGGTCGAGGTTTTTTGAGCTTCCTATTGGTCGACATGCTGTATGCTACCGCCGGTGCGCGAGGCTTCGTCAACTTGAGGTGCATCCTGTGAATCCGCATCCACTAGAATCAGTCCCGGCATGATATCAGGATTCTGTGGAGGTGCTCCAGTGGCCGGGACAGCCACGCTATTTTGCCCATGGTTTTCGAGGTTGTCGTTCTCAATTCCGTTTACCGAGCCAGACATTTTAACCTGAAATCAAAGGATCTTAGAAAAGAAAAGTGTAAAATATAATGTGCGTTTGTGTGACGAAACTAGCAAGAAAATAATCACTATTATTTTTAGCCCCACGGTGGGCGCCAAACTATTTACCGTGAAAATGGTAACAACAATTAGATTTGTAAATGGAATTCTAAAAATACGTGATCTATTCCCGAGCTAATTGTTAGAGTAGTTGGTGATAATGATATGGAATTTAACGATGAAAAGCAAGCTAAAACGAGGCAGTAATCAAACCGAAGGGCCTGATGCCCGGTCGAAGGGCTGATTGATAGAGACCTCGGGGTCCAAGTTTGGGTCAAGCTCGAGGTATCGGGGGCAGCCGGGGATGGGATAACAATTAAGGATATGGTTAAGCAAGGCTCTATACAGCCAATATTGAGCAATATAGTGAAGAACAAGTAAGAGGACAATAAATATTGAAGCGGCCTCGGGCTAGTGAGAACAAACGAGTTAGAAAGAAAAGAGAGAGAGAGAGAGATTATTGCATTTGTGGAGAAATGGAGCAACATCCATCTTCTACAAGGTAGGGTGAGTCCCCCTTTATATAGGAGGAGGGACTTGGTTACAAGTATGTGGAGACTAAGTACGAAGTACGAAGATGTGATGGCTTGACGTGATGCCTCAACATAGTCTCCGGGTAGGCCGACCCTATCAGTCTAAGCTGTGTGCCTTGGAAGCTTCCCCCTCTGTCCTGGGTTCAATCTACGTTTCCTCTGAGTCGAGCCTCACCGAGCCCCGAGGTCCAGAACTCAATTGTGGCCTCCCGTCCTCGGGGTCTTGAGGCATGCTTCCGAAATGAGTCGACAACAAGAAATCAAGTCTTCTGATTTTGCCGTGTACAAAAACCAAAAAACAAAATGAAAACGAAAGAAATAAAGGTCCACATCCCATCCCTTTCATTACTATTACACCCTTTCCCCCTTCTTCCTCTACCACTGTACGCCGACCCCCAACCCTTACATCCATTTTCTTCCTCTTACTTCCAAATCAAACCCAACAATTTTATTTTCACAAGCACCCTTCAATTTTCTCTTAGGTTATTCTTCTATTGAAAATCAAGATTATAGTTGAGAGGGAAATTACAAATCCAAAACTTGTATGCAAATTTTGAATTAGGCAAAACAAAACAAAATCAATTTTGGAATTCCAGAAGAAAATCAATGATGGCTTCAAAGAGGGGGAGCATTCTGGTGTAGTTTTGTGGTGGTCTAGATGGGAAGGGAGTGGTGAGCTTGTTGTTTTAGAGAGTACAACTAATCGAGTTATTTTTGTTGCTTATTTTTCCCTTTTTTCTGGTCTATGCGTAGATAAATTCTAGTAATTTTGAGTTATTTGTGGTGGTGTGATGGTGCTGGTGGTAGAGATGCGAGTGACGAGTTGAGCATTGAAAAAAATGTGGATTTGGCTTATCTATAGAAGGCCATGAAGAAGAAAAGGAAAACCATGAAATTAAAATTTTGATAAATTTATTAAAATAAGTGGGACCCACAAATTATACATGTCAAGCAACAACTATTCCTAGAATATGACGTGATATAATGTCAGCGTATTTGGTATACATGCTCCATTTGAGAGGTTTATTAGTGCACAAATGTATGAGTTGAAGTGTTCAAATGGGGAAGTTATAAGTTTCTTCACCGGGTTGGCAATCAAATGCAAGTTTAAGTGGGCATAAGAAAATTTTGCCTTTTATTTATAGGGAACATACTCCCAACAAACCATAATAGTACAAGTGCAGAGAATATCTACTAAAATTTTCTCTGTCATCATGTCTTGAAACTAGCCGTTGTTACTCCGTCAAAGGCACTCTACCTCGGCCTCGACCCTTGTTGACTCTTCGGCTTCGTCTTTTGTTGACTCTTCGACTATAGAGTTCATTGCTTCTCGTGCCATTTCGACAAATGACCACTTGGGAACTCTTTCCCTAATACTATCTTGGTTTAAAAATTCTAAAGATAGATTCTGACCCACACAGTTAGTCCCTCCGCTTATTGAGACCGGCTTCAAGCAGGTTTGGTGAGCGGATTTAGTTCTATGTGGTCAACACAATGGAGTGAGCTATGCAGGTCATGGTGGTTGCAGTGAATTGGCAGCGTGACCCTATATGGGCTGCATATTTCAAACGCTTCAATTTTCCCGGACGATTCGTTGGAACTATGTTGTCCACGAGTTAGGATGACGTCATTATGATGCATATTCCCGATGTGTTGCTTCATTTTGTGTGTGACCTCTGATTGAACCTGTCACTTCGGTTCCGATGCTAGTAATGATGAGACGTTTCCAATCCTGGTGCCAAGACCTTATAAATAGAGTTATTTGGATGCGATTTTGAGGTTTAAGTTTTATTTATTTTGAAATACCATATTACTCTCAATGGAGAATGCACGTGATGGCAATCCGGTTCAACTGAACCCGCTTCATCAAAAAATAATACTGTATATATGTATAAATTACGATTAAAGCTGCATAAATTTTATATAAATATTTATTTGAACCCACTTGACAACTACTATTTTACGAATAAAGTTATGTACTTCTAAGATTGAACCCTCTTGCACAAATTTCTGGGTCCGCCACTGATTACTCTCTTGCTCTTTTCTTGCTTTGAACCTCTCTTCTCCGTTCCAATGATTCGTATTATTCTTAGTTCTTCATCGTTTGATACCTCTATTTCATTTATCAAACTATGTCTAACATTCCTTCTGAGTCTGGTGAGGGAAGTGATGTGGCCCCCTTGACAATGGTGTTTTCCTCCCATGAAGAGAGTGTTTCTGCCACCATTGAGGATGGAACCTTCCCGTCGGCGGAAGAGATACTTTCTCGAAACCCTAATTCCAGATCTGATATCACCAAATTACCTGAAGCTGACTCTAGAGCCTTTCGTTCATGATGATGGTGAAGGAATTAGAAGATCTAAAGGCTAAGTTCGGCCTTCCCGATCATATTGAATTAATCCCGGCTGGGTGGGATACGATGCAGGTCCACCATCTTGGGTACTGCACCTTTTACGCCTACCTCTTCCAAGTCGGCTACACCCTCACTATCCTTCCGTTCGTGGAGGAATTCTTTCACTATTACGACATTTCCCCAGCTCAGCTCGCACCTTACGTTTACAAACTTATAAGGATGCTTATTAAATTTGCCGAGCTAGCCGGGGTCAAACTAACATATTGGCATTTAATACATCTGTTCGCTCCTAGCTTTTATAGATGGATGATGTTGAATCTTCGCCACCGATAAGGAAAATGCTTGGTGGTAAAGATGGATGACAAAGCCAATTGCCAATTCTGGTTCAACTTCTTCTAGAAGAGGACATGGTGCCAACATCGACAGTTTTCCTGAGGCTTGGATTTATGCTCGTAAGTACCTAATTTCCTTGTTTGTAGGTATCTGATTTTTCTCATGTGCTTGGTCGCGGGCTTTGACCTGTTGTCTTTTCCTCATGCAGCCTAGGGTAGGGCATTGATCAGTTCGGTTGGTTAGTATGAAAGTACAATTTAGTTTATCAATTTTCGATTTTCTAATATTAATAATCAATCCAAGCCAAATTATTTACGGTTCAGTATGGTTTTTTCAAGGTTCGATTAAGTTATTTTCGATTTTGTTTTTTGATTATTAACGGTGTAAGATTTTTATGTATCAATCATTCAATTGAGTCAATTGGTGCTCATTAATACAAGGTAGAAACTAACTTACCAATCCGAAATGCCAAATTAAAAAGGAATATCAATAGGTGTTTAAAGAATCAGATTACTTGCCTTGGAAAAGGACAAGAATCTTGAATTTAAGAACTAGCTGAGATGAGAAATGAATAAGAAAGAGCATATAAAATACATGTTACAAACCTATCTGTATTCCTGGTATAAAAAGTAGTAAATGCAGCAGAAGTTTTATTATGTACAATTCATATAGTCAACTGAACTGTCATGCCCCAAACCTGAAAAGGCGTGGCCAGCATTCGATGCCATACTCGACCCGAGCGTACCACTCTGTAACTGTGAACTCTGGAGGGGTAACCCTCAACTTAGGCCGATGAGGCTATATTCTAAATCATCTGAAAATAATGTCTATATGAGGCTGGTAAGGCCACAATACTGATATAAAAAAATGTACAGGACTCATCTATAAGCCTCTAGGGATAATTGAACTGTATCATGGTCGGGATAAGACCTCGACCTACCCATCAAACTTGTATATATAAAATGGACTCCAAGATATAGGACTGGTAACTCCGAGGAAGTGGAGCTTACCAACTAAGGTGATGTTTGACTTTGTCTACTGAGAAGGTCTGTTCAACTGTCAATCAGGACTTGCAGGCATGAAATGCAGCATCCCTAGCAAAAGGGACATCAGTACGAAATAATGTACCGAGTATTTAAGGCAACAGAATAACTGAAAGATAAAACTGAACTGATAATATAATAACTGAAAGTAATTGGGAGTAAAAGATAATCTGAAGATATGCTTACCTATTGATACTGACTTAACTCTCTCAATATAGTAAGTAAAATAGTTGTCCGGGCCTATAAGGCTCGGTATATGTAACTGCTCTGCCGTAGTAGGCTTGCTCATAGACGCCCGACCATACTAGGCTATGTATCTCTACCATTCTAGGCTCGCTCATATGTACTCAACCACAGTAGGCTTGGTATATAATTTGCCATCTGATTAGAGATTGCCCAATAGGGTCCTGCCCTTCGATTATAGCTCGATGATGATGAAAATACTGTACTACTGTATATATATAGACCATCTACTCTCTTGATTGGAAGAAGACAATACTTAACTGAAAATAAAGCCCCGATAAGGGAGAATACTGTAACTTATGAGACTAGGATAATGTACATAAGTTTAGGAATACGAACGTCACTTTATGCCTCATTATCAAACTCATGTAGTTAAGGGATCATGCCAAAATGAAGAAAAGGTTTAGCCTTAATATACATTATCACAATCTTTCCAATCACCAAGTTGAAGTTCTCTTCGCACCTTAATCTACAACAATGATAATAATACTATTATTAAGTTACGAAAGGTACAACTATCGCATAACGAACGACAAACTTATTTTTGTATTAAAACGGGCAACATCTCCCCCATAATCCTTACTTCTTCAAAATTCAAGATAAAACCAACAACACAAGAACACAACAATAACAACATATATACATTATTTTTCAACCTTATATACACCATAAAATACTACAAAACAGCCTAACTGTCATGACCCAAATTCTTCCTCCGTGAATTTATCGTGATGGCACCTAGTCTCTACGACTAGGTAAGCCTAACATTTGCGAAAATGAAATGAAAACCATGAAAGCTAACAACTAACAGTAATAGATAATTTAAATAGCATTTGAGATGCCGCTCGATATATACAATCATCAACTCCCGAAATATACATGACTCTCCCAAAATCTGGAACACCGTAAGTCACAAGCTTCTATGAATTTCTAACTATTCTATAAATCAATGTCTAAAGAAATAAGGGAAGAATCGACATAAGGGGATATAGAGAGACTCTGAGGTCTGCAGACGCGGGCAGATGTACCTTGAAGCCTCCTGATCAGCAGTAACCGTGCAACTAAACTTGACACTGGTAAAGAGGTACCTAGATCTGCATACGATATACTTGTGCAGGAGAGGCATGAGTACACCATAACGGTACCTAGTAAGTGCCAAGCCTAACCTCGGTCGAGTAGTGACGAGGTCAGGTCAAGGCTCTACTAGTATATATATATATATATATATATATATATATATATAAAATATCGCAGTAAAATAAAGACCAAAAATTAACAAGAATGACATCATAGAGAGGTAACAGCTCAGTACACAGAGAGATAACAACATGGGATCTCTAGAGATACCGTCTCGTAGTCCCAAACATAAATGTACAGAGGGATCTCCCGAAATACTGTTCTGTAGTCCCAAAGTAAATATGCAAGATAGGGGGATCTCCCGGAATACCGTTCCATAGCCCCAAAGTAAATATGTAGGGGGATATTTCAAAATATCGTTCCGTACTCTCAAAGTAAATATGAAGCTCAAACAACAGAGATAACAATTACAGCATGAAAACCTACAGTTTAGATTAAGTTCAAGTCAAGGAAAAGCGGGAAATTTACTAAACATGTTGCACAGAGTTCAGATAAACAATTAAGGCAAGTAGACATACTATTCTAAGCTAGCAGGATACTACACATGCTGATATAACTCAAATAGAAAGAAGATAGGTTATTACTCAGTAGAAATCGGGTTTTCACAACAATTAGCCCGTGTACGTACTCGTCACCTCACGTACACAATGCTCACATATCAAAATAGTACCAAATCCTAAGGGCAGTTCCCCCCTTCCCCCAAGGATAGACAAGCCACTTACCTCGAACGAAGCTGAATTCAATCCGTAATAATACTCTTTTCACGAATATCCGACTCTGAATTGCCCAAATCTAGCCTAATCCAATTACATATCATAAATATAAGTACAAAAAACTAATCTAGCTAATGAAATCAAAGCTAAAGCAAGAAATTTGAAAATCGCCCTAAAAAGTCTCACCGGACCCACGTCTCGGAATCGAGTAAATTTGCAAAGTATAAACACCCATTCACTAACGAGTCTAACCATACAAGAATTACTCAAATCCGACCTCAAATCGCCTTTCAAAACTCAAAATTTTAGTCCATGAATTTTTTTACCACTTCTCCTCATATTTCCAACTCAAATCCCTAATTAGA
The DNA here is from genome assembly GCF_000393655.2 of Nicotiana sylvestris. Classification (NCBI taxonomy): domain Eukaryota; kingdom Viridiplantae; phylum Streptophyta; class Magnoliopsida; order Solanales; family Solanaceae; genus Nicotiana; species Nicotiana sylvestris. The sequence goes on along the minus strand of NC_091058.1, from coordinate 129,619,691 downwards.
AGATGAAAATAGCAATAGATTCATGAAATATAGCCCAATCCGAGTTAGAATCACTTATCCCAACAATATTCTCGAAGAAACCTTGAAATATTGTCTCACATCAAGCTCTCAAAGTCCCAAAACCGAATGGGAATCAATCCCTCGAATTTCTCTTTTCTGTCCAGTTATTTCCACATTTGCGGACCTACCATCGCACCTACGCACTGCACCTGCGGAAGTCCTATCCCAGGTGCAAATTCCACATAAAACTCAGCGTCTTCTTCTGTGATCAAATGGTCGCACCAGCGTGTGCGCACCTGCAGGCGCTGGTCTGGTTCTGCGGGCCTTCACCCCTCCTACTAGCACTCTAACGCATCTGCGGGCATGCAGATGCGGAATTCACCTCGCACCTGCGACCCCTGGCAACTCCTACATTTTCTGCTTCTGCGCTTGACTCTCCGCACGTGCGATCCCGCGCCTGCGGTCTCCCCACCGCAGGTGCGAAAACACCAGATGCTTGAAAACTTCAGCAACAACACAACTCCAACTTTTGATCCGTTAAGCACTCGAAACTAACAAGAGGCCCCCGGGACCTCAATCAAATATACCAACAAGTCCTAAAACACCATACGAACTTAGTCGAGCCATCAAATCACATCAAACATGCTAAAATCACGAATCGCCCTCCAATTCAAACTTAAAGAACTTGAAACTTCCAATTTCTATAACCGATGCCGAAACCTATCAAACCATATCCGAATGACCTCAAATTTTGCACCCAAGGCATATTCAACATTACGGACCTACTCCAACTTCTGGAATTGGATTCCGACCCCGATATCAAAAAGTCCACTACCAATCAAAATCTTCAAAAATTTGACTTTCGTCATTTGAAGCCTAAATCAGCTATAAACCTCCAAAACACAATCCCGACACGTCCCTAAGTCCAAAATCACCCAATAGAGCTAACAAAACCAACAAAACTCCATTCTGGAGTTGTCTTTACACAGTTCCGACTATGATCAAAATCCTAAGACTTAAGCTTCCGTTTAGGGACTAAGTGTCCAAAACACTCCAAAACCCAAACGAAACCTCCTGGCAAGTCATATAAGCAGAAAAAGACACGAGGAAGCAATAAATAGGGGATCGGGACTATAACTCTCAAAACGACCAGCCAGGTCGTTACATCCTCCCTGTTACAACCCATATCCACATGTGTTAGTTTATGCCATTTATTAGTTAACATAAATCCAAGAAGGAATTATCTTTGAGATGATAAGAAGTCAATCCTATTGGTCTTAAGTGATACAAGAGTGTATAAGGGTGATTAACCAGTATTAGAAGTTAAACGAATCAAGGATGTTGTAACTCGTATTTTCAGGTAATCTAGTGGTGCTTAATACACTCAAGAGGTCATTTATTAAGGTATTTTAATCATATAATATCCGTATCATAAGTCTTGAAGTCAAACGAGTTATGAAACAAAAGTCGACAAAAGTTGTCGCAACTTAGGTTCATAATTTTACTTAAACATTGGGTCAAATGTTTCTAATATTTTCTCATAATTTACAAGGAATTACGGGGTGATATACCAACAAAATTAAATATCTATGAGTCTAGTTTCCAACGCATTAAACCGTTCATCGATACGATCTCGGAGTAGAGAGATATTCGCGTTTTCGCGAGACTGCGCCAAACACCTCTCTATGGGGCCCACTAAGTCGGTTTAAGATATTTGGACCTATATAGGATGACTACAACCCGTTTTAAGTCATTTCTTTTCACTATTTTCAGACCTTAGAACCCTAGGAACATCCTCTCAAGGTTCTCTCAAGATTCAAGACCCAAAAAAAGGGCAAACAACACAAATCAAGTGTCGGGAATTCCGTGGCGCTAGTAAGTCTCTTGTTCTTCTTGTTGTTGCTCATTTTTGTGTCGTTCCAGCTCGTGTGGGAGGTTGTTTTAAAGGGTTTATGTTCTGTAAATACTCCCTCATGTTCTTAATATCAATACTAGGTGATTTCAAGCCTTCTAAAGTGATTCTAGTGCCGAAAAACACTAATTGATCGCTAGTTTCGTTTTTTTGTTGTTGTGGCAGCATTGGAGGGATATTTCTTGGAAATTTAAGGTCAAATTGGAGTTTTTCTTTCTGTATAAAGGTAAGGAACCTCTTACTCTATATGTATTTAAGATTATCCAAGTTGCGGCTAAGCCATTGAAGCTAGAACTTGTGAGATATATATCGAAAGGTTTGGTAGTAATGTTATTGTTTTGTGGACTGTTTTGCGTTGTTGTTGGGCTGCGTATTTTACTACTATCTTGTGGAGTTTTGGAGGAGGAAGGGTGTGGGGAAACACCATATATATGTAGGGTTATGGGCTGATAGTTATTCGTAACATTTCCAGATTGTTTGACACGACTACGGTGGTCGTCGTATGTATGGAGTGATTAGGCTGTGTGTGGACTATTTTGGGAGGCTCAATATGTTTATTATTGATGTTGTTTGGGCTGTTTGGTGACTATTTTTAATGGTGTGAGGTCATATATATAGGGGAGGTGCTGTCCGTTTCATCGTAAAATAGGTTGTGGTTGATACATAATAGTTATGACGCTTAAATGATAACGATAGTATCGTTTCTCTTATTGTAAACTAAGGAGTTTTGACAATTGCATAGCTTGAGATTGGGGCAGTATATACAAGGTATGTGAGGCTATCCCTTTCCTTCTTTTGCATGACTCCGATTCTACATAATGTAATGAACGAGCTTCCAAGATACTTTACTCTTAGAAGCTAGCAGTACTTACATTGTTTTCCCTCTTATGGAACGATTGATGTTAATGTTGCTTCTCTTATTCTTATGTTATCAATGTTGTTGGTACTTTCTGATTCTTATAAGGTTCATAGTGAAGAGTTAGTCCTAATAACGTGTACAGAGGATACCGACCTTACGTCACTCCGAAAGGTTTAGAATGTGATTCCATGAGTCGAGCATGCATTATATATATGTATCTATTTTACTCTACCGAGCCACGCTATAGTTGGCCGGGTACGGCACCTATTGTGCAACCACTGATCAGTTGGGTTTTACCGAGCTCCACGTGGCCGGGTACGATTCTACCGAGCCTATTATGGCCGGGTACGATATGATGATGATGATGCCCACAGAGGCGAATGCTTTAAAGGTTTATGTATTTATACATATGTATCATGCATTTCATGTAAGTAGCCCTCAGAGGTACTAAGATGTTACAGGTTGTATATTCTCTATCCTTGCTTACATTACTGATCGTATTTATGGTTCCTTGCCTTACATACTCAGTACTTTATTCGTACTGACGTCCTTTTATTTGTGGACGCTGCATGTCGTGCTGCAGGTCCTGATAGACAGGCAGGTGCAGCTCCCCCACCACAGTAGACTGTCCAGTTCAGCGGTGATTGGCGAGATCCCTTCTCCGGACTTGCCTTGGTCTTGGTATGCAATTTTTGTTATAGACATTATGGGTATGTCGGGGCCCTGTTCCGGCTATGTTGCAACACTTATGTTCTTTTAGAGGCTCATAGACAGGTGTCGACTCATGTATAGTTTGGTATGCCTTGTCGGCTAGTTTTTGTTGTATAGTCTTTCATAGTAGCGTGGTAGCTCATACCTTATATGTAGTTTCTTGATTGTCTGGTCATCCCCTGCTATGTATGTTCATGCCGTCATATTTTATTGCTGGTTGTCCATGATCTAGGTCTACCATTTATATTGATCTCGTCAGCCTTAAAAGATAATAATGAAGGTTAGATGAAATGTACGTTGGTGCTCGGCAAGTGTGGTCGGGTGCTAGTCATGGCCCTTCAGTTTGGGTCGTGACAAACTTGGTATCAGAGCAAGTCTGTCCTAGGGGTTGTCTATGAGCCGTGTCTAGTAGAGTCTTGATTATGGATGTGTAGCGCACCACATTTATAATCAGGAGGCTACATGACATCTAGGGTTGTTACCTTCTTCCTGAATCTAGATCGTGCGTAGAGTTGAGTCGTAAGTGTTCGTCTCTAATATTCACCTTGTTTTTTTTTCAGTGATGCCTTCGACTAGGAAGCAAACGATTAGTAGACGGCTTGATACAGCAGCGGGAGAGGGTACCAGTCAGGTGCCCCAAGTCAGAGCAGGACAAAGTGAGGCTCAGAGTGAGATGCCCTCTCATACCTCATCTACTCCATCTCCTCCAGAGGATATTAGAAGGCACCCAGTGCCTCCAGTTCCTCCGTCTGGCACTCCAGACCAGGATATGCGGAGTGCTTTGCAGTTATTAACTAGCTTGGTAGCTGCTCAGGCTCAGAGGCAGAATACAGGTGCTGCTGAGAAACCAGTTAGTACAAGAGTTCGTGATTTTATTAATTTAGACCCTCCAGTGTTTACCGGATCAGACCCCAAGGAGGACCCACAGACTTTTATTGACCAGGTTCATCGTACACTTCGGGTTATGCATGTTAGTGATACAGAGGCAGTAGAGTTGGCTTCTTATCGGCTACGGGATTTAGCGGTTCTCTGGTATGATAGTTGGGAGAGATCCAGGGGTCCGAACCCTCCTCCAGCTGTGTGGAAGGAATTTTCTGAGGCCTTTCTTCGTCACTACTTGCCAGTTGAGATACGACGAGCTAGAGCTGATAAGTTCTTGAACCTTAGACAAGGTAATATGAGTGTGCGAGAGTACAGTATGCAGTTTGATTCTTTGGCAAGGTATGCTCCCCATATGGTGGCCGAGATGAGTGATAGGGTGCATATGTTCGTGAATGGGTTGGGACCACATCTGATAAATGAGTGTACGACAGCCTCCTTGGTGGAGGGCATGGATATTTCCCGTATTCAAGCTTATGCCCAGACCCTAGAGGATCGTAAGCGCCAGCAGAGGGCAGTTAGGGAGCAGGATAGAGGCCAGCATAAGAGGGCGAGATTTGCAGGGTATTCTGATGACTTCAGAGGCCGCATCAGGCCACAGTTTTCGAGGAGTTCGGCGCCACCTGTAGCTAGTGCTCCTCCACAGTTTCAGAGGCCTCGATATGATCGATCCTATTCTGGTCCAGGTCAGAGTTCGCGGGCATCTGGCTCGCAACATCACAGGGATACTAGTCAGATGAGACCCCCAACACCACATTGTGATCAGTGCGGCAAGGCCCACTTTGGACTGTGTCGTCGAGGTTCTGATGCATGCTATTCGTGCGGGCAGCCTGGCCATATGATGCGGGATTGTCCTAATAGAGGAGGTGATGGTATGGCTCAGCCGACTGGATCTGTGTCTGGTTCTTCCTCATCAGTTCGACCTCCAGCACGGGGTTTTCAGCAGTCGACAGGTCGTGGTAGGGGTAGAGGTGCAGTGCCGAGTTCGAGTGGTGCTCAAAATCGAACCTATGCTCTAGTAGGTCGACAGGATCTCGAGTCGTCTCCAGATGTTGTTACAGGTATTATATCTGTGTTTTCTTATGATGTATATGCGTTGATTGATCCGGGATCTACATTATCATATGTTACACCCTTTGTGGCTAATAAGTTTGGCATTGAACCTGAATTGATAAGTAAACCCCTCGCGGTATCTACTCCGATAGGAGATTCTGTGATTGCTAGAAGGGTATATAGAGGTTGCACTGTGATGATTTGTAGTCGTCAAACCTCGGCAAATTTATTTGAGTTAGAAATGGTTGATTTTGATGTGATAATGGGAATGGACTGGTTGGCCTCATGCTATGCAAATGTTGACTGTCGTACGAAGATGGTTAGGTTCCAATTTCTGGGTGAACCCGTCATTGAATGGAAAGGGAACATTGCTACACCGAAAGGTAGGTTTATTTCCTATCTTAAGGCAAGGAAAATGATCTCAAAAGGTTACATTTATCATCTCGTTCGCGTTAGGGATGCGGAGGCGAAACTGCCTACTTTACAATCAATCTCTTTGGTCAACGAATTCCCAGATGTTTTCCCAGATGAACTCCCAGGCCTTCCTCCTGAAAGGGAGATTGAGTTTAGCATTGATGTGTTACCTGACACTCAACCGATCTCTATTCCTCCATACAGAATGGCCCCGGCAGAGTTGCGAGAGTTGAAGGTGCAGTTGAAGGACTTGCTGGATAAGGGCTTTATTAGGCCTAGCACTTCACCTTGGGGTGCACCAGTCCTATTCGTGCGGAAGAAAGACGGGTCGTTACGGATGTGTATCGACTATCGACAGTTGAATAAGTCTACTATAAAGAACAAGTATCCACTTCCAAGAATTGATGACCTGTTTGACCAACTCCAGGGTGCCAAGTATTTCTCTAAGATTGATTTACGTTCAGGGTATCATCAGGTGAGGGTTAGGGAGAAGGATATTCCAAAGACGGCCTTCCGGACAAGATATGGGCACTTTGAGTTCTTGGTGATGTCGTTCGGGCTAACAAATGCCCCAGCAGCTTTTATGGATCTCATGAATACTATATTCAGGCCCTATCTTGATGTGTTCGTGATTGTATTCATTGATGACATTCTAGTGTATTCTCGTTCGGAGGCGGAACATGCGGGCCACTTGCGGATAGTATTACAGACGCTTCAGGATCGTAAGTTATATGCTAAGCTCTCCAAATGTGAATTCTGGCTGAACTCAGTAGCATTCCTTGGCCATGTGATATCTGATGAGGGTATTAGTGTCGACACTCAGAAGATCGATGCAGTAAAGAATTGGCCGAGACCTACAACACCATCAGAAGTCCGCAGCTTCCTAGGGCTAGCAGGATATTATAGGCGGTTTGTAGAAGGATTTTCCTCTATATCATCACCATTGACTAAGTTAACACAAAAAGCTACCAAATTCCAGTGGTCTGACACTTGTGAACGTAGTTTTCAGGAGCTGAAGAATCGATTGACATCTGCACCAGTGCTCACTCTTCCTGAAGGAACAGAAGGTTATGTGGTATATTGTGATGCCTCAGGTATAGGTTTGGGGTGCGTATTGATGCAGCGTGGGAATGTGATTGCTTATGCATCAAGACAATTGAAGAAGCATGAAAAGAATTATCCAACCCATGATTTGGAATTGGCTGCAGTAATATATGCTTTGAAGATATGGCGGCACTACTTATACGGCGTCCATGTTGACATCTACACAGATCACAAGAGTTTACAATACATCTTCAAGCAGAAAGAGTTGAATTTGAGGCAGCGTAGGTGGCTTGAATTATTGAAAGACTACGACGTCGAGATATTGTATCATCCCGGTAAAGCCAATGTTGTGGCAGACGCTCTCAGCCGTAAATCAATGGGAAGCTTAGTACATATTGAGGCAGGTAGATGGGGGTTGATTAAAGAGCTTCATCAGCTAGCCAATATGAGAATCAGATTGTTAGACTCTGATGACGGAGGTGTTACTGTACAGAATACATCAGAATCATCTTTGGTAGCCGAGGTAAAAGCACGACAATATGAAGATCCTATCTTAGTACGATTAAGAGAAAGCATTCAACAGTGTAAAAGTATGGCTTTTGGGATCGGAAAAGATGGGGCACTGAGATACCAGAGCCGATTGTGTGTGCCTAATGTGGCAGGGTTGCGAGAGAAGATTATGAATGAGATTCATCAATCCCGATATTCCATCCATCCCGGCTCGACAAAGATGTATCATGATGTCAAGGAGCAATATTGGTGGGATAATATGAAGAAGTCTATTGCAGAATTTGTAGCCCAGTGTCCCAATTGTCAACAAGTAAAGATAGAACATCAGAAACCCGGTGGATTGCTTCAAAATATAGAGATTCCGACCTGGAAGTGGGAGGTGATTAATATGGACTTCATTATTGGATTACCTCGCTCTTATCATAAGTTTGACTCCATCTGGGTGATAATTGATCGACTTACAAAATGTGCCCATTTTCTGCCAGTGAAGACAACTTACACGGCTGAAGATTATGCAAAGTTGTATATCAAGGAGATTGTTAGGCTTCATGGTGTGCCCATATCTATTATATCAGACCGAGGAGCTCAATTTACGGCTAACTTTTGGAGGTCTTTCCAGAAGGGTTTAGGCACACAGGTAAATCTCAGCACTGCATTTCATCCGCAGACTGATGGACAGGCTGAACGTACCATTCAGACACTGGAAGATATGCTACGAGCATGTGTTCTAGATTTTAAGGGGAATTGGGATGATCATCTTCCACTCATAGAATTCGCCTATAACAATAGCTACCATTCCAGTATTAAAATGGCCCCATACGAGGCACTATACGGGAGGAGATGTAGATCACCAGTTGGATGGTTCGAAGTCGGTGAAACAGAATTATATGGGCCAGATTTGATTCACCAAGCTATTGAGAAGGTGAAAGTGATACAAGAGCGATTGAGGACGGCACAAAGCAGGCAAAAATCTTATTCTGATGTCCGACGTCGTGATCTAGAGTTTGAGGTTGGTGATTGGGTTTTCCTGAGGATCTCACCAATGAAGGGTATTATGCATTTTGGGAAGAAAGGTAAGCTGAGTCCAAGGTATATCGGGCCGTATAAAATTCTTCGACGGATTGGACAGGTTGCTTATGAGTTAGAATTGCCATCCGAATTGGAATTTGTCCACCCGGTATTCCATGTATCTATGTTGAGAAAATGTATTGGAGACCCTTCTCGAGTCGTCCCTATCAAAGATGTACAAGTTACAGAGGACCTATCATATGAAGAAGTGCCAGTGGCGATATTAGATCGGCAAGTCCGCAAGCTGAGAACAAAAGATGTAGCTTCCGTCAAAGTATTGTGGAGGAACAAAAATATGGAAGAAATGACATGGGAAGCAGAAGAGGAGATGAAGTCTAAATACCCTTACTTATTCCAGAATGAAGATAACAAGGATGCTGGTGGAAGACAGGATACATTGGAAGGTGAAACGGCTCTATGAGGTAAGCAATAATTTGAGAATACTCCTCCTTAATACGAAATGGTGATATGTAGATAATGTAAATACGCATAATGCTTTGTGTAGCCTTGTGAAGCCATATGTTGGGCTTAATTACTTGCAAGTTTTGCTAGTGACCATTTTATAGGGGAAAATTGATTGGAAATTTCCATTGGAATCCACGATGATTTAAACTCCCCATAAACCCTTACATTCGAGGACGAATGTTCCTAGGGGGAGGGTGTTACAACCCATATCCACATGTGTTAGTTCATTCCATATATTAGTTAACATAAATCCAAGAAGGAATTATCTTTGAGATGATAAGAAGTCAATCCTATTGGTCTTAAGTGATACAAGAGTGTATAAGGGTGATTAACCAGTATTAGAAGTTAAACGAATCAAGGATGTTGTAACTCGTATTTTCAGGTAATCTAGTGGTGCTTAATACACTCAAGAGGTCATTTATTAAGGTATTTTAATCATATAATATCCGTATCATAAGTCATGAAGTCAAACGAGTTATGAAACAAAAGTCGACAAAAGTTGTCGCAACTTAGGTTTATAATTTTACTTAAACATTGGGTCAAATGTTTCTAATCTTTTCTCATAATTTACAAGGAATTACGGGGTGATATACCAACCAAATTAAATATCTATGAGTCTAGTTTCCAACGCATTAAATCGTTCATCAATACGATCTTGGAGTATAGAGATATTCGCGTTTTCGCAAGACTGCGCCAAACACCTCTCTTTGGGGCCCACTAAGTCGGTTTAAGATATTTGGACCTATATAGGATGCCTCCAACCCGTTTTAAGTCATTTCTTTTCACTATTTTCAGACCTTAGAACCCTAGGAACATCCTCTCAAGGTTCTCTCAAGATTCAAGACCCAAAAAAAGGGCAAACAACACAAATCAAGTGTCGGGAATTCCGTGGCGCTAGTAAGTCTCTTGTTCTTCTTGTTGTTGCTCATTTTTGTGTTGTTCCAGCTCGTGTGGGAGGTTGTTTTAAAGGGTTTATGTTCTGTAAATACTCCCTCATGTTCTTAATATCAATCCTAGGTGATTTCAAGCCTTCTAAAGTGATTCTAGTGCCGAAAAACACTAATTGATCGCTAGTTTCATTTTTTTGTTGTTGTGGCAGCATTGGAGGGATATTTCATGGAAATTTAAGGTCAAATTGGAGTTGTTATTTCTGTATAAAGGTAAGGAACCTCTTACTCTATATGAGATATAGAACTTGTGAAATATATATCGAAAGGCTTGGTAGTAATGTTATTGTTTTGTGGACTGTTTTGCGTTGTTGTTGGGCTGCGTATTTTACTACTATCTTGTGGAGTTTTGGAGGAGGAAGGGTGTGGAGAAACACCATATATATGTAGGGTTATGGGCTGATAGTTATTCGTAACATTTCCAGGTTGTTTGACACGACTACGGTGGTCGTCGTATGTATGGAGTGATTAGGCTGTGTGTGGACTATTTTGGGAGGCTCAATATGTTTATTATTGATGTTGTTTGGGCTGTTTGGTGACTGTTTTGAATGGTGTGAGGTCATATATATAGGGGAGGTGCTGTCCGTTTCATCGTAAAATAGGTTGTGGTCGATACATAATAGTTATGACGCTTAAATGATAACGATAGTATCGTTTCTCTTATTGTAGACTAAGGAGTTTTGACAATTGCATAGCTTGAGATTGGGGAAGTATATACAAGGTATGTGAGGCTATCCCTTTCCTTCTTTTGCACGACTCCGATTGTACATAATGTAATGAACGAGCTTCCAAGATACTCTACTCTTAGAAGCTAGCAGTACTTACATTGTTTTCCCTCTTATGGAACGATTGATGTTAATGTTGCTTCTCTTATTCTTATGTTATCAATGTTGTTGGTACTTCCTGATTCTTATAAGGTTCATAGTGAAGAGTTAGTCCTAATAACGTGTACAGAGGATACCGACCTTACGTCACTCCGAAAGGTTTAGAATGTGATTCCATGAGTCGAGCATGCATTATATATATGTATCTATTTTACTCTACCGAGCCACGCTATAGTTGGCCGGGTACGACACCTATTGTGCAACCACTGATCAGTTGGGTTTTACCGAGCTCCACGTGGCCGGGTACGATTCTACCGAGCCTATTATGGCCGGGTACGATATGATGATGATGATGCCCACAGAGGCGAATGCTTTAAAGGTTTATGTATTTATACATATGTATCATGCATTTCATGTAAGTAGCCCTCAGAGGTACTAAGATGTTACAGGTTGTATATTCTCTATCCTTGCTTACATTACTGATCGTATTTATGGTTCCTTGCCTTACATACTCAGTACTTTATTCGTACTGACGTCCTTTTATTTGTGGACGCTGCATGTCGTGCTGCAGGTCCTGATAGACAGGCAGGTGCAGCTCCCCCACCACAGTAGACTGTCCAGTTCAGCGGTGATTGGCGAGATCCCTTCTCCGGACTTGCCTTGGTCTTGGTATGCAATTTTTGTTATAGACATTATGGGTATGTCGGGGCCCTGTTCCGGCTATGTTGCAACACTTATGTTCTTTTAGAGGCTCATAGACAGGTGTCGGCTCATGTATAGTTTGGTATGCCTTGTCGGCTAGTTTTTGTTGTATAGTCTTTCATAGTAGCGTGGTAGCTCATACCTTATATGTAGTTTCTTGATTGTCTGGTCATCCCCTGCTATGTATGTTCATGCCGTCATATTTTATTGCTGGTTGTCCATGATCTAGGTCTACCATTTATATTGATCTCGTCAGCCTTAAAAGATAATAATGAAGGTTAGATGAAATGTACGTTGGTGCTCGGCAAGTGTGGTCGGGTGCTAGTCATGGCCCTTCAGTTTGGGTCGTGACACTCCCCCTCTTGTCACGACCCAAATTCTCCCTCCGCGAATATGTCATGACAACACCTAGTATCTACGACTAGGTAAGCCTAACATTTACGAAAATGAAATAAGAACCAAGAAAGCTAACAACTAACAGTAACAGATAATCTAAATAAGCATTTGAGATGTCGCTCGACATATACAATCTTCAACTCTCGAAATATACATGACTCTACCAAAACCCGAAACACCATAAGTCACAAGCTTCTATGAATTTCTAACTGTTCTATACATTAGTGTCTAAACAAATAAGGGAAGAATCGACATAAAGGGATAGAGGGGGACTTCAAGGTCTGCGGACGAGGGCAGATGTACCTTGAAGTCTCATGATTAACAGCAACCGTGCAACTAAACTCGAGGCTGGTAAGAGGTCTCTGGATCTACACACGATAAACACGTGCATGAGAGGCATGAGTACACCACAGCGGTACCCAGTAAGTGCCAAGCCTAACCTCAGTCGAGTAGTGACGATGTCAGGTCAGGGCCCTACTGGTATATATATAATAGAAACAAGACAGAATGAGATACCACAGTAAAATAAAGACCGAAATTTAACAAGAATGAAATCATAGAGAGGTAACAACTCGATACACAGAGATAACAACAAGGGATCTCCCGGGATACCGTCTCGTAGTCCCAAATGTAAATGTACAAAAGGATCTCCCGGAATACCGTTCCATAGTCCCGAAGTAAATATGCAAGGCAGGGGGATCTCCCGAAATACTGTTCCATAGTCCCAAAGTAAATATGCAGGGAGATCTCCCGTAATACCATTTCGTAATCCCAAAGTAAATATGCAGGGGATCTCCCGTAATACTGTTCTGTACTCCAAAAGTAAATATGCAGCTCAAACAACGAAAGTAACAGTTACAGCAAGAAAACCTATAGTTTAGACTAAGTTCAAGTCAAGAAAAAGCAAGAAATTCACTAAACATACTGCATAGAGTTCAGATAAACAATTAAGGCAAGTAGACATGCTGTTCAAAGCTAGCAGGATACTACACATGCTGATATAACTCAAATAGGAATAAGATAGGTTATTACTCAGTAGAAATCGGGTTTTCACAACAATTAGCCCGTGTACGTACTCGTCACCCCACGCACACGATGCGCACATATAAAAAAGTACCAAATCCTAAAGGGAGTTTCCCAACACAAGGTTAGGCAAGCCAGTTATCTCGAACCAAGCTCAAATCAATCCGTGAAAATGCTCTTTCCACGAATATCCGACTCTGAATGGCCCAAATCTACCCAAAATCAATTACATATCATAAATATAACTACAAGAAACTAATCTAGCTAATAAAATCAAAGCTAAAACAAGAAATTGGAAAATCGCTCTAAAAAGTCTCCCCGGGCCCACGTCTCAGAATCGGGTAAAAGTTGCAAAATATGAACACCATTCACTCACGAGTCTAACCATACAAGAATTACTCGAATACGACCTCAAATCACTTATCAAAACTCAAAATTTTAGTCTATGAAGTTTCTACCAATTCTCCCCAAATTTCCAACTCAAATCCCTAATTAGAAGATAGCAATAGATTCACAAAATAAAGCTCAATCGAGTTAGAATCACTTACCCCAACAATCTTCTCGAAGAAATCTTGAAAAATCGCCTCACACCGAGCTCTCAAAGTCCCAAAATCGAAATGGGAATCAAACCCTCGAATTTCTCTTTTCTGCCTAGTTATTTCCGCATCTTCGGACCTGCCATCGCACCTGCAGAATTCTTATCGCATGTGCAAATTCCACTTAAAACTCAACGTCCACTTCTGGGATCAAAGGGTCGCACCTGCGCGTGCGCATCGGCGGGCGTTGGGTCTGCTTTTGCGGTCCTTCACCGCTCATGTGAACACTCTAATGCATATGCGACATCGCAGATGCGGAATTCACCTCGGACCTGCGACCCCTTGAAACTCCTCCATTTTCCGCTTCTGCGTTTGACTCTCCGTATGTGTGATCCAGATGCCCAAAAACGTCAGCAACAACACAAATCTAACTTTTGATCCATTAAGCACCCGAAAGACACCCGAGGCCCCCGGGACCTCAACCAAATATACCAACAAGTCCTAAAATACCATAAGAACTTAGTCGTGCCCTCAAATTACATCAAACAACGCTAAAATCGTGAATCACCCTCCAATTCAAACTTAAAGAACTTGAAACTTCCAATTTCTGCAACCGATGCCGAAACCTATCAAACCACATCCGAATGACCTCAAATTTCGCAGAAAAGTCATATTCTAAATTATGGACCTACTCCAACTTCTGGAATCAGATTCTGACGCTGATATCAAACAGTCCACTACTGGTCAAAATCCCCAAAAATTCGACTTTCACCATTTCAAGCCTAAATCAGCAATAGACTTCCAAAACACAATCTGGACACGCTCTGAGTCCAAAATACCAAACGGATCTAACGAAACCAATGAAACTCCATTCCGAAGTCGTCTTCACATAGTTCCTACTACGGTCAAAATCCTAAGGCTTACGCTTCCTTTTAGGGACTAAGTATCCCAAAACACTCCAAAAACCAAAATGACCGGCTGGGTCGTTACACCAACACACCTCAATCTCTTCATACACAACATGACCACCGTAGTAGTGTCAAATGACCTAAAAATATTACGACGAACGAACAACCCATCAACTTGTATTTATGTGGTGTTTCTACACACCCTTCCTCCTCCAAAACTCCATAAAATAGTAGTAAAACATGCAATCCAATAGAAACACAAAATATTTCACAAAACAGTCCGCTACAAGTGAATATCTCGAACTCACGGCTTGTGATCACCATCCCGTGAGTTCTTACAATTATAGAAAGACTTTCCAAACATATCCAGCAGAAATAAATAGATGAAAGAGAGCAGTAAACTTACCTTATTTGTTGAATAACTCAGCTCCTATCTTGGTTCTTCAAACTCAAGGTTTTTCCTCCAACTAGAACTTGAAAAGGAGAGAAATTCAATTAGGATTTGTGTTCAATTTTTGGGAGGATGTTTGCAGGGGTTTAGGTTTGGTTATTGTGCCCTCTTATCAATGTATTATATGAACGAAATAGGTCTTTAAAAGGTCTCTTTGGACGACCCGAACTGGCCCCTTTTTGGACTCTCATTTAAGCAAGTAGGTGACACACCTACTTGTCACCTAGAAGTCTGTGCTGTCCTGGAAAAATGCATATATCTCTCTACTCTAATGTCGTATTGACAAACGGTTTAATGCATTAGAAAATAAACTCATAGATCTTCAATTTGATGGGTGGAACACCCCATAAATCTAAGTATATTGGGAGAACATAGCAGTTACATTTGACCCAAATTTCAGTAAAAAGTCCACTACTGGTCAAAATCTCCAAAAATTCGACTTTCACCATTTCAAGCCTAAATCAGCAATAGACCTCCAATACACAATCTGGACACGCTATGAGTCCAAAATACCAAATGGATCTAACGAAACCAATGAAATTCCATTCCGAAGTCGTCTTCACATAGTTCCTACTACGGTCGAAATCCTAAGGCTTATGCTTCCGTTTAGGGACTAAGTATCCCAAAACACTCCAAAAACCAAAATGACCGGCCAGGTCATTACACCAACACACCTCAATCTCTTCATACACAACATGACCACCGTAGTAGTGTCAAATGACCTGAAAATATTACGACGAACGACCAACCCATCAACCTGTATTTATGTGGTGTTTCTGCACACCCTTCCTCCTCCAAAACTCCATAAAATAGTAGTAAAACATGCAATCCAACAGCAACACAAAATATTTCACAAAACAGTCCGCTACAAGTGAATATCTCGAACTCACGGCTTCTGATCACCGTCCCGTGAGTTCTTACAATTATAGAACGACTTTCCAAACATATCCAGCAGAAAAAATAGATGAAAGAGAGCAGTAAACTTACCTTATTTGTTGAATAACTCAGCTCCTATCTTGGTTCTTCAAACTCAAGGTTTTTCCTCCAACTAGAACTTGAAAAGGAGAGAAATTCAATTAGGATTTGTGTTCAATTTTTGGGAGGATGTTTACAGGGGTTTAGGTTTGGTTATTGTGCCCTCTTATCAATGTATTATATGAACGAAATAGGTCTTTAAAAGGTCTCTTTGGACGACCCGAACTGGCCCCTTTTTGGACTCTCATTTAAGCAAGTAGGTGACACACCTACTTGTCACCTAGAAGTCTGTGCTGTCTTGGAAAAATGCATATCTCTCTCTACTCTAATGTCGTATTGACAAACGGTTTAATGCATTAGAAAATAAACTCATAGATCTTCAATTTGATGGGTGGAACACCCCATAAATCTAAGTATATTGGGAGAACATAGCAGTTACATTTGACCCAAATTTCAGTAAAAAGTCCACTACTGGTCAAAATCTCCAAAAATTCGACTTTCACCATTTCAAGCCTAAATCAGCAATAGACCTCCAATACACAATCTGGACACGCTATGAGTCCAAAATACCAAATGGATCTAACGAAACCAATGAAATTCCATTCCGAAGTCGTCTTCACATAGTTCCTACTACGGTCGAAATCCTAAGGCTTATGCTTCCGTTTAGGGACTAAGTATCCCAAAACACTCCAAAAACCAAAATGACCGGCGAGGTCATTACACCAACACACCTCAATCTCTTCATACACAACATGACCACCGTAGTAGTGTCAAATGACCTGAAAATATTACGACGAACGACCAACCCATCAACCTGTATTTATGTGGTGTTTCTACACACCCTTCCTCCTCCAAAACTCCATAAAATAGTAGTAAAACATGCAATCCAACAGCAACACAAAATATTTCACAAAACAGTCCGCTACAAGTGAATATCTCGAACTCACGGCTTCTGATCACCGTCCCGTGAGTTCTTACAATTATAGAACGACTTTCCAAACATATCCAGCAGAAAAAATAGATGAAAGAGAGCAGTAAACTTACCTTATTTGTTGAATAACTCAGCTCCTATCTTGGTTCTTCAAACTCAAGGTTTTTCCTCCAACTAGAACTTGAAAAGGAGAGAAATTCAATTAGGATTTGTGTTCAATTTTTGGGAGGATGTTTGCAGGGGTTTAGGTTTGGTTATTGTGCCCTCTTATCAATGTATTATATGAACGAAATAGGCCTTTAAAAGGTCTCTTTGGATGACCCGAACTGGCCCCTTTTTGGACTCTCATTTAAGCAAGTAGGTGACACACCTACTTGTCACCTAGCAGTCTGTGTTGTCTTGAAAAAATGCATATATCTCTCTACTCTAATGTCGTATTGACAAACGGTTTAATGCGTTAGAAAATAGACTCATAGATATTCAATTTGATGGGTGTAACACCCCGTAAATCTAAGTATATTGGGAGAACATTGCAGTTACATTTGACCCAAATTTCAGTAAAAAGTCCACTACTGGTCGACTTTTATGAACATATGTACCACTCGCTTGTAATGAACGTAACTTGTAATGACTTCCATCGACTTTTATTCTACAACTCGCTTGAATTCTAAACATAACAAACGACAATCATATGAGTAACATAACTCATAACATAACCTTTTTTTTATCATGCTAAGCACCCTAGTATCACCCCAAAAATACATGTTATACCATTCCCAATTTATCGACTTTCGACGAAACACTATTTTCTTCAATTTCTTAGCTTCTAAACCTTCCAATCCTCTTTGTACTTGTTGTTCATGATCTTTTATATATGTAACATATGAGGTAACATGATAACATACTTTATATACTTCCAAAGATGATCTCATTTTTTGTCTTACATTAGTTGACTTACGACATACTCTTACGTACGAAAACATGGGGTGTAACATGAACTCTACCTAATTTTTTATTCATTCCATGTGTCTGATTCATTCAATGTGCCTTACCATAGACTTTGTAATAATTCCATTCCATTCTTATTCATATAGTCAACTCTATTATGCCATTCCAACCACCGGATTACAGAAAGGACGAAGGCTGATGGCAAGGGCAGAGCAGTTAGTCTCTAGTACCCTCTGCTTACAGGCTGCTAGGGACTGCCATAAAATGATAACCAAAGTAAGTCTGGAAAACTAATTGCTCAAGTCTGGAAAACTAATATATTACACAAAAAACAATAATGTGCAAACCCAACAAGAGATAACCAAAATAAGTCTAAAAATACTATTATCAAACAACAAAATAGTGGCAAACTAGTCACAACCCACAAGCCACAATCTAAGTCTAGAAAAGGTCACCAATGTCACTAATGTCTTCACCAAATAATAAAATAGTTGTAGTAACAAAAGCCACAAATAATCTAGGAAAGATAACAAAAAATCGAGAATAACACCAAAACGAGAGGCGGAAGATGAAGAAGGCGTCACAGCAGGCGCAACAACAGCAACCAACAAGAGGAGGAAGGAAGTCAGGACTCAAGATACCTAATTAGAATTAAGATAATTTCTAATTTCAAAGAAGTAGGACTAGAAAGTAATTTAAGTAGACTGTAGGGTATTGAGTAAATTGGGCTTCAGATTTGTGGATCGGTATTGGGTAAATTAAGCTAAAAAGGAGGTTGCCAGGTGGGTGAGCCCATATGTTCAAAAGTGATAACCCAAATCCAATCATTAATATCATATATTTCTCAATTCTCATACCCAAAACTTTGATTTTTCGGTTAACTAAAAACTGAAATGCCAAAACCGTTTACCGCATCGAATACCAAAATTTAATAATATATAAACTACACACATCGAATAACAAATTAAACCGACACCAAAAAACTGTAATTTACGGATGGGCCGTTTTTTCCCATTCAGTTGGTATAATGCCTACCCCTAAATTGCAGCCAAGACCTCGCCTCCTCCTTCGCTCGCTCACATTCTTGACTGAGTTTGTCGGCTCCTTCCTCACATCTTAGGGATTTGTGAGTGGTTAGGTTTCTTCAAGAAGTTTGGTAATGCTCTCCCTTCGGTTGGTAAGTTCCTTCTATCATCGGTGTCTTAGTTCTCTCTCTTTTTTCTTTGTTTACCTTTGTTGACTTTCCCCTTTCCTTGTGTTTCCTTAGATTCGGCTAGAGGATCTTCAAGGAGGTCGAAAGTTCCCGTGCCCTCGTTCCGAAAGAGGAAATCTACTACATCCTCGGCTCCCGTTCTTCTTCGACTGCAACTGATTCTGCTCGTGTCTCAGTCCCTACAGTGACTGCATCTAAATCTGTCCTTTCTTCGACTATTGATACTTCAGTCGCGGAAACCTCGGCTTCTCCCTTGTACCATATTATAGATGAGGACGACGAGCCTTTTCTTAGTATTCCTCGTAAGAAAAGCGTCGTGGATGTCATGGGGGCGAGTTCAGCGGCCGCCGATGTGGGAGACAATGGTTTTATCCTTCGGGAGACGACCACTATGCATATCAGGGAGAGCCTAGAGTCTAGTCCCGAGACCATTTGCTTGGAGGATACAGATTTATGACCTGTGGGGGATGCGATTGAAGGCGTGGTTGGCTGTGACGACCCTATTCTTCCAGGACAAGAAGAGGCCTTGTCTTTTGGTGTTGTGGCAAATGTACCTTCTTCGACTGATGATAGAAGTAAGGCCGTTGCTGAGGAGGACGTTGGATCCGATTCTGATATAGATGTAGAAGAGTTGAGAATGATCGGCAATGGACTTACTCAACTTGAAGTGAGGTTAGAGGGGGGTTTGAGGACTATTACCATCCCGATAGACCGTAATCTTCTTGTGGATACCGAGAAGATTATCCCCTCTCTTGTCCCTCCTAGTTCTGAAGTTGAGGGTACGACCCTCAAGACTATGAATGACAGCGACCTATCGAATAACATTGTCGGTCTTGCCCTTCGGGTAAGTACATTTGTTATTAGTTGTTTTCCTTCGGTTTTGCTCTTTCACGATCTGTAAATTCCTTTGTTTGTTTTGTCGATAGTCATTTTAGAAATTGAGAGTGCTCATAAGGAGTAGAGGCGCAAAGATATCTATATGAAGTTGATACAGAAGTACTTCAGAGTCCTTGAGAAGTACAGGGAACTTCAATGTCAGCTTCATGAAAGTGGCGACATGCGCCAATTGAGGGAGGACTTGAAGGCCAGAGACGAGGAGTTGGTATGAATGGTGGGAAGTGTAGCGTCCTAGAGGGGATGTTGAGGAGAAACGAGGAAAAACTTGAGCTTAGCAAGGGGGTCGCATCCCAGTGTAGTGATCTCCAAACTCAGGTAGTCACCTTGCGTGGCCAGCTCGAGGAATGTCAATTTAGGGCGGAGGCTTTTAGTGGGGAGGTCGCTAAGAATCTAGAGAAAGAAAGGTCTACGCGGTTGGAGGCTTCGAGGAAGGAAGACTCCCCCGAGGCAGTAATTTGAACTCTCCGTTATGAGTGGGAAAATGATTTATCAACGGCCAGGCTCAAAGAAGAACGACTCGATAAAAGGATCGGGGAGTTGAAAAGAGAGACTTCTGGTCTCCACGATCGAGTTGGTTCTTTAGAGGCCGAGAAGGCCCAATTTTTGGAACAACTATCCTCTTCCCACACATCAGATTTTCCCAATTTTCCTCGAGAGTTATATGAGGAGTGGATTCACGCTGAGGCCCAGTTAGATGTCTTTTGAGATTTGCATGTAGCAAGGTCCGTTTCTGAGGCTACCCTCGAAGATGTTTGTGTTAAGGCCCGTGAAGTTCGAGTCACTTATGGGTATGATTCTGATACGCTTGAGGCTGGTGAGGATGGGGAAATAAGGGTGTAAACCAGCTCGAGGAGAATGCCTGGTATAATGCCGCATCCTTAGGGCGAAGGTGGCAATGCGGGGATATTGATGGTCATGGTGGCGATGTTGTTGAGGGCCAAGTTGGCGGGGATGTTGAAGGTCGTACTGATGGTGGCCGACAGTTCTCTCTTTTGGTTGTGTTGTTTATTTTTTGCTGGTCCCCTATTGTAAATAGTTTCTAAGTATATGAAAATATCAACGTTGTTCCTTGCATCTTCTTCTCTTTCTGTGGTTTATTTTCTCTACTTGTGTATATTTTTATTTCTTTGTTGGGATGTGGCTGAGGGTCAATAGGTGTTTGTTCGAGCGAGGTCGAACATAACCTTTCGTTGAATCACGGCCGAGGGCCAGTAGATGTTTGTTTAATTGTAATCGAACGTATCCTTTCATTAGATTTTGGCCGAGATCCGGTAGGTGTATGTTTGACCTGGGTCGAACATAATCTTTTGTTAAATCGTGACTGAGGGTCGGTAGGTGTTTGTTCGAGCTTAGTCGAACATAGTCTTCTATTAAATCACGGCTAAGGCCGGTAGGTGTTTGTTCGACCCAGGTCGAACATAACCTTTATGCGAAAGAGGTGTGCTAATAAGCGTAAGTTTATTATTGCTTTGACATTGTTGCTTTGGTTACACACTTGGAGAAATTTACAGATATTTGGGTGTTGGTTGACGTTCCAATCCCGGTTGTCTATCTAGTCCCTGCATTGGTCGAATTGGAGAGTATTGAGAGGTCGAGCAATGAAATAGTAACCACGAACCTACCTTCGTGTACTTCGACTCGAAGCTTTCCCTTCGCCGCCTAAAACCTCCTTGATAAAATCCAAATGGGAAAAAACTCAAGTGAGAGAAAAAAGAGTACGACTTGGGGGACGCTTTTTCTCTTAGAAGTTGAAGTATTTGAGGTGGTTGATATTCCAGTTGTTTGGTAGTAGCTTTCCTTCCATTGTCTCTAGTTGGAATGAATCCTTGTTTGCTTTGGCTGTGATTTTATATGGACCTTCCCAATTCGTCCTAGCTTGCTTTCCATGGGATCTTTGATCGCTTGGGTTTAGGCTTTCGGTACGTAGTCCCTGACTTTGAGCGGCCTGACTTTTTCTTTCTTGTTGTAATAGCAGTCTGCTTGTTGTTTTTGGGCGATCATTCTTATGTAGGCCATGCCTCTTCGTTCGTCGACTCTATCGAGTTCCTATCTTCTGCTCTCGTTATTACTCGTGTCGCTTTCATGGTAATACCTTAGGCTAGGTTCTCCGACCTCGAATGGTATTACTACCTTGGTACCGTACACCAGAGATTAGGGTGTCTCTCCTGTGCTCGTTTTCAGAGTTGTTCGGTAGGCCAATAATACTTCTGGTAATATTTTCGGCCACAGTCCCTTGGAAACTTCGAGCTTTTTCTTCAGGATATTTAGTATGGACTTATTGGAGAATTTTGCATGTCTGTTACCCGCAGGGTGGTATGGGGTTGAGGTTATCCTCTTGATATGCCTTTTCTCGTAGAATTCAGCAATTTTCTTTCCTGTGAAATGGGGTCCGTTGTCACAGTTGATTTTTGTGGGTAGGCTGAATCCACAGATGATGTTTCTCCATATAAATGTGATTAACTCCTATTCCCGTATTTGGGAAAATTCTCCTGCTTCCACCCACTTAGAGAAATAGTCAATTAAAACCAAAAGGAATCATACATTACCTCGCCATGCTGCTCGGGGGCCCACGATGTCCATTCCATATTTGATGAACGCCAAGGGGATGTGACCGAGTAGAGATGTTCGCCTGCTAGGTGAATCATTGGGACGTACTTTTGGCATTGCTCGCATCTCCTCACGAAGTCTGCGTCATCCTTTTTCATGGTGGGCCAGTAATATCTCAACCGTATGAGTCATCTGACCAGTATTCGATTGCCAGAGTGAGCCCCGCAATGGCCTTCATAGACTTCTTCGATGACACACTTAGTTTGGTTCGGGCCCAAGCACTTCGCCAGAGGAACGCCGTAAGTCCTCTTGTACATGTCGTTGTGGAGGATACTATGTCTGGCCACTTGCATTATTAGTTTTTTGGCCTCTTTCTTTGTCGCCAGAGAGTGTACTGTCCAGTAAGTATGCGATAATATGATTGCACCAGTCCCATGTTAAATTTATGGTTCTTACCTCAACTTGGTCTAGTGATGAGTTGAGGAGATGGACCATGTTTTTGTCTCTGGTCGTGATGCTTTTGATAGTTACGGCTAGTTTGGTGAGGCCATCTACCTCGGCATTCTGTGCTTGTGGGATTTGATGGAGCTGACATTCGTCGAACTTAAGCAATAACTTACAGATTTCGGTCTGGTATTTTTGCAATCTTTGCTCCTTGATTTGGAAAGTCTCGATGAATTGGTTGACTACGAGCTGGGAATCACAGCGTAATTTCAACTGTTTCGCTCCATATTTGATTTCTAGCCTTAAACTTGCAATTAAGGCCTCATACTCGGCCTCATTGTTAGTCATATCCAAGGACTTTATGGATTTGCAAATCACTTCGCCTGTTGGGACCTCGAGTACGATTCCAAGGCCAGACCTTGATATGTTGGATGCACTGTCGGTGTATAGGACCCATAGGTCTCATGTTTGGAGGGAAGCTTGGACGGCTTCCTTTTCGACCTCAAGCATTATTTCTGTACTGAAGTCGGCGATAAAGTTGGGAAGCACTTGTGCCTTTATCGCACTTTGTGGCTAGTACGTGATATCATGCTCACTCATCTCGATGACCCATTTGGCCAGCCTCCCTGATAGCTCGGGTTTATGCAAAATTCTCCTCAAGGGAAAAGTTGTAACAACCAAGATGGGGTGGCATTGTAAATAAGGTCTAAGCTTCCATAAAGCTACGACTAAGGTCAAAGCCAATTTTTCGAGGTGTGGGTATCTCGTCTCGGTGTAGACAAAGGTTTTGCTAATGTAATAAATGGGAGATTGCGTTTGTTTTCTCGGATCAAAACTGTGCTTATAGCTACCTCGGATATGGACAGATAGAGGAGGAATTGCTCCCCCGGCTCGAGTTTTAAAAGAAGAGATAATGATGATAGGTGTGCCTTTAGTTCTCCCAAAGCTTGAACGCACTTGGAAGTCCATTCGAGATCGTTGTCCTTTTTGAGTATGCCAAAAAATTTGTGGCATCTATCCGATGACCGTGATATGAACCTTGATAGGGCGGCGATACAATCAGTAGCCTTTGGACTTGCTTTTTGATGTTTAAGAGTTCTAGTATCCCCTCGATGGCTTTGATTTGGTCTGGCTTGACTTTGATCCCTCACTACGATACCAAAAAACCCAAAAACATTCCCAAGGCTACTCCGAGCGCGTATTTCTTCGGGTGTAGCTTCATTCCGTACCGTCTATGTATGTCAAAAGTTTCTTTCAAATGATCGATGTAATCCTCTCCCCTTTTGGACTTGACCAGCATGTCGTCTATGTATACCTCTATGGTTTTGCCGAGCTAGTCTTTGAACATCCTCGTTACCAATCTTTGGTAAGTGGCCCCGTGTTCTTTAGTCTAAACAACATGACCTTATAATAATACGTTCCTTGGTGGGTGATGAATGTGGGTCTTTCCTGATCTTCCTCTTCCATAAGGATCTGGTTCTAGCCCGAATAAGCGTCCAAAACACTTAATAGATTGTGCTCGGCTGTTGCATTAATGAGTTGGTCGATATGAGGTAACGGGAACGAATCCTTCAGACATGCTTTGTTCAAATCTGTAAAGTCCACACACATCCACCATTTCCCATTTTTCTTTTTGACCATCACTACATGGGTGATCCACTTGGGGTACTTCGACTCCCTTATGGAACTGTTCTCTAGCAGTTTTTCCACTTCCTTGCGGACTGCGTCGTTGATAATAGAATGGCATTTACTCCTGACCTACTCACTGGGGGTGGAATCAATCGACGTATAACTTGTGCATGGTGATTTTCTTTGGGATGCTCGGCATATTTGCATGGCTAAAATCAAACAAATCTGTGATAGCTATTAAGCATTGACGAAGTTTACCTAGTTCCCAAAGTTTGCAACCAATATAGTCCTTCTACTGTGGTCGTTAAGGTCCAATTGAATGAGGTCGAGGTCTTCTATGGTCTATCCTACAGCTTCGACCGTGTCGGGGTCTTTGATGACATCACTGGTCTCATCTTGCTCCGATATCGACCTTGTTGGTTGCTATGCCTCTTTTTCTTTGTCCTTTGTTTGTTTGGAGGCCCTACTGTCTAAGGAAATGCGGTAGCGTTCATAGGATGTGCGTTGTTCTCCATGTATACTGAATATCCTCCATGGTGTTGGGAATTTAATTACTTAGTATAGGCTGGAGGTGACGACTCTCATGGGATGTATCCATGGTCGTCCCACTATAGAGTTGTATGCAGTGGCCTGGTCCATGATGTGGAACGTTGTCTCTAAATTTTTTCGCCGGCTGAGACAGGAAGTGTAATATCCCCGAATGTCCGTTCAACTGCATTATTAAATCCAGTTAGCGTGATGCAGTGCGACACTATCTTATTCTCGAGTCTCATTTGGGTAAGGACTCGAGGATGGATAATGCATACGCTGATCCCATCGTCTACCATGATGCGTTTGACATCAATATCTAAAATGCGTAAAGTAACTACGAGGGCATCATTATGTGGAAAAGTCAAATCGTCAACATCCGACTTGTTGAAGATGATACTTTCTTTAAGTTTGTCGTACTATTCGTGGGTGATAGATCGCTTGAGTTTGTCAGTAGTGGTGAACTTCACACTGTTAATAGAGGCGTCATCGCCACCGACGATAATCATATTGATAGTAGAAGCTGGTTTTGGTGGCTTTGGCGGTCCGTGGCGTTCGCGTCCTTTGGAAAAATTGATTCTCCCCCTATTGCTTAGCAGCTCTTTGAGGTGTCCTTGTCGTAACATGTTTACGACTTCTTATCTGAGGGCGATGCAATCTTCAGTTTTGTGCCTTCGTTCCTAGTGGAACTCACAGAGGGCATCATATTTTCTGGTGTTCGGGTATAATCTCATCTTCGGCGGCCACTTCACTTTCGTTCTGAGTTTTTCCAAAGCGTAGACTATCTCTGTAGGTGACACATAAAAATTGTGAGCAGATAATATGAGGCATACCTCTTTCACTCCGATGAGTTCCTGTCCTTGGCCTGGACGGGCCATCTTCGTAGCGGAGGGAGAGCACGGCGGCCGTTCTGACATATGGTTGGTGTCATTCCCTATTAGGTCATAGGATTGGATGATGTCTTCTAGTGATGTCTCTTCATTCTTTCCTGGGTTCGACTTGTACCGAGTTTAGTCACTGAGTTGGCCCATTGAGATCATCCTCGTCTGCTCGGACCTTGGCACAGTAAGCATTATTGATTTCATCCCAAGTGGTTATGTGATACTTCATCAATCGGTTCAACAGTTTTCTAGTTGCTCTTGAACCTCCTCTACTCAGCTCGTTCTGAAAAGTTGGGACCGTTATCCATTAAGATGTTTGGCAGAGTCATCCTTACTCGGTTGAACCAGGAGAGGAAGTCCCTTAGCCCCTCTACCAAGGACTGCCTAATAGCAAATATGTCATTTACTCTCGCCTCGAACTTCTTGGCTCCAGCATGGGCGGTTATGAACGTATCGACCATTTCTTCAAAAGTTTCTATGGAGTGGGTTGGTAGCTGTGAATACCATGTTAATGCCCCTCCCTTGAGGGTTTCTCCAAAAAAATTCAGCAAAATAGAGGACACTTGTTCCTTGGCGAGGTCGTTGCCTTTCACTGCGGTGACGTAGTAAGTCACATGATCTTCAGGATCGATCATTCTGTCGTATATCTTGAGGTAGGGCAGCATTTTTAAGGTCTTTGGTATGGCATGTAGGGTTGCATCATCGTTGTACGACTGCTCTACGAACCTACCGGCATCCCATTTCGGCAGCAGCTTAGGAGCACCCGGTATCTTGTCAAATCATTCTTGGTGCTCTTTCGTTTAGTCTCGAAGTGCCTTGTTTTCATTCTCCATTTCTTACTTCCTTTTTAGAAAGGCGGAGAGGGCGTTGTCACCTACACTATCAATAACATTGTGAGTTATACATGTCGTTGGAGGGAGGATGCACTGCTCGTCTGTTTGTTGTATTGTCGCGCCCCTTTTTTTCCTACGCGGGGAGGAGTCCGGGTTTCGACATTCACGAGATGTAATGACTCATTTCCTTTTGGGAATTGGGTATTTGAAGAGTCGCCACCTACCGGATTATGGTGTGTTAGGGCACCTAGAGTGATTAACTCTTGGGTTGGTTTGCATTACCAGAGATTAGGGTAAGGGCTCAAAGTAACCTTGAGGGGAAGGTGTTAGGCACCCCTCTTGGTCCACAACTGTGGGTCCCGACCGAACTTATATTTTCAAATTAGTCCATACAAATAGTTGAATAAAATAAGTTGTAAAGCTCATTGAACAATTCAAGTAGTGAAATAAAGGTTTGAACAAATTATATAAAAAAACAAAGTTTTGAATAAGGAGAGGATTTGGGGTATGGAGGGGTCCTAGGTTGTTTATCCTATAGGATCACCCCACTCAATGTCCAATAAACACTCCTCAATGAGGGGCTACACGTGACATTAATGCGTAGTCATATTATCCCATGTCTACCCTTCCCATCCCCTTATTGGTCATGCAAAGCGAGTGTTTGGTCACTGATTCCTATTGCGTGCTGCTATCCGTCCCTTCTTAATGGTCCTGGAGGGAATTAGGACCTCTACCTATAGGTGGTTCTTGACGTACCCCTAAGGTTTTAAAAGCAAAAATCTAAGGCAACAGTCAAAAAGCATTTAGGACTTCCACATAATGGGCAACAATTAATAGGCTCACAATTCCTCCTCAAACAAACATACAGGCAGCATGACTCAAACATAAGTAAGGTCTTTATTAATCAAAGTCCTAAAGCAAGATTTCTAAGTGATTATGCAGAAATATACCACTTTCAGATCCAGAAGTTATAACCTAGTAGTTACCTAGAGACTCCTCTTTAAAAGCTTATTAGAATCAGAAACATTGAATGACAAAAACAGCTTCTGGGAAATGCAGGTTTTGAAAATGCCCTAAGGCTTGCCTATATGCAGTATTGTGTCCATACAGAAACAAACAGGTTTTCAGAATAGACCCTTGTGATACCTATATGCAGGATATCTAATGAGACTAAAGCAATTTTGAAAGAACTAGTTTCAGGAAATGTCATCGCTTAATAAGACCAGTTTTAAGAAGTAAACTAGGCGAAATGAAATCGACTTATCAGGCTAATTAGATATTCAGACATAATTACAAATAAAAATCCCTATAGGCTTGGTATCTAGGTGTATTATCGGTTTTAGTTAATTTGCAGTAACAAATGAAAGACTTATTAGAACTGAATCGGAATTAGGTCCTATAGAAATGGTATCTATACTTGAATTGATTTAAGACACGATTGTTTGAAAAACCAATGAACATGATTTCGAAAATGCAGAACCTTAAGAACATAATTTCTACTTGATGCAAACGACATTGGGAGTGGAAACCTATAGGCATGATGTCTATTATGCAAACGAAATAAGATTCAACAAGAGTAAAACCCTATGAACATGTTTTCTATTAAGTAAAGTAGGCAGATTTGAAAGCAAAACCCTAAGAGCAGGATTTCTGCCGATATTACCCCACAAAGTGTACATCTACCCACCCTTTTTACTAAATACCCAAATATCTATTTACAAATTATTATAGGACAATAAATGAATTACATAAGTGAAATATAAAATCAAGAAGCTATTCTATTGAGAGCCTGCGGTCAGGCCTAAGTTTCCCAAAGCTTCCAATGGTCTTACAAGCCTCATTTTCATAAACAAATCAGAGTCTAGGTGCATCAAAATTCCCTAAGGGTCTCAAGGACCCCGGGCAATGCTTACACCTAGACTTAGTAACCAAGCATTAAACCAGTGCAATATGGAAAGGCCAGCCTCAGTATACCAGAGTTCAGAGGGTTCTCAAGAGGATACCAAGGCAGTACACATACTAGAGTGGGCAGAACTTATTAACTAAGAGTAAAGTAAAAGTCCAGGACACAGGTTGAAAGAAGTTTATTAAAGACTGGACTTAAAAGTCTGTTTTGAAAGAAATCATTAAAGTAATAGGGGTTGTTGGAAAGAGGTGGAGTGGTATACAAAATCAAGCACTTCAGGATAGGATCACACATAGAATCTAAATGAATTCAGTAGTCACACAGGGGTCAAAGGGTTTGGGGATACACAGATACTTGAGTGTAGACGCATAACCCTAGCAAGGGGTCTTAGGACTGGTTTAGACATGCTCAGAGATAGTTGACACTGGCATAATCACAAACCAGTCATGAGGAAAATAAGCACATAGAGGGGATAAGGATTTGGGATTCACAAAATGGTAAGTACACAATAGGTAAAACAATTGTCCAGGCATGCTTTGAATCACATAAGGGAATACATTGATCTAAAGGGAGGGGAGTCATACTACCATGCTGATACTATAACCTAACTACAAACTTCACAACAGAACCACAAGTAAAAGCAGGCTAGAAATAAGAGAAACTGAAACAAGAAGAGAAGCATGTTGTTGTTGAGGCTTTAAATTAAACTAGGACATACCAGTGAAGATACAAGTAAGTATAATGAAAGAACCAAAGAGCACAGAGGATTAGCCTTGGCTTGCAACCGGTTAATAGTAGCAAATAACACAAGAGAGGGGGGAGAACATGGATTTTTAATAAGAGAGGATTTTTGACAAACCAAGTGTCTGTGTCTTGTTTGTAAAAGACTTAGAGTATTTATAGTTAAGAGTAGGTAGTGGAATAAGGTAAAAATCATAGTAGTATACTAATTTAAGAACTCAGAATCAATCAATTAGAAAATCAAGAAAGTACTCCCTTAAGTTAAGGGAATCAAGATCAAATGGAAAGATTCAGTACTATATAAGGCAGGAAGAAGAATCAGTGCATGATTAAATAAGGAAGGAGTCAAGGTTCAGTAGGCATAGAGTAGTCAATTAGGCCCAAATTCAGAAAAACCTAATTAAGGAAAGACTACGTAAAACAAAGTACCATAGTAAATAGGTAATGAAATCAGTTAATTTAAACAGACGAGTGGAATTCTAGGGCTTTAAAAGAAAATCTTTCAATCACCATTAATTAAGGAAAATCAGAATCAATCATGGGGGAGTCATGATTCTATATTCTCAACATATAAATAGAGACGAATGAACAAGAGTAGCAAACAATAAAGGTCAGCTATATAGATAGAAAGAAACAAGAGATGCGCAAACACAATCATACAGAGGTGATATAAGTAGGCTAAAGATTCAGCAGAACATATGCGAGGCATGGTGACCACGAAAGATTAACAAGAATCAGGTAAAAAGGCTAACACACAGAACTAAGGCAAAGAAAATCATGCTAACACACAGAACCAAGGCGAAGAAAATCATGCTAACATACAGAAACAAAGTAAAGAAAATCATGCTAACACACAGAAACAAAGCAAAGAAAAATCTTTAAAAATTAGGTCTTTTAACAGAGTCGAATTAAAAAGTAGTAGGAACATAGAATTGGTCAAAATAAGCAAGGAAAAAGGTTTAATCATGAAGAAATCGGTCGGAATAGGTATAGAAAGAACTCCGAGAAAACCCTAGTTTTTAAAGAAAGTAAAATGGTTTAAAAATGAGGATCCTTTAGAAAAAGTTCAAAAAATAGGCAAATCATAGAAGGAAATAGGCTTAAAGCAGGAAAATAACAAAGATTTGAGAGATTCAGAAGAGAACTAGGGTTTCAAAAGGAAACCCAAATAGAAATCAAAAGAACATGTTGTAACTTCACAAATCGTAACACATATGGTGTGATTTTTCCCAAAATCACACCAGAGAGACCTCAAACAACAGAATCGGAAACCCTAGGTCCAAATAGACATGGCCCAGGGCCCTTGAAGGCCTTAGAGATGATGAGAAAGGTGATGAGAGACCCATTGTAGGCTTGGGGTTGAAAGGAGGTAGCCGGAGATGACCGAAGAAGGAGGCGATTGACAGAGTCTAGGGTCAGGTTTGAGAGAGGAGAGAAGATGAGAGCATCTGAAGGCGGCGCCTTTGGAAAATGACTTAGGGTTTGGGGGGTCGTATGAATTAAAATGGAAAGGAGGAATGAGAGTCGTTGATCTTTTAGATCAACGACAAGGATTTAAGGTGGCTTTGGGTTGGGTAGGAATAATTGGGGCCTGGGATGGGTTAATTGATTAGGAGATTGGGCTGGGAATTGGTCCGATTTTGGCTACAATTGAAGCCAAATTTGGCTATAATTAAAATAGCTCACTTTCCCCTATTTAATTTATAAAAAATAATAGGTAATTTCTGAAAATACTTTAAGGTGCCAAAATGATTTAAAATACATAATTATCATTTTAAAAATACAGGGGACCAATTTTATGCTTATAAAATATAATTATATCTTAAAATGGGCTAACATTGCAATTATATGCAATTTAGCTTAAAAAAATACTAAATGTAATTGTAAAAATACATAAAAATTATATTAGCCATATTTTGGCATAAGTATAGAAATCAAATAAAATGAATTATCAAAACTATAATTTTGGAAATAATTATTGGGGATTTTATGGATAAAAGGGAAGAAAATAAATCAATTTTAACCCTTAAAATTATGGAAAAAAAATAATAAAAGCCTTGTGCATGCTTATATATGTATATATATATGCTATTTTGAAGGTATTTATGTATATTTAAAATATATAGGGAAAAATTGGGTATCAACAGCTGCCCCTCTTTACTCGGGAAGGATGAAAGAGTTTTCGGGTAAAGAAATGATAGCCAATATTGACTGGATGAAATATTTTGAAAGACAGAGGCCGAGCTCTGGTTTCCAAGTTGCCTACACATCCCTGGTTATATGAATTAGTCCATGTGTAGTTCAGGATTCACCTGTGGAATATGCCAATAAAATTATTGTAAGAACGAACACGGGATATGGAAGCAGCTACGATGAGCGGTTAAGGCTCGAGACGGTTGGAGTGAGCTGGAGCGAGATTGATCCTGCTAGGATAACGATTGCTTATTGGTTACCTGCAGATAAAAGATTCTACAAACGTATTTGTGAAAATTTAAACATGATGCAAATTCCCTTCGAACCATGAATGTAGTCTTTGGACGGTTAGAGATGACGTCCTTGGACCATGACGTCCTGGGCCATGAATTGTTTAATGAGGAATTTGTAGGCCATGAAATAATGTTCTCGGGCCAGGAAAATAGTGCCTCTGAACCATGACGCCTTTGAATAATGATATGCAAGTTCGAGAGATCCTCAGGCCATGGCATGGTGTCTTCCGGCTATGAGGATGGTGCCTTTAGACTATGACGCCTTTGGACAGATTGGTGATATTTCATCCCATGAGATGCAATAATATGATATAACAATACAAGTCTTAGTCCTGTCAAATGAAGGGCAGAGCTTAGCCCGATTGAAAAGCAAGTAGATGGTAGTAGAAAAATAGAGCCACATTGGTGCAAAGGAGGGATAGTGCTTAGTCACATGCAAGTGGGGAGGCAGGGATTAGTATTATGCAAAAGGGGAGGCAAGTATTATCCTCATGCAAGTATTAGACTTATGCAAAATTTGGAGACAGGGCTTAGTCTCATGCAAGCGCGGAGTCAAAGATTAGACTCATGCAAATATGGAGTCAGAGATTAGACTCATGCAAGATTGGAGACAGAGATTAAACTCATGCAAGATTAGAGACATAGCTTAGTCTCATGAAAATATGGAGTCATAGCTTAGACTCATGCAAGATGTGGGACATGGCTTAGTCCCATGCAAATGTAAGGCAGTGCTTAGCCTTATGCAAAATGGAGGTAAGGCTTAACCTCATGCAAGATTCGGGACAGGGCTTAGTCCCATGCAAATATGGAGTCAGGGATTAGACTCATGCAAGATATGGAACAGGGCTTAGTCCCATGCAAATGGAAGGCAGCTTAGCCTTATGCAGATGTGGAAGCATGGCTTAGCCTCATGCAAGATACTGGACGGGGCTTAGTCCCATGCAAATGGAAAGAAGTGCCTAGCCTTATGTAGATATGGAGGCAGCGCTTAGCCTCATTCAAGATGTGGGACAGGTCTTGGTCCCATGCAAATATGAAGTCAAGGATTAGACTCATGCAAGATGGAGTCAGAGATTAGACTCATGCAAATATGAAGTCAAGGATTAGACTCATGCAAAATTGGAGACAGAGCTTAGTCTCATGCAAGCGTGGAGTCAAAGATTAGACTCATGCAAATATGGAGTCAGAGATTAGACTCATGCAAGATTGGAGACAGATCTTAGTCTCATGCAAATGTGGAGTCAGAGATTAGACTCATGCAAATATGGAGTCAAGGATTAGACTCATACAAAATTGGAGACAGAGCTTAGTCTCATGCAAATGTGGAGTCAGAGATTAGACTCATGCAAATATAGAGTCAAGGATTAGACTCATGCAAAGAAAAAATAGCAGATAAGGGTAGAGTATATCTTATCTAGGATATGTTCAGCGTCTAACAGCCGGATGGATGGTGAATTTGCTTTGTATGCGAATGATATCGTCAAATGTGCCTGCGTTCAAAGAAAAATCGTAAGTTTCATGAGGGGAGGTTGGTTGTTGCTTCGTCTGCAGGCCTTGCTTTGCTCCGCTCTGGAAGCCCCCTTTGAGTTCCCCTAGATAGCACCTGACTGTTATATAAAAAATAGAATTTTTGAAAAATATACATTCATTGATAAAATAGAATTGTTTTGGAAGCGTATTGATATATCAAGTAATTTTGATGAACTAGCGACTGTGATACATTTCAAAGGCATTGCAGCTCTCGTATGTTGGAATTTTGAGAGTCCTCCTCAAATTCTGCCCCAGTTTGGTGGATGATTTTTAACTATTTGTAGATGTCGGACCCTGCCGAATCTTCTTCGGAATTTTGAGAATCCTTCTCAAAATTCTGCCCCAATTCTTGACTGATTACTGACTTCCTGACATGTGATGGTGCTGGCTGGACTTGCTTCGGAATTTTGAGGATCTTTCTCAAAATTCTGCCCCAGTTTCTAATTCAGGGGGAAAATGAAAATTTTATTATCATATTACCGAACACATAATGCTGCCTACGTATCCCCTCTTAAACGGGAATCAGATCAAGCATAGTTCAATTACATCAGAAAGGAAATGTGAAATGATTCTAGGCATAGTATCTCTTGACTGTTATGAATTGATCGGTTTTGGCCAAATCTCTCCATCCATCTTTGCAAGTATGAGTGCTCCTCCTGTTAGTACTCTGTGAACCATATACGGACCTTGCCAGTTGATAGAGAATTTCCCTTTGGCTTCATCTTGGTGTGGGAAAATCTTCTTCAATACCAGTTGTCTTGGTGCGAAATGTCTTGGTTTGACCCTTTTATTGAAGGCTCTGGCCATTCTATTCTGATAAAGTTGGCCATGACATATAGCATTCATCCTTTTTCTATTGATAAGGGCCAATTGTTCATAGCGACTTCTTACCCATTCCGCATTGCTCAGTTTAGTTTCCTGTATGGCTCTTAAAGAAGGAATATCTACCTTGGTTGGGATGACAGCCTTGGTACCATAAACCAGCATGTAAGGGGTTGCCCCAGTTGACGTGCGAACTATGGTGCGGTATCCTAACAGAGCAAAGGGTAACTTCTCATGCCATTGCTTGTGATTCTTTATCATTTTCCTTAGTATCCTCTTAAATGTTCTTGTTGGCGGCTTCTACGGCTCCGTTCATCTGAGGTCTGTAGGCGATAGAATTCTTGTGCTTGATTTTAAAGGTTTCACATATAGCTTTCATCAGATCATTGTTGAGGTTGGCGGCGTTGTCGGTGATAATGGACTCAAGAACTCTGAATCGACAGACAATATGATCCTTGACGAAATCTGCGATGACTTTCTTGGTTACAGCTTTGTAAGATGCAGCTTTTACCCATTTTGTGAAGTAATCAATGACTATCAGGATAAACCGGTGTCCGTTTGAAGCAGGGGGTGCAATTGGACCAATAACATCCATTCCCCAGGCGGCGAGTGGCCAAGGTGAGCTTGTTGCATTGAGCTCGTTTGGTGGCACTTTTATCGTGTCGGCATGCACTTGACATTGAAAGCATTTGCGGACATACTGAATACAATCTGTCTCCATGGTTATCCAAAAGTAACCTACCCTGAGTATGTTCTTGGCCATAATGAAGACATTCATGTGCAGGCCACATGTCCCAGCATGCACATCCTCTAGTAGCTTAGAAGCTTCCTTTGCGTCGACACACTATAGTAAGCCCACATCCGAAGTTCTTCTGTACAAGTTCCCTCCACTGTGGAAGAAGTGATTTGACAATCTCCGGTGTGTGCATTTTTCAATTTGATTTAAATGCTTCGGGTATTCTCCTTTTGATAGGTACTTCTTGATGTCATAGAACCAAGGCTTTCCATCTGCTTCATCCTCGACATGAGCACAATATGCTGGCTGATTATGGATCCTTACCGGAATGGGATCAATATAGTTCTTATCTGGATGTTGTATCATTGATGACAAAGTGGCTAATGCGTCGGCGAACTCATTCTGAATTCTGGGCACATGTCGGAATTCTATCTTCATGAACCTACTTTTCAATTCCTGCACATGGTGCAGATATGGCAATATCTTGGAATTCTCAGTAGCCCATTCTCCTTACACCTGGTGCATAAGCAAATCTGAATCGTCGATCACCAACAACCCCTGGATGTTCATGTCGACTGTCATGTTGAGCCCTAGTACGCAGACTTCATATTCCGCCATGTTATTGGTATGGGGAAATCTGAGTTTAGAAGATACGGGATAATGCTGACCCATTTCTAACACAAAAACTGCTCTAATGCCTACTCCTTTGAAATTTGCGGCTCCGTCAAAGAACATCCTCCAACCATCATATGCTTTTGTAATATTTTCTCCCACGAATGATATTTCTTCATCAGGAAATACATTTTCAAGGGTTCGTATTCTCCTCCCACTGGATTCTCAGCGAGGTGATCTGCCAATGCTTGTCCTTTGACTGCCTTTTGAGTTACATAGACGATGTCGAACTCACTCACTAGTATCTTCCATTTAGCCAACTTCCCAGTAAGCATGGGCTTCTAAAATATGTACTTTAGAGGATCCATCCTGGAAATGTGGTACGTAGTGTAGACACAGAAATAATGCCTCAATTTCTGGGTTGTCCAGTTCAAAGCACAGCAAGTGCGTTCAAGCAGAGAATATCGTGCTTCATAAGGTGTGAATTTCTTGCTCAGGTAGTATATGGCTTGCTCCTTTCTTCCTGTCTCATCATGTTGTCCCAAAACACATCCAAAGGCTCCATCTAACACGGATAGATAAAGTAGTAAAGGTCGTCCTGGTTCTGGCGGGACTAGAACTGGCGGTATGGACAATTATTCCTTGATCTTGTCAAAAGATTTCTGACAATCCTCAGTCCAACTTGTCTCAGCATCTTTCCTCGGCACCTTGAAGATGGGTTCACCTATTACTGTGGACTGTGCTATGAATCGGCTGATGTAGTTGAGCCGTCCCATGAAGCTCATCACGTCCTTCTTGCTTTTAGGTGGTGGTAACTCCTGAATAGCTTTGACTTTAGTCGGATATAGCTTGATCCCTTGGAGATTAACAATGAATCCTAATAACTTTCCTCCAGGAACCCGAATGAAAATTTTTCGGGGTTCAACTTCAAATTATAACTTCTGAGCCTGTCGAAGAATTTTCTCAAGTCTGCTATGTGATCTGCGGCCCTCTTGGATTTGATAATGACATCGTCTACATATACCTCTATTTCCTTGTGTATCATATCATGAAAGAGGGTTGTCATGGCCCTCATGTAAGTGGCCCCTATGTTCTTCAGACCGAACGACATCATCTCATAACAGTATACACCCCAAGGCGTAATAAAAGCTGTCTTCTTGGCATCTTCTTCAACCATCCAGATCTGGTGATAACCTGCGAAGCAATCTACAAAGGATTGGAGTTCATGTTTGGCGCAATTATCGATCAGGATATGTATATTTGGCAGTGGGAAGTCGTCTTTGGGACTTGCTCTATTTAAATCCCGATAATCAAGACATACTCGGACCTTCCCATCCTTCTTCAGAACTGGCATGATGTCAGCTAACCAAGTTGGGTACTCAACCACCCTGAGAACTTTGGCTTTGATCTGCTTGGTAACTTCCTCTTTGATTTTCAAACTCATGTCCGGTTTGAATTTTCTGAGTTTTTGCTTGACTAGAGGACACGTGGGATTAGTGGGCAACTTGTGAGCTACTATAGATGTGCTCAAAACGGTCATATCGTCATACGACCATGCAAAGATATCCTCATATTCCTTTAGCAAATGGATGTATTCTTCCTTCTCTGTTGGTGAGAAGTGAATGTTGATGCGGCTCTCTTTGACGGTCTCGGCGTCTCCCAAATTTACTGCTTCTGTTTTGTCCAAGTTGGATTTAGGCTTGTTCTCAAAATTCTCAACTTCCCTGACAGTTTCCTCGGGTATCTCATCTTCTTCCTCTAAGTAACTATTCTCATGTTGCATTGGCTCATTACATGTCCCAGTTACTGGTTCATCAGGAAAAGTAATAATAACACTGTAGAAGGGAAAAAGTATAAAAATAGTAATGAATAAAGGATAAATGCATTTGATTAAAACTGAGAAAATTGTTCAAACAAAGCTTGGCTCGGTGAATTGGTCATTTATTTTGAAACAAAGAAATCTTCAAACAAAATTGCAGGAAATTTTAAATGCCTATAACGGCTATAAATTCTGCCAAGCTACCCAGGGACTCGGTGGGCTCGGGATGGTGTGATGGTCCAGTTTTCGAGAACATCTCCCTTTTCCACGGTCTAAATGGAGAGGCCTTCTTCCTTCTCCTCCTCAATTCTGGCAATGCAGTCCATATCCTCATCTTCCAAGAATAAGTCCTTCAGCCCAGCTAGTTCTTCTTCTTTAGCAGTTCCCCATATTGTGTCTGCTTGTTGGAAAGCCTATTCCAAATGGGGTATCGATTGCTCAAGAGGGTAATATGGTCGATGCCATGGAGGCGACCACTCCCTGTACTCCTGCCATGTATACTGGTATCCGAGCCCAAAGGTGGTACCATGATTTTTTAGTCGTATCAACTTGGTGATACCCTGGAGGTTCTTTCCTAACCCTTTGCCGGGTTCATATTCGGACCATGCTAGTATGCTTTCTATTTTGTTACTCCACCACTTATCCTTCTCGACGGCATTGACCCGTTCAATGTGATGTTAGGTTTCCCCTCTTAGCCTTCTTCTATGTCTAATGGCCGGAATGGTTTGACTGGTGTAGATGTGATTACTCCCATCTCCATGAATGATTACCTTGTGACGATTCCATTCGAATTTTACGACTTGATGTAGTGTGGAGTGTACGGCTCCAGCAACATGGATCCATGGGCGGCCCAACAAAAGACTATATGAGGATGGTATGTCAAGCACTTCGAATTCAACGTCAAACCAAGTTGGTCCCATCTGCAAGCAAAGATTGATTTCCCCAATCGTGGCCCTATGGGACCTATCGAAAGCCTTCACATTCATGCTTCCGGTCCGTATTTCATGGAAACCTTTGTCCAACCTTTTCAGGGTATCTAGTGGACAAATACTTAGACTCGAACCTCCATCAACCAGGACCCTGGCAATGAACTTGTCTTCAAATTGCACTGTGATATGCAATACTCGATTGTGATTTAAACCTTCGGTCAGTAGCTCATCTTCGTGGAAGATAATCTTGTGGCTCTCCAATACTTGACCGACCATGTTGGCCATTTCTCCACCAGTGATATTATTGGGTACAAAAGCCTTGCTCAGCACTTTCATCAAGGAGTTCTTGTGTGCCTCTGTATTCTGTAGTAGTGACAGGATAGATATCTGAGCAGGGACTTTATTTAGATGATCAACAACAAAATACTCTTTTGCTTGTACTTTCCTCAACAAGTCATCCGATCCAGTCTCAATGACAGGTTGCCTAGCAGTGGCATCCTTACTTGAACCTCCCAGGTGTTCAAGTGTGTAGACTCTTCTAGGTCTAGTCATCCCTTGTGCGACATTAGATTCCTCTATCTTAGTCTTCCCTTTTCACCGAGCCTCGACAACATAATCCTAGGGTATCACTTTTAAGTTGAATGGGGGTGTGGTTGACACCATCACAGTAAAAGGTGTGACCACTTCTAATTCAAATGGAGCGGAGGTGGCTGCGGGCGGAGTCACTTCCACCTCGAATGGGGCTGATACAGTTACCTCAACATCAATAGGTGTCTGAGTCTGAACCATGATAGGAGAAAGTGTGACTGCAACCTTGAAGTCATCTCCTTCTCGGATAAGCTCGTTTGACCCCTCAGGGTCCCATTCCTCATTTGTTTCTATAACATGTACACCGTCACCTCTATGATCAGGGAGGGGATTGTTGCGGACATTAGGTGCGGCTTCCTTCGCTTGTATGACCTTGTTGTCAATGAGTGTCTGGATCTTATCCTTCAATGTTCGGCATTCAACAGTGGTGTGCCTACAGGAGTGGTATGCACAGGTTTTGTTCGGAATAACCCATTGGGATGAATTTTCTAGCGCCATAGCAGGAATAGAGGTGACGTAACCTGTGGCCTTTAACCTTTCATACAATTGGTCGATGGGCTCAGCAATGGCGGTGTATTATCTGGGTGGATTGCGGTTGAAATTGGGTCTTGATATCAGATAATTTTGGCGAGTTGGTGGTGATTAGAAGTGGGATGGTTGGGAATTGTAGGTGTGATGGACAGTGGCTGGTTGGGAGTATCTGGGAGATGAAGGTTGATATGTAGGTGGTGATGCTTGGTATGTGGGTGGATATGTTTGATAGGTGGGTAGAGGTATTTGATATGTGGGTGGAGGTGGGTGGAGGTGGGTGGTATGTGGGTAGAGGTGTTTTATATGTGAGTGGAGTTTTTGGGCCCTAGGCCACCATTACTGCCCCAACATCTCTTTTCTTCGATATGCCACCTGATTGTAGTACCCTATTCGTAGCTTACAGTGCCTCAAAATTTGTTACCATCCCGCTCTTGATTCCTTCCTCGATCCTTTCCCCGAGCTTGATGATATTAGAGAATTTGTGATTTTCGATGACCATCAGTCTCTTATAATATTGTGGATCCTGTGCCCTAATGAAGAATTTATTCATTTGTTCTTCGTCTAAAGCGGGCCTGACCTTGGCGACTTCCGACCTCCAATGAGTAGCATATTCGCGGAAAGTCTCAGTGGGCTTCTTCTTGAGATTCTGGATGTAGAAGACATCAGGTGCATTTTCTGTGTTGAATCTGAACCGGTCCATGAAATCTAACGCCATGCTTACCCAATCGTACCATTTCTTGGGATTCTGGCTGATATACCAAGACAACGCATCCCCAGTAAGGCTACTCATAAGGAGCTTCATTCGAATATTTTCATCTTTTCCAACCCCGACAAGCTTATCACAGTAAGTCCTTAGGTGAACCCTGGGATCACATGTACCATCGAACATTTCGAACTTGGGGGGTTTGTACCCTTCTGGCAGTTCCACATTGGGCTGTATGCACAAATCTTCGTAGTTCAAACCTTCTATTCCTCTATCGCCTTCAACACCTTGAACTCGGCTTGTCAGATCCTTGAGTTCTCCGGCCATATTCTTAATGAGAAGTGATCGAGGCCAACCCTTCACTACTATTGAGTAGCGAGAGAGGTCGAAACATCTTTTACTCGACGAGGGTCGGGATCGATTTCCACAGGGAGCTAGATATTGGAGTTGAGTTTCTATCTAAATGAGAGTTGTGTATTTGTTCCTAATTGCACCTCTACACATTTTTGATTTTGATTATAATTCTAATTTTATAATACTACAATGCTAAATTAAGCTAAATAAGGCTAAGGTTAAACTATTGTGAGTTGTTCAAATAGATAAAAGGCACTAGGGTAGTGACTTTCTCCTAGGTGGTCAATTGATGGATTCTTGAGTCTAAAGCTAGATTGTCACATTTGGGGAGTATGATATAACTATTGCACGACTATACTCACTCTATACCTCTTGGTAGTTCGAGTGATTTTGCTCGAATTGACTTTCTCAAGACCAATTGGGTATGCAAATTTGTGCAAGCAATCAAGGTTCAAGTAGGGTATTACTATCTCTAGGTTTAACCCTTTAATTGGGGCTATCAATCTCTTGAATACGCCCCAATTCCTTGTTGGACTAATTTCATGGACTTAGGCTCTCTTTCTCAAGAAGAGCCAAAGTCTACTAGGCATAAACTAGTGTTTGCAACCACTAATTCAACATTAAAACACTAAATCTGGCCAAACATCAAACACCCATAGACAATCAAGTATCAAAACACAAAACCCATCAATTACCCTCACTAGGGTTGAGCCACAACCCTAGCTAATGGGTCTAGCTACTCATAATTAGAGAGGAAATCAAAGAAATAGATGAAGAAAAACTCACAATAATTAATTACTAAATTAAACTTCAAGATTCAATGTTGAAATTAAGCTAAAATTACTCAAAATAGCAAAAGAGAAGAAGTCACGAATGCAACTCTACGTACAAAACTATCTGCTAACCTAAAAAATGGGAAAAAAATCTATTTATACTAGGCTAAAAATTCTGGAAAAAAATACTCCTGCGGGGCTAGTGCGGACCGCACAAAATCGAGTGTGGCCACACTAAGGCTCTGGGCTTGATTAATCAGCTCTCTGAAGTTGGGCTTTGCGGACCGCACAAAGACGAGTGCGGCCGTTGTGATTTCTAATGCGGTCCGCACAAAATGGACCGCGGACCGCATTGGGCTTCATCCTCAAATATACCACCTCTCTGAACTTGGGCAATGTGGACCGCACGAAATCGAGTGCGGTCACGGTAAACCCAATGCGAACCGCACAAAACCCTTTGTGGCCGCATTGCCTTATGGCTTGAAAAGCAACTTCTCTAAACTTCACTTTTGTGGACCGCACAAAATGGTGTGCGGCTGCACTGGCGCTATTTGACTGAGTTTTGTCTTATCTTGGTACTTGTGCAAGTTTCACTCCTTTTTGAGCTGGTTTTTGACACCTTGTTGATCAAACCTACAATCAAGCACATCTTGTGAGCCTTTGGGACTATTTTGTACACATTTCTAATTAATACTTAAGTAAAAAGGAGTGCAAAATGCATCATAATCCCTAGTTATCAACTCTCCCAAACTTAAGCTTTTGCTTGTCCTCAAGCAAACAAAATAAGACCCACCCCTTAAGAGCGAATCCAAGAAAATTCAGTTGTCCTAAAGTGACCTCATCTAGCATTAGTTAGGACTAACAATTGCCCTCAATACAAATGAATCATTAACAACTTTCACTTTTTTAAACACCATGGATTTAGTGTGACACAAGAGCATCAATAGTTGACTCAACACATCAAGGAAACCCTTTCTATTACTTTGGTTATTGTGGAACCCAAACTCACACATCCTCAACTCTCCCTAAGCAAACCTCACCATTAAGATAGTGGCACCAGGAACGAGGTTAATGGGAATACACTCATCTCTATGAAGGAAAAGTTACAAGTCCGACTCTAAGTACCATATGCTTGCCTCTTATGTGAGTCACCACTAATGTAAGCTTCATTCAACTAGAGATCATATAGGGCTTTTGTGGAGACATAGTGAAGGCTTTTGGTTCAGGGTAGGTAATGTTTGGTCTAAGTAGGTTCCATCTTCCCTTAAGCACTTCTTTTGCTTCATTTTGGCATGCATTCACTTGACTTTTTAAGTCATTTGACTTCTTTCTAAGAGGTTAGAGAGACACACTGTCACACTTTCTTGTTCATGTCAAATCTTTTCTCCTTTCTCAATTTTCTACACCTTTCATTCTTTGCTTTTCTTGAATCCCTTTATTCATTTCTATATTGAACATTCTTTTTGTCTTTTTGCTTTTCTTTATTTTTTATTGCCTTTACTTTTCTTCATTTTGTGCATTTTTACCATTTTGTTGCAATCCTCGTATCCCTCCCCAAACTTATACTTTTGCCATGTGCTAAGGAAAGATCAGGTGCCAAGAGAATGTATCTTTTAGAACGGGTAAAGGCTTGTAACATGGTTCTTGAAGGAAAAAGGTCTAAGGCTCAAAAGAGTTGACTAGGGATTTTATCATTGGTAGGCTATGGAAGTGTTCAAGCTATTATTTGGATCAAGGAGAGCCTATAATTATTTCTCAAGTCAAATTACACTTAGGATTTTGCCTCGACAAACATTCAGGACAAGTTCTAGACCAATGGCTCGGGACTTGGACTTGCAATGCAATTTCTCACCACACAAGCTATGGGATCGCTAAAGACACAGAGTCGGAGGTCCACAACAACCTTAGATAAGATTTGAGCATACAACGGTCCCGAAAAATCACTTGATGATTATTGGCCAACACAAGAGTTTCAAGGTCACCACTTTCACCATCTTATACACAACAGTTTGTTTTTGACCATAAGATCAAAGGAAAATGTGCTAGGCCCAAGTGAAGCTTTGCTTGATGCACCCTTAACCACTAACTACTAAAAAGTAAAAAAGAAAAGAAAAACAGACTCAAACCCTTAAGAAGGTAGTCATGCCATCCATCATCGGGAAGAACCACCCAGTTCACACAAATTCCACCTTAGGAAAGAACCGTGGCATTAAGAAAACTAAAGGCTTATTGCAAAAATCCAAAACAAGAAGCTACGAACATAAATAAGAAGCTAAGAAAGAAAAAGTGCGGAAAGTAAAATGAATATATACAAGAGAGGGGTTTAATCGAATATACAATAAGGGAGATGAATATATACAATGTAACATAACTTTTATATACAAACCAAAGGTAAAAAAAAAAGTATGAAAAATGTACCAAAGATGAAAAAGAAAGAAAGAAATAAAATCTGTCATATATTTATATACAGTTATCCAAATCAATCAAAGTAGGGCCTACCCCCTTAAATGAAAGCTGGCATTGTCCTCAATGCGAACTAAGCAAAATAAGCACCAAAAATAGAGGAAAGAGGATACAGAAACTCCCTATGGACTGTCTGTCAGCATGGGGTCCTGAATGGTCCCTGGGTCCTCAATATGCTCAGGAACCTGAGACAGGCTCCCTGTGACCTGTGGCTCTGCTGTTGGGACTTGGGCCTGGACCTGGACAGTCTCCTGGGCTGCATCCTGTGGCTGCCTGGAGAAAGACTCCGGTGGGTCTGCCAACTAGATAACTGCATCATCTGACTGAGGGATCACCCTCTTCCTCTTGGGAGGCCTCTCCGACTGCACTAGCTGGGGATGGACTGCTGGCACCGAGTCATGTAGTAGCAAATCCAAAGGCAGGTGATCTGCCTTCAACCTGTCAACCTCAACCCGCAACTCCTTCATGGATTCCTTGGAAGCCCGAGTCTTCCTCATCTTCTTAGCCTCCCTAGCAAGCTCCTTAAGAGCCTTTCCGTGTGAATCAACAACGTCCATGAGCACTTTATGAGTCTCAAGGATCTTCTTCCGTTTGTCCAGAATATCCTTAAGAGCGTCCTCAATAGACTGTGAGACCTGTAGAGGTGGAGGTGCTGACTGAGCTGCTATGGTAGTAGATAACACAGACAACTTAGAAGTAGCTGTCTGCATCCAGTTGTTGATGCTGGTGAGGGCCTGGTTCAGACGGTGGGCAGTCAATGGATAGGCAGTGGTGGAAGGTATCTCTAGCTCTATGGAGGTGGATGGACTTGGGGCCATATCTGCT
Source organism: Nicotiana sylvestris (assembly GCF_000393655.2). Taxonomy (NCBI): domain Eukaryota; kingdom Viridiplantae; phylum Streptophyta; class Magnoliopsida; order Solanales; family Solanaceae; genus Nicotiana; species Nicotiana sylvestris. The sequence goes on along the minus strand of NC_091058.1, from coordinate 129,575,345 downwards.
GTAGTGGAAGAAGGCTGCTGAGTAGTCACCACCACTACTGGCTCTTTAGACTGGCCAGTTGAAGTACTGGATTTCCCTTTTGAGTGCTTTCCCTTAGGGTTATCATCATCCTGTAGGCTATACCATGAGAAGGGTGCCTTTGCCTTCACCTTCACATCATATCTGCACTTCTCCACATTGAGGTCCTCGAAGTACATTGTCAGAAAGTTGGGGAATAGGTAGGACCTGTCACTGTCACTCACTACCCGTGAAATAACCTGGGACATCATATTCCCGACATTGATCGGCTACCCTACCATGATTGATGAAACTAAGATCGCCCGGTGAAGTGGGAGTGAGTTGTCATGGGTGGTAGGATCTAGTCTGCTGCACACGAACGTCTCCCACCCGTTGGCCTCGAAATTCAGTGTCCTCATCAATATCTTCACCCCCACAGTCAGCCAATCGGGAGTGGTACCTGGGATTGCCAAGTACTCCGCCAACCACGAACGAGCTTCTTCACCTAACTTCATTTTATCCAAGTACAGGGACTCACCTTCCTCGGTAAATCCCAAATAGTCATTGATGGCCTTGCCATCAAACTTCACTTTCAAGTTCCGGACTTTGGTGACAGTGGTACCCTTTTTTATGTGGGCCATGTTGGTGTAGAATTATTTCACCAAATGCTCATTAGCATCATCCACATGCCCAATAAAGTAGTCCCATCCATCCCTATCATTGAATTGACTCAACATATTTGGATTGTGAGGCAAAAGATCTCGGGTAATGATTTTTCTCTCCATAATCAACCTCTTTTCTGGCTACCACTCTCTGAACTTGTGGTAGGCAATTTCACTGACGAACCGGTCCTCCCATGCCTCCGGGTTCCTAGTCCGCTCTACCCCACCAACTTGGGGCTTACCCCCTTGTGCTTCTTCCTCTTCCTCTGGTACTGCATCCTCTCTAGATAATGAAGCTGTGGGAGAGGTGGAGTATTCATTTCCACTACCAGCAACTGAGCCCTCAAACGACTCAGAAGATAGGCGCACTAAAGCTTGGACAATAGGGGAAGGTGGATGTGTATCTCTCAATCTATTTCTCTCCGGCTAGTCAGGAATGTACTCTGGCACGGAGTCTGATGATATATCCTGGGAGGGCTCACACTCACTCCCTGACTAGTCAATGGCCCTGTCTGTAGCTCTTATAATCTTCCTTGTATTTTTTATGTTTTGACAGGCTTGTGGGGTCAACCTTATCATCTTTTGTTTTCCACCCCGGGAGGACTCTCCTATTCCTGTTTTTTAGCACCCTTGCCTCTTGATTTTACCATTGTCTGCAGACAATATTCATTCACACTTGTTAGTATCCAGAAAAACATTGTAATTCACAGTTGGAAAAAAAATGTTGCAGACAGTTTTAAACTTGCAGAGTGCGGACCGCACAAATTGTAGTGAGGCCGCAAAGAGGCCATTGCGGACCGCACAAAATCCTTTGCGATCCGCACAGAGGTGGGTTTCAGACTACCCACTCTCTGAATATATGCACTGCGGACCGTACAAAATGCCATTGCGGTCCGCATTGAGGCACAAAGGACCGCATAAAATGCAATGGGCCGCGGTCCTCCATTGATCAGCTTGCAGAACTTTGACACTGCGGTCCGAACAAAATACCATTGCGGACCACACAGGGGCACCACGGCCAAACAAAATCCACTACGCTCTACGCTGAGTATCTAGTAGCAGCACCAACCTAGGGTTCATGATATGTTCAATATAAGTTCAATTTTTCACCTAATGAAGAGTCCCTAAGTGTTGGTTCAGTCATTTAACTACCTAATCCTAATTAACACAATATTTTAACTACCCTAAGCTACAAAATTGAAAGAAAAACGGGAAGGGAAGAAGACGAACTAAGAAAACAAAAGTTTAATGAAAATAATGAAATTAAACAATTGAAAAGTGATTAAAGTACCAGAAATAAGATGCTGAGGTGATGATTAAGCCTTAGTGGTTGATTACGTGCAATAGAGAGAGATGAACATTGAATTTTTTAAGCTCTGAGAGTAAAGGGTTTGAAAAGTTGAAAAGGAGGGCCTCAGGTCCTATTTATAGAAAAAGGTCCTGGGACCCATCTCACCTACCAACCGCGGACCGCACAAAATGGCATCGCGGTTCGCATTGCTCAAAACCTTAAGGCTCAGACAAGACAACCACTGTGGTCCGCACAGAATGCAATGCGGCCGCAGTGGACCACCGTGGACCGCACAAAATGCAATGCGGTTGCAGTGGTAAACTTCAGAGAACTTCCACTTTTGCCAATTCATCAGTGCAGTCTGCCTTGATTTCTTGCCCCCCACCCCACTAAGGTCTTTGTGGCCGCAGAAAATGGCAGTGCGGTCCGCATTGACAATCTTCAGAGAATAGTCCTTATCCAACTTTTTCCTGTACTGCATCAGCACAATCCTACAGCATCTCACAACCAGTCAGTACAAAAATGAATCCTACACTACAATGAAAATCAAAGAAAAAGAAGAAGAAAAACACATGGGTTACCTCCCAAGAAGCGCATGATTTAACGTCGTGGCACGGCGCAGGTTACCATCAAATCATTTGAGATGAAGAAGTGCTACCACGTGGCTGTCATCAATTTTTCCCAAGTAGTGCTTGACCCTATACCCATTCACTCTGAAAACTTTCCCATTTTTGTTCTTCAAATCAAGTGCACCAAATGGGGTCACAAACACCACTTCAAAAGGTCCACTCCATTTTGACTTAAGCTTTTGCGGAAACAGATGTAACAGAGAGTTGAACAAGAGAACAAAATCACCCACTTTGAACTCCTTGCTACGAGCATATTTATCATGAGGTACTTCATCTTGTCCTTGTACAAGGACGAACTGGAGTAGGCATGGAATCAGAATTCATCAAGTTCATTAAGCTGCTCCATACGAAGATTTGCTGCCACATCCTATTCAAGATTTAACTTCCTCAAAGCCCACATGGCCTTGTGCTCTAATTCAACCGGTATATGAAAAACTTTTCCAAACACCAACCAATACGGAGACATACCAATCAGAGTCATGTAGGCAGTTTTATAAGCCCATAGAGCATCATCCAACTTCTTTGACCAATTGGTCCTATTTGCATTGACCATCTTTGACAATATACTCTTGATTTCTGTGTTTGAGACTTCAAGTTGGCCACTCGCTTGAGGATGATAGGGAGTAAAAACCTTGTGGTTGACATCATACTTTGCAAGCAAAGTGTCAAAAGCTTTATTGCAAAAATGAGACCCCCCCCTTCACTTATGATTGCACGAGGAGTACCAAACCTTGTAAAAGTGCTCTTCGTGAGAAATGCAACAACACTCCGGGCCTCATTGTTGGGAAAAGACACGGCTTCAACCCACTTTGAAACATAGTCAACCACCACAAGAATGTATGTGTTCCCACACGAGCTAACAAACGGGCCCATAAAATCAATTCCCCATACATCAAAAATATCAACCTCAAGAATGGTATTGAGAGGCATCTCATCTTTCTTCGAAATTCCATCCGCTCTTTGGCATTCGTCACACCTCTTTAGTAGCTCACTTGAATCTTGTACAAATTTGGCTAATAAAACCCACAACTAAGAACTTTTGAAGCCGTCCTCGCCCCGCTATGATGGCCACCATAGGGAGAGGAATGACAAGCCTCCAAGATACTCAATTGCTCTTCCTCCGGGACACACCTTCGGATCAGACCATCCATGCAAATCTTGAACAAGTATGGCTCATCCCAATAGAAATCCAAACTATCCCATTTGAGCTTCTTCATTTGGTTAGAAGAGAGCTCACACGGGATTATACTAGTCACAACGAAATTAGCAACGTCCGCAAACCATGGCATACCATTCACCGACACCGAAAGGAGTTGTTCGGGAAATGAATCATTAATCTCTAGGCCATCACGAAGCCTCCCCTCCTCCTCCAAGCGAGATAAGTGGTCCACCACTTGGTTTTCACTACCCTTCCGGTCCACAATCTCCAAATCAAACTCTTGAAGTAACAAGACCCATCGCATCAGTCTAGCTTTGGAATCCTTCTTCATCATCAAATACCAGAGTGCGGCATGGTCAGTATGAATTATGACCTTGGCACCCGTGAGATACGGCCAAAATTTCTCCATTGCGAACACAATAGCCAAAAGTTCTTTCTCGGTCACCATCTAGTTCACTTGAGCATCATTCATTTTCTTGCTCGCATAGTACACCAGATGAAATATTTTGTTCACTCTTTGACCCAAAACCGCCCCAACCGCAACATCGCTCGCATCACACATGATCTCGAAGGGCAAGCTCCAATTAGGTGCGGTAATGATAGGGGTGGTGGTCAACTTATGCTTGAGAAGTTCAAAGGCTTGCATACATTTTTCATCAAACACGAACTTGGCATCTTTTTCCAATAGCTTGCATAAGGGATTTACTACCTTCGAAAAGTCTTTGATAAATCTCCGGTAGAAGCCTGCATGCCCAAGAAAACTTCTAACTCCCTTGACAGAGGTAGGGGAGGGAGCCTTGAAATCACATCAATTTTTCCTTTGTCTACCTCGATACCATGCTTTGAAATTTTATGCCCAAGAACTATGCCCTCTTCCACCATAAAGTGGCATTTCTCCCAATTGAGAACAAGATTAATTTCTTCACAACGGGCCAAAACTCTATCAAGATTCTTCAAGCACTCATCAAATGAATCACCCACAACACTAAAGTCATCCATGAACACCTCCAAAAAGTCTTCCACCATATCAGTGAAAATGGACATCATACACCGCTGAAATGTAGTCGGTTCATTACACAACCCAAAAGGCATTCGAGAAAAGGCAAAGGTGCCCTATGGACAAGTGAATGTGGTCTTCTCCTGATCTTCCGGAGCAATCACGATTTGGTTGTACCCAGAATACCCATCCAAGAAACAGTAGAAGGCACGCCCAGTAAGTCGGTCTAACATCTCATCAAGAAAAGGTAGTGGAAAGTGATCCTTGCGGGTCACTTTATTCAACTTCCATGCATACCCTTCAACCGGTGACGGTTCTGGTAAGAATCAACTCATTTTGTGAATTTGCAACCACGGTCATGTCACCCTTTTTCGGTACACATTGCACCGGTGAAGTCCAAGAGCTATTAGACATGGGGTACATAACCCCGACATCCAACCACTTGATCACCTCCTTTTTCACACTTATTGCATTTCCTCGTTCAACCTCCTTTGATGTTCCAAGGAGGGATTTGCATCATCTTCCAGAATAATCTTGTGCATACAGAATCTTATTTCCCGAATATTAGCTAAAGTCCATCCAATTTCCTTTTTCCGCTTTTGAAGTACTGCTAGTGTGGCATCAACCTGCATGTTAGTAAGACAAGAGGAAAGAATAACTGGCAAAGTAGAACTAGGGCCTAAGAACTCATACCTGAGGTGTGGAGGCAACAATTTCAACTCCAACACCGGAGGCTCCTCAATTGAAGGTTTTGTTGGTGGAGTCTTCCTAATCTCGAGGTCCAAAGATAGTTTCCTCGGCTCATTAGAGTAAGAGCCCATCCCATGTAAAGCATTTCACACACTCCACTCGGCCCTCATCTTCATTGACATCAAGATACAACAATACGGCCTCTAGAGGGTCCTCCACATTGATCATTGCACTGGTATCATCAACTATCACTGCCGTGACAAGGTCCACGAAAGAGCACACCTCAGAACTGTTGGGCTGCTTCATTGACTTGCACACATGAAAGACCACTTTTTTATCACCCACCTGAAAGGTGAGTTCCCCTGCTTCCATATCAACTAAGGCCTTCCTAGTAGCAAGGAAAGGTCTCCTCAAAATGATTGGAACTTCATAATCCACCTCACAATCCAACATCACAAAGTCAGCTGGCAAGATAAATTTGTCCACCCGGACAAGCACGTCATCAATAATACCCAATGGTCTCTTCATCATTCTATCTGCCATTTGTAATCTCATGGAAGTCAGCCTCGGTTGCCCAATACCCAAAGTCTTGAAAACTGAGTAGGGCATCAAGTTGATACTAGCCCCCAAATCACATAGAGCTTTAGCAAAATCCGCACTCCCAATGGTGCAAGGAATGGTGAAAGCACCGGGATCTTCAAGATTCGAGGCCATCGAATGCACTACTGCACAACTTTGTGGGTCATCTTTATAGTTTCATAATCCATAGATTGCTTCTTTGTCCCCATGTCCTTCATGAATTTAGCATAGCCCGACATTTGTTCAAGAGCCTCCACCAAAGGCACATTAATGGATAAGCTATTCATCATGTCAATGAACTTTTTAAACTGATTCTCATTTTTATGCTTTGCGAGCCTTTGAGGATAAGGTGGAGGTGGCCTTGGCAAAGGAGCCTTGGCTTTAGGCACAACTGGCTCCGGCATGTCTATTACGTGATCCCTAGATGGGTTCACGTCATTTTGAGTTTCTACCTTGGCATCTTGAATATCAATCCTCACTTCTTCATTCACATTCTCATCAATCACATTTTCAACCACCAAAGGAACTTCATCTTCTTGCAACACAACATCACCACCCAAATTTTGCTTTTGTTTGGTGGCATTCACATCACCGCCTCGTCCATTCCTTGTGGTTACCACCATAACATGATTGTTTCCACCCTTAGGGTTCACTACCATATCACTTGGTAGAGCACCTTTAGGGAGAGTATTCAAGGACTGAGAGATTTGGCCTAACTGAACCTCCAAATTCCTAATTGAAGTATTGTGGGAAGACAATTAAGCATCGGAATCCACACTCTTTTTCATCATTTGTTTGAACATCATTTCGATTCTTCCCATATCATTATTAGAAGAACTAGGACCTTGGGATGGAAATAGGGGTAGATTGTTCGGTTGTTGGTACATTGGGGTCCTTTGAAAGCCTTGCCCCCGGTTTCCTTGGTTTCCATTGTTCCATCCACCCTGATTGTTGTTACCACCCCAATTGTTGTTGTTACCATTCCAATTTTCTTGATTGTTTTGATTGTTGTTCTGATTGCCCCAGTTAAAGTTTTGATTGTTGTTCCCCCAATTACCATTGCCTTGTTATTGATTGCTCCAATTGCCTTGGGGCCTCCATTGTTGTTGGTTGGAAGAATTGCCCCTTTGGCCTTGATAATTATTCACGTATTACACCTCTTCATTCTGTCTATCATAACTATCATCTTGAAATCCACCACAATCATTGTCAAATTGCTCCGAATTCCCTTGATTCTGTTGACCTCTTTGTCTTCTTTTGTTGACAAGCATGTTAACACCCTCCATGGAATTCACTTGGCGAAGATTTTGAACTTGTTATAACTGTGCCTTTGCTAGTTGGTTCATCGTAGTTGTCAACTCAGCTATAGCCTGCCCATGATCATGTAAATCCTTGTGCAAATGAATACCGTGGGGTCACCCTGGGGCACATTGGCTCTACTTTTCCAAGCAGAAGAAGTGTCAGCCATCTCGTTAAGAATGTCACAAGCCTCATCATAAGGCAGCTTCATGAAGTTTCCCCCAGCAAGTTGGTTCACTATACACTGGTTTGTTGTATTAATGCCCTGGTAGAAGGTCTATTGTATCATCGCCTCAGTCATATCATTGTTGGGGCATTCATTTACCATTTTCCTATAGTGCTCCCAAATCTCATGCAAAGGTTCTGTGGTCTCTTGCTTGAAAGACAAGATCTCATCTCTCAATGTAGCCATATACCCCGGTGAGAAAAGTTTTGCAATGAACTTGTCCGCCAACTCATCCCAAGTAGTGATGGAATGGTTGGGAAGTCGCTCAAGCCAATCCATTGCCTTCCCTCTAAGTGAAAATGGGAAGAGTCTCAACCGAAGATCATCCTCGGACACATTTGTTTGCTTGCTCCCCCAACAGGTATCCATAAACCCCTTGAGATGTTTGTAGGCATTTTGATTTGCAGCGCCCATGAAATACCCACACTTATCTAGCAATGTCAGTATCACATTGGTAATTTGAAAATTGCCCACACGGATCCGGGGTGGGACAATTGCACTTGCATAGCCTTGGTTTGGAAGAACTCGAGGAGCCACTCTTGGAGGTGGCTGAGGAGGGTCTGGAATATTATCATTGGCATGAGCATTAGCCTGGAAGCCTCTACGTTGTCCTTGAGCTACAAGAGGCACCACATCATCTCTGACATCATCTACCTCCTCCCCCGTAATCACATTTCCAAGAGGGTCATTAGCATTCGCTTCCATTTTGTACCTGAAAGTTGTGACACAAACAAATTAGTAACACAAAAGAAAAGAAGAACAATACACAACTATTTAGATAGATAGCCAAAACTGTTAGATCCTCGGCAACGGAACCAAAAAGATGATCGAGGCCAACCCTGCTCTACTATTGAGTAGAAAGAGAGGTCGAAGCATCTTTTACCCAATGAGGTGGGGATCGATTTCCACAGGGAGCGAGATATTGGAGTTGAGTTTCTATCTAAATGAGAGTTGCATATTTGTTCCTAATTGCACCTCTACTCATTTTTGGTTTTGATTTCAATTCTAATTTTATAATACTACAATGCTAAATTAAGCTAAATAAAGCTAAGGTTAAACTATTGCGAGTTGTTCAAATAGATAAAAGACACTAGGGTAGTGACTTTCCCCTAGGTGGTCAATTGACGGATTCTTTAGTCTAGAGCTAGATTGTCACATTTGGGGAGTATGATATAACCATTGCACGACTCTACTCACTCTATACCTCTCGGTAGTTCGAGTGATTTTGCCCGAATTGACTTTCTCAAGACCAATTGGGTATGCGAATTTGTGCAAGCAATCAAGGTTCAAGTCGGTTATTACTATCTCTAGGTTTAACCCTTTAATTGGGGCTATCAATCTCTTGAATATGCCCCAATTCCTGGTTAGACTAATTTCATGGACTTAAGCTCTCTTCTCAAGAAGAGCCAAAGTCTGCTAGGCATAAACTAGTGTTTGCAACCACTAATTCAATATTAAAACCCTAAATTAGCCCAAATATCAAACACCCATAGACAATCAAGTAAAAAAACACAAGACCCATCAATTACCCATAATAGGGTTGATCCACAACCCTAGCTAATGGGTCTAGCTACTCATAATTATAGAAGAAATCAAAGAAATAGATGAAGAAAAACTAATAATAATTAATTGCTAAATTAAACTTGAAGATTCAGTGTTGAAATTGAGCTAAAATTACTCAAAATAGCAAAAGAGAAGAAGTCACGAGCGCAACTCTATGTACAAAACTATCTGCTGACCTAAAAAATGGGAAAAGAATCTATTTATACTAGGCTGAAAATTCTGGACAAAAATACCCCTGCGGGGCTAGTGCGGACCGCACAATATCAAGTGCAGCCGCACTAAGGCTCTGGGTTTGATTAATCAACTCTCTAAAGTTGGGCTTCGCAAACTGCACAAAGATAAGTGTGGCCGCGGTGGCTTCTAATGTGGTTCGCACAAAATAGATCGCGGACAACATTGGGCTTCATCCTCCAATCTGGCATCTCTCTGAACTTGGGCAATGCGGACTGCACTAAATCGAGTGCGGCCGCAATGAACCCAATGCGGACCGCACAAAACCCTTTGCGGCCGCATTGCCTTATGGCTTGAAAAGCAACCTCTCTGAACTTCACTTTTGTGGACCGCACAGAATGGTGTGCAGCCGCACTAGCCCTGTTTGACTGAGCTTTGTCTTATCTTGGTACTTGTGCCAGTTTCACTCCTTTTTGAGCTGGTTTTTTGACACCTTATCATCTTGTTGATCAAACCTGCAATCAAGCACAACTTGTGAGCCTTTGGGACTATTTTATACACATTTCTAATTAAAACTTAAGCAAAAAGGAGTGTAAAATGCATCATAATCCCTAGTTATCAAGCAGGTCCTTTTCAGAGAATTCCGGTGCACAGGAGATGGGTTGGGTAGAATGTGGTATAGTTTTCACGTATATGGGATTGCTCTGATGGGTGCCAGGGATTTGGGCATAGTGATGGTCGTTGGTGGAGTTATGTGGATCCGGAATGAGTGGTGGTGTATTTTGGGGAGTGTGGTAAGTGGTGGTTGGTGGGTATGGGATTAGTTGATGTTGTTGTGGTGGAGTTGGTATCGGTAACGGATTGATATTTTGTGGTGGAGTTGCGTATTGATTTGGTATGGAAGGATTTTGCGGCTGTTGGTTTTGTGTGTTTTGAGGAGATGTTGGGTTCTTTGCGTTATGTTGGTGGATATCAGGGACATTGAGGGTGAGTGACAAGTTTGCCAAATTGTGGACCTGCACAGGTTCTTCTTGCAGTTCTAGTATCTTTTGTTCAAGTCTCAAAACTAGGTTATTCGGGGCCAAAGTACTACGACCATCGGAAGTTTCTACGTTCCCAATGTTTTCCTTTCAAATTCCACTTAAATCGTCCATCTTTAATTTTCCTCTGCTTTTTATATTGCTTGGAGGAGGAGGAGGTGGAGGGCCTCTATATCTGGTATGATATGATGATGAGGCCAGTTTGGATGAACCAACCTATGGGGATGGGAATAAGAATAATAAAAAATAAATAAAACAAAAGGCTAATAAGTTAGCGGAGACCCTTAAATGTTTGCAGTATTTAAATACATAGTGCGAGATATAAACTCGTATCCTAATTTGGGAGCCTCATTTTGCCCGAGGTAGGACTAGCGACAAGTATATTTGGAGAACTTCAAATGCCAATAAATGCTTCATTTCATAATAAAAATGTAGACGAATCCAAAAACGACACTAACATAATAAAAAACGAGTCAATACTGGCACTTGTCCGTATTACATTTTAATAAAAGCAAGTAAATCTAATTTATTTTGTCCCAGAAGGACCTTCCCCAGATTCGATATTCTATACTCCATCAAACAGGTCTCCCAGCTCGTGCAATCCAAGCAGCAAGTAGGCTCGGGCCAGATGTCCTCCCTCGGCTCCTTCAGCATTCTGACAGTTGTCAATCCTTTTTATGACTTTGCCTTCCAGTTTCACTATTCCTCGCTCCAGGTATTCCAGTTTTCTATTGGAAACGACTGTCATCTCTTTCCATTCCTCGATCAACATCACGTTCCTCTCATGTATCTCCCGATGCTCATTCTCAGAGTTGTACACTCTCTTGCGCAGCCTGTTGTATTGGACTTGGGCTTCAGCTTCCTCGTTTATGATTCTGTTCCCTCGACCAGTCCCTGGTGTCACCGCTTCTTTCAGATTGTCCTCCAACCATGCAGGGTAGAGAGGCTCGCACCCCACGTGATATCTGTCTGGCTCAATAGTGCTTTTCTCCACAATGATTTTGTAGTGCCACATGTGCTGAGCTTGGCACTTGTAAGGTATGTCATCGTCTTGGAAATCTGCCCTGAAATGACTCATCTTGACGACCCTTGGTGCAACCTGCTTTCTGCCTGCTTGCCTCATAACTCGTATAGGGACATATATATATATTCCTCTCAACCCGATCAACACCAAATGCGAAGCATCCCTGGACCTGATAATGAACTCGTCCGTTAGAAACCATCAACCATCCACTACATCTGTTCCTCAGTCAAATTGTCGAAGAACTCTACCCATTCGTTGGCACTTTCCCGCTGAGCAAATCTGTCCGTAATGTAGGTCATTTGGTTAGGGTGGTGGAAAGTGATGTGGTCGTTCCAAGACCTTCGCGGAAATTCTTGGCGATAGCGTCCCTTTTGAAGATGCTCTAACAACCATAATTGCAGCAATAAATGTTGGACCCCTCTTTGACAGCGTTCTAGGGCCCTATAGATATCAGCTATGATCATGAGGACTATGATATATGTCTGCCCATTAATCCCCTCCATCATAGTTTTGGCAACCATGGCCAACCTGGTGTGGGTTCTTCCCTTTTTCATTGGGAACACTATCATCCCCAGAAAGCACACGATGAACACGAACACTCTGCGGTGGATGTGACCCAGTGAAGTGAGAGCGATATCATCATGATAAGTGCAGAAAGACTTGTTGTGGCCATACCTTTCGAATATCTCTCGCAAAGATATTCGAAAGGTATGTAGGAGTCCTTCAGGCACACTAGATTGACATTCTTCTTCAGCCCCATCATTTTCAAAAATCCCTGTCTGTACGGTTTTCCAGTACCAAAAGCCCGAGACTGTCCCAAGTCAACCCTGCAAGTCCTCCTATTTTCTCTAGGAGCAGTTCATTTCTATGTCGCCGAAATGGAACACGGCTCTTTCACTATCCCAAAATAGAGTAGCAGGCTCGATCAATTTCTTGTTTGGTTCAATGTCTAGCAGGGAAGCAAATTACCTAGGTACTTTTTCACATGCTTCTTGTCACTTGGGGAAAGATCTTCCCACCAATTTAGCAACAATGGAGGGATATTGCTAACCATACCGAATCTGGGGACTTCGTGCCTCATTTTCTGCAAAACAAAAAGGGTTAGGCCTTACCCCCACCAGACTCGACTATTTATACATTTATGATCAACATATCGGTATTTAGTCCTCCAAATTAATGCATAGAACGTGATTGCGTCCGTTGGAATTATGGAAAACCCGATGGACTTTGGATAAGGCTTATCTTAAAGGATCATTATGTGGACAACATAACTGATCCAACTAGGTTTGACCATGATACACACAATTTAAATAGAGTAAGGTTTCTATGGGGTTTTAGACTGGTACCCTCAAGTGGACAACTTGAGGGGGAACGCATAGAACCATCGACTGCACCGCTGATCGACTGATTTTACCGCAAATAAGCCTTTCCGAATTTATGGGTAATAAATAGGAAGAGCGCAACCACTCATTAAAGCGTTGCTATAGGATTTGAGATGCACGAGTGAAATATGATGTGGAGCATGATTTATGCAGCAGTTAATAACATGTAGGCAAGTATTTTCATGTAGAAAAATAAATACAGCTTTTAAATAATTGAAAAGACAGTTACATAGAAAGTAAAAAAAAAACAAGTTAGTTTCCAAGGTAATAAAGGAATCATAAATGCTTGAAAAATAGACAGTTAAATTCAGATAAGGGTGCAGGGTACGGGATAAACATGCTTGGATATTTTGTAAAAGACAAGTTTGTTATGGTAAGAGCCTAAAAATATCCTCAGCACAGTCGCCATGCTGTCGCGCCCCCTTTTTCCCTCCGTAGGGAGGAGTCTGGGTTTCGACATTCACGGGGTGTAATGACTCATTTCCTTTTGGGAATTGGGTATTTGAAGAGTCGTCACCTGATGGATTATGGTGTGTTAGGGCACCTAGAGTGATTAACTCTTGGGTTGGTTTGCATTACCAGAGATTAAGGTAAGGGCTTGAAGTAACCTCGAGGGGAAGGTGTTAGGCCCCCCTCTTGGTCCACAACTGTGGGTCCCAACCGAACTTATATTTACAAATTAGTCCATACAAATAGTTGAATCAAATAAGTTGTAAAGCTCATTGAACAATTCAAGTAGTGAAATAAAGGTTTGAACAAATTATATAAAAAAATAAAGTTTTGAATAAGGAAGGGATTTGGGGTAAGGAGGTGTCCTAGGTTGTTTATCCTATAGGATCACCCCACACAATGTCCGGTTAACACTCCTCAATGAAGGGCTACACGTGACATTAACGCGTAGTCATCATATCACATGTCTACCCTTCCCATCCCTTTATTGGTCATGCAAAGCGAGTGTTTGGTAATTGATTCCTATTGCATGCTGCTACCCGTCCCTTCTTAATGGTCCCGGAGGGAGTTAAGACCTCTACCTATAGGTGGTTCTAGACGTACCCCTATGGTTTTAAAGGCAAAAATCTAAGGTGACAATCAAAAAAAAGTTAGGACTTCCACATAATGGGCAGCAATTAAGAGGCTCACAATTCCTCCTCAAACAAACATACAGGCAGCACGACTCAAACACAAGGAAGGTCTTTATTAATCAAAGTCCTAAAGCAAGATTTCTAAGTGATTATGTAGAAATAGACCACTTTCAGATCCAGAAGTTATAACCTAGTAGTTGCCTAGAGATTCCTCTTTAAAAGCTTATTAGAATCAGAAACGTTGAACGACAAAAATAGCTTCAGGGAAATGCAGGTTTTTAAAATGCCCTAAGGCTTGCCTATATGCAGTACTGTGTCTATACAAAAACAAACAGGTTTTCGAATAGACCCTAATGATACCTATAGGTAGGATATCTAATTAGATTAAAGCAATTTTGATAGAACTAGTTTCAGTAAATGTCATCGCTTAATAAGACCAGTTTTAAGAAGTAAACTAGGCGAAATGAAATCGACTTATCAGTTTAATTATATTTTCAGACATAATTGCGAATAAAAATCCCTATAGGCATGGTATCTAGGCGTATTACTGGTTTTAGTCAATTTTTGCAGTAACATATGAAAGACTTATTAGAACTGGATCAGAATTAGGTCCTATAGGCATGGTATCTATACTCGAATTGATTTAAGACACGATTGTTTGAAAAACCTATGAACATAATTTCGAAAATACAGAACCTTAAGAACATAGTTTCTACTTGATGCAAACGACATTGGGAGTGGAAATCTATAGTCATGATGTCTATTATGCAAACGAAATCAGATTCAACAAGAGTAAAACCCTATGAACATGTTTTCTATTGAGTAAAGCAGCATATTTGAATGCAAAACCCTTAGAGTAGGATTTCTACCGATATTACCCACAAAGTATACATCTACCCACCCTTTTTACTAAATACCCAAATATCTGTTTACAAATTATTATAGGCCAATAAATGAATTACATAAGTGAAATAGAAAATCAAGAAGCTATTCTATAGAGATCCTGCAGTCAGGCCCAAGTTTCCCAAAGCCTCCAATGGTCTTACAAGCCTCATTTCCATAGACAAATTAGAGTCTAGGTGTATCAAAATTCCCTAAAGGTCTCAAGGACCCCGGTCAATGCTTACACCTACACTTAGTAACCAAGCATTAAACCAGTGTAATGTGGAAAGGCCAGCCTCAGTATGCCAGAGTTCAGAGGGTTCTCAAGAGGATCCCAAGGCAGTATACATAGAACTTATTAACTAAGAGTAAAGTGAAAGTGCAGGACACAGGTTGAAAGAAGTTTATTAAAGACTGGCCTTAAAAGTTTGTTTTGAAAGCAATCATTAAAGTAATAGGGGTTTTTGGGAAGAGGTGGAGTGGTAAACAAAATCAAGCACTTCTGGATAGAATCACACATAGAATCCAAATGAATTCAGTAGTCACACAGGGGTCAAAGTGTTTAGGGATACACAGATACTTGACTACAGACACATAACCCCAGCAAAGGGGTCTTAGGACTGGTTTAGACATGCTTAGAGATAATTGACACTGGCATAATCACAAACCAGTCATGAGGAACATAAACACATAAAGGGGATAAGGATTTGAGATTCACAAAATGGTAAGTACACAATAGGTAAAAAGAATTATCCAGGCATGCTTTGAATCACATAAGGGAATACATTGTCTAAAGGGAGGGGAGTCATACTAGCATGCTGATAATATAACCTGACTACAAACTTCACAAACAGAACCACAAGTAAAAGCAAGCTAGAAATAAGAGAAACTAAAAAAAAGCATGTTGTTGTTAAGGCTTTAAATTAAACTAGGACATACCAGTGAAGATAGAAGTAAGCAGAATGAAAGAACCAAAAAGCACAGAGGATTAGCCTTGGCTTGCAGCTGGCTAATAGTAGCAAATATCACAAGAGAGGGAGGAGACCAGGGATTTTTAATAAGAGAGTAGTTTTGAAAAACCAAGTGTCTGTGTCTTGTTTGTAAAAGATTTAGAGTATTTATAGTTGAGAGTAGATAGTGGAATAAGGTAAAAATCATAGTAGTATACTAATTTAAGAACTCAAAATCAATCAATTAGAGAATCAAGTAAGTACTCTCTTAAGTTAAGGGAATCAAGATCAAACGGAAAGATTCAGTACCATATAAGGCAGGAAGAAGAATCAGTGCATGATTAAATAAGGAAGGAGTCAAGGTTCAGTAAGCATAGAGTAGTCAATTAGGACCAAATTCAGAAAAACCTAATTAAGTAAAACAAAGTACCATAGTAAAGAAGGTAATGAAATCAGTTAAATTAAAAAGACGAGTAGAATTCTAGGGCTTTAAAAGAAGATCTTTCAATAACCATCAATTAAGGATAATCAGAATCAATCATGGGGGAGTCATGATTCTGTATTCTCAACATATAAATAGACACGAATGAACAAGAGTAGCAAACAAATAAGGTCAGCTATATAGACAGAAAGAAACAAGAGATGAGCAAACACAATCATACAGAGGTGATATAAGTAGGCTAAAGATTCAGCAGAACATATGCGAGGCATGGTGACCATGAGAGATTAACAAGAACCAAGTAAACATGCTAACACACAGAACCAAGGCGAAGAAAATCATGCTAACACACAGAAACAAAGTAAAGAAAATCATGCTAACACAGAAACAAAGTAAATAAAAATCTTTAAAAATTAGGGCGTTTAACAGAGTCGAGTTACAAAGCAGTAGGAACATAGAATCGGTCAAAATAAACAAGGAAAAAAAGGTTTAATCATGAAGAAATCGATCGGAATAGATGTAGAAAGAACTCCGAGAAAACCTTAGTTTTTAAAGAAAGTAAAATGGTTTTAAAATGAGGTTCTTTTAGAAGAAATTCAAAAAATAGGCAAATCATAGAAGGAAATAGGCTTAAAGCATGAAAATAACACAGATTTGAGATATTAAGAAGAGAGTTAGGGCTTCAAAAGGAAACCCAAATAGAAATCAAAAGAACCTGTTGTAACTTCACAAATTGTAACACATATGGTGTGATTTTGCCCAAAATCACACCAGAGAAACCTCGAACAACAGAATCGGAAACCCTAGGTCCAAATCGACATGGCCCAGGGCCCTTGAAGGCCTTAGAGATGATGACCAAGGTGATGAGAGACACATTGGAGGCTTGGGGTTGAAAGGAGGTAGCCAGAGATGACCGGGTAAGGAGCCAATTGACAGAGTCTAGGATTAGGTTTGAGAGAGGAGAGAAGATGAGAACATCTGAAGGTGGAGCCTTTGGAAAATGACTTAGGATTGGGGGGGGGGGTTATGAATTAAAATGGAAAGGAGAAATGAGGGTCGTTGATCTAAAAGATCAACGGCCAGGATTTAAGGTGGCTTTGGGTCGGGTAGAAATAATTGGTGCCCTAATAATTTAAATTGCCCATTTTCCCCTATTTAATTTATATGACATAATAAGTAATTTTTGAGAATAATTTAAGGTGCCAAAATGATTTAAAATACATAATTATTATTTTAAAAATACTGGGGCCAATTTTATGCATATAAAATATAATTATATCTTAAAATGGGCTAACATTGAAATTATATGCAATTTAGCTTAAAAATAATAAATGTAATTGTAAAAATACATAAAAATTACATTAGCCATATTTTGGCATAAGTATAGAAATCAAATAAAATGAATTATCAAAACCATAATTTTGGAAATAATTATTGGGGATTTTATGGATATAAGGGAAGAAAATAAATTAATTTAAACCCTTAAAATTATGGGAAAAATAATAAAAGCCGTGTGGATGCCTATATATGCATATATATATGATATTTTGAAGATATTTATGCACATTAAAATATATAGGAAAAAATTGGGTATCAACATGTATCGTGCAAGTCCTTGTGGTTTCTGCAGTCATGACTGGAGCCGGTTTGTTGAGGACGCTTGCTAGTGTGTCGGTTAGCCAAGCCTCAAGGAGTTTTTTCACAGTTGGGGGCGTCCTTTCCTCTGTAGACGTGGAGGCCCCTTTACCACTGGGTTTTGTTTTGCTGCAGTGTGGGGGCGGTGACCTCTCTCACCTAGGGGACGCACTGGGCATCGTGTCCTCAACTACAGTTTCATAGCTTTCGTTGATGACATTCTTGAGGTTGGTTGGGAATTCACTTTTATTATCGTCCTTTCTCCTTGGTTACCCGCCATGTAGGGTTTTGTGTACATAAAGAAACGAGATCTCGGGTTTTTTTATGCTAGTGACCTGCGATAATTGTAGATCTAGAGGAAACTAAAAATTTCACTAAAAAATCCCCACAGAGGGCACTGTCACACCTCTTTTTTGCGCGCCCCGCCCCGAAGGGTAAAATGCGCGAGGGAGTTTTTCCAATTTAAGTGACAATATTCGAAATGGGATTATTTATTCAATTCAGAGTCGCCACTTGGGAAAGGTTTCGTTTTTGGTGTCCCAAGTCACCGGTTTATCTTGAATCCCAAATCGAG
Organism: Nicotiana sylvestris; assembly: GCF_000393655.2. Lineage (NCBI taxonomy): Eukaryota > Viridiplantae > Streptophyta > Magnoliopsida > Solanales > Solanaceae > Nicotiana > Nicotiana sylvestris. The sequence continues at coordinate 129,557,074 of NC_091058.1, read as the reverse complement.
GAAATTTTCGACTTTTCCAAATGAAGTCTGCGAACCAGAAATTCTAAGTAAGGAATTCTGTTGACCCGAGGGAAGGGGTTAGGCACCCTCGAATCCCGTGGTTCTAGCACGGTCGCTTAAATTGTTATAATGGCTAAATATCTGATTTAAATACATGTTATGACCTACGTGCTTTTATTAAGTTTAAACTGCTTTTATTATTGTCATTTATTTTATAGAATTGCAACGTTGTGAAAATGCATCTCAAACCACGTCACAATCAATGCACCCGCGGTCGTCGACACACTTTGACTCCGTTGAGATTTGGATTTGGGTCACATCAATGTGCACCCATGTTTAAGAAGGTTAAATTATTAAAGGTGCGCCTAAAGCAACTAGCGTATTGTTATTTTGGGAAGGCCGTAAAATTCGCTAAACAGCCTGTCCCGAATTATAAGTATTTTAATATATACATTTAGAGGGCCTCGCAGCTTGTGCATTTTTGTTTGTCGAAGCTCGTCTCATTATCTTTTAAAGGATATCCTAGAGTGACTATATTTTTATTATGTTTGTCTCTAAAAATAAAAGAAAGAAGATACCAAATTTACTTGTTTAAGCAACTACATGCTAAATCTTTACTATGTTTGCCGAATCCGAATTTTGTTTGATTACCTGATTGGTTGTTTACGAGGTGAGAGTTACCTTATGCCTTGTCTTCAACGAGTGAATACGCTTGTTAATTTGCTAAGGGAGATGCCAAGCAAACTAATAACATATACTAAACTTACATTAAACAACCTTCAAATTTGAATTTTAAAAAACTAGCTTATTTGGGCTTGATTAATGAAATTGACTGTTTATTAGGAAAACTACTACTAATTAAACTCAAAAATGCCTATTAGTTTTCCTCAAAAGTCATCACATTATTTTGAAACAGTGAATCTATATCGAAGCCCATATCGAACCTATATCGGAACAAGTAGTCTAACAAGAGAGTTGGCATATATGGCCAAACTGTTAACGTAACCACTTGAGAATTTGTTTAGGATACATTTATCCTGTAGTCAAATGGAACCAAATACAACAGATTTGACAGTTCAGAGGTCTAGACAAAATACATACAGATGCTTGCCATGATTCTATGTTATAAGGTCATAACTAAATCAAGACCCAATGGTTATATGCATTAAAATACGTCTGATCTAACAAACAATGCTATCTAATAGTTTATCTCAATCAGAATGTATGTTAATTCATACAGAGCAATTGCAGTTTGAAGTTAAACAAATGCATGCCAACTTATCATTCAAACTATGGCTATATTTTGAACACAAGCATTGTGAAGTAAAAAAAACATTCATTTCTTTATTTCTGCTTCAAAACTTCAAGCTTTCAACAACACATGGTTTCAGAAGTGTGTACCTGGAAGTATTTATAGTGGAAGAAGAAGAGAAGTCAGCAGAGTAACAATGGCAACAAATGCAGCAGCAGTAACAACAGATAACAACAGGACAAATCCCAGAGCAAAGTGCAACTATAGCCGATAGAACAAGTAGTAACAAAACAACAGCAGCACACAGTGCAGTAGACACAATGCTCCAAGACAAAACCAAGTCCAGGAGAACAAACAATGCAAACCAAACAATAGACTTAGTCGAAACTTGGAAGAACTCAGGATTGATTGAACAGGTTGAACAAATGAAATCCAAACAACAGTAGGAAGAAACAGTTTCTGATTTTTTGTATGTTTTTCTCTATTGTGTATGTGTCTGTATATGCCTATTCTGTTATATCTCTCTGTATCTATGCCTTCTAAAAAAAGTCAATCTCCTGGCACAGTCTAAATTTTTTTCAGTCAAAAATCTGTCTGTGTTTTTCTTTTCAAAATTTAGTCCCCCCCTCCCTAATGGAAGTTCTTCTCCCTTTTATATCCTAACATCAGGCTATTCACAGCCTGTTAAAACAGATCAGAACCTCTATCTTTCTTGCTGTTTTTCCATTCAACATTTTAAAAATATGAAACATTCCCATGAGATTCCTGACAGCCTTTTTAATTGGCTTATTAAACAAAAAGCAGACATGGGCAGCAAGAATATAATCTGACAGCATATGCTGTCAAACTATTTTAATCTTAACAAAGGCCTTTATGCACATGTTGTGCACAAGTGCACATGCCCCCCAATTCAGACTGTAGTTACAGACCAGACCCTTAAATTTCTGATTCAAATACAACTATAAGTAGTTATACTCAATTCCTAATTTGATTTAAGTAGGACTTCAGCAGAAAAACCAATCAAAATATTATCATTCAAAGCTTTGAACTTATTGACGATATGTATCGACTCGACTATACTAATGGCAACACATACAGTCGAAGCTAATGATCAGAAATCTAACAGTATCAACAAGGGGTTCAGATTGCACTGTTAATACAAAAATGAACCTGGGAACTAATTAATCGACTCATTTCAAATTCGGTTGATTGTACAGCTTACACATACACACATTATCAGTAAATGAAAGAAAGACTCGATCAAACAGAGAGGTCCAGGCAAGGTGGACAGGACACAGTCGACCAACAATTCAGAAATAAAATCAACTAACATTTGGGGGCAATAAACAAACATTCAATTACAACAAGACTCATGAACTGATAGAAAAGAACACAAAAATACCTGAAATCTTGAAAAATCAGCAAACCCTAGCTCGGATTCGAATTGATCTTTCTTAGGGTTGAACGGACATTAATCGAAGTGTTCTCAAATGAGAAACACTTCGATTAAGGTCCATTAGACCCTAATCACTTGGCTCAAACAGACACAAATCAGTCACGAGGAATCCTAGGGCTCCTAAAAGCAGATCTGGGATTTATGTTTCCCTGGTTAGATTCGGACCAAACCAAACATGGTTTGGTCACGAGGGAGGTCCGGGGACTGTCTGGTGTGAAGCTAGGGTAAATCGGTGTAAGTCAAGGTCCGACTCGAATCTTCAAATGAAGATTCGAGAAGGTGGGAGGGGATTCGAGCTAAGTGGTTGGTGGATTTGGGTTCAGGATGGTGAGGTGCATCTATGGTGTTAAGGTGGGGGTCACCGACGTCCATGCCGCCGGGATTAATGGTGAGGGGAAAGGGGGCGGCTAGGGTTCTGAAGGGTTTAGGTCTGTTGGAGGGGATGACCTAAAGGCAGGGGTGTTCGGATAGGGGGTGGGGTATGAGAGGGAAGCTTATATATGGGATGGATGGCTTGATCTCGGCCGTTAGATCAAACGAGATCAACGGCCTGGATCTGAAGGTCTAACTGAAACGATGTCGTTTAGCTTAGTAAGGGTCACGGTTGGTTCGGGTAGAACGGGTCGGATTTGTATGTGGGTACGGGGCATGTGATATTGGTCGTTGATCAATCTGGTATCAACGGCCCAGATCAATCAATATCGAAACTACATCATTTGGACGCCCCTAGGGTCAAACTGGTTTGGACCGGGCAAAAACACAGGTTTTGGGCTCGAGTTGGGCCTCAGATTTTAAATGGGAATAGGCCCAACCTTGATTTCAGTCCAATTTTGCTCTCTTTTCTTTTATTTTTATATTTGTTTTCATTTTAAAACAAAACCTATTTAAACAAAATTAAACCCCATTAATTAAATACTTAATACAATTATTTACACCCATATCAAATAGTAAAAATAAGTAAAAATCACCAAGGCGACAAATAGGACAAAACATGCATATTTCGTAATTTTCCTTTTAATAATCGGACTATGGTTTGACTACACATGACACACACACATTTTTGTTTTGTTTTATAAAAAATAAAATGGACAAAATCACAAATAATTAACGAAACGCCACGTAAAAATCCAAAAATTGTACAGCAAGACCAATTGCTATTATTTTGTTTTCTTTTGGAGTGATTGTTGCATAAAACAAAAATCACGTGCTCACAGCTGCCCCTCTTTGTTCGGAAACACGAAGAGTTTTCGTGCAAAGATAAAGTGAGCGGATATGAGCGACTTTTGCCTATTGGACTACTCCGTGTGAAGCATTTTTTTTGAAAGATTTGACCGAATCTTTGCTTCGAAGATTTCCTACATATCCTGGGCTAAACAGGAATCAGGTCAATGTAGTTCGGAAAATTTTGTCAGCTGGGACTACCCTGGGATTGCAATGCTTGCTGTTACTGCTGTTGCTGTTGTCATTGTTGCTTTACTGACCGCCTTATTAAAACCAAAGAAAAATTGAAACTAAACTAAATACTTATATGCATGTCAACTGCTAGTTACAAGATTCCTATCTATGATTCTTTTGCAACTTGATCTTGGGTCTTAGCTGATTTTGCTTGGAGACTTCGATCCGAATCTTGATGCTTGCGAGTTGTAGGTGTTTGTTTATCTCTGGGATACTGAGTGAGACGTGATTGGCAGAGTTCGGGACCTTGATCAAGTCTTCGAGCGATCCGCCTTCCATTTTCTCTGGTATCTCGGGACATCTTCTTCTTTTTCCCCCCTTTTTTATTCTGGGTTGAGACTTATCTCTTGGGTCGTCTCAATCCATGCGCCTCGAGGTTAGACCTGCGGGGAAAAACAAACGAACGAATTTTTCTACCCCAGTTTCACTAGGAAAATTTCGTGAGTTATTTGCCAAGAAGTTCATAGAATTGATGAAGGAATTGGAAAATTTCAGTTTCCAAAATGCCAATTCCGAGATTGGATCAACGATACGGCCACAAGATATGAATGCTCAGTTTAGGGTTGGAGCCCTAAGGCTGGCGGGATGGAAATAGTTCAGTTCAGAGTTGGAGCCCTAATGCCGACTAGCTAGGGAGAAGCTCAGTTTAGAGTTGAAACTCTAATGCTGACCAACTAGGGAAAAGTTCAGTTTAGGGTTGGGGCCCTAATGCTGACTGAATGGACAGAAGTTCAATTTAGGGTTTAAAACCCTAATGCTGATTAAAGGGAAAAGTTTAGTTTAGGGTTTAAAACCCTAATGCTGACTAAAGGAAAAGTTCAGTTTAGGGTTAAAAACCATAATGCTGACTAAAGGAAAAAGTCCGGTTTAGGGTTTAAAACCCTAATGCCGACTAAAGGAAAAGTTCAGTTTAGGGTTTAAAACCCTAATGATGACTGAAGGAAAAGAGTTCAGTTTAGGGTTTAAAACCCTAATGCTGACTGAATGGAAAAAGTTCAGTTTAGGGTTTAAAACCCTAATGCTGACTAAATGGAAAAAGTTCAGTTTAGGGTTTAAAAACCCTAATGCCGACTAAAGGAAAAGTTTAGTTTAGGGTTTAAAACCCTAATACTGACTAAATGGAAAAAAGTTCAGTTTAGGGTTTAAAACCCTAATGCTGACTAAAGGAAAGAGTTCAGTTTAGGGTTTAAAACCCTAATGCTGACTAAATGGAAAAAGTTAAGTTTAGGGTTTAAAACCCCTAATGCTGACTAAAGGAAAAGTTCAGTTTAGGGTTTAAAACCCTAATGCTGACTAAATGGAAAAAAGTTAAGTTTAGGGTTTAAAACCCTAATGCTGACTAAAGGAAAGAGTTCAGTTTAGGGTTTAAAACCCTAATGCTGACTAAATGGAAAAAGTTCAGTTTAGGGTTTAAAACCCTAATGCTGACTAAATGGAAAAAAGTTCAGTTTAGGGTTTAAAACCCTAATGCTGACTAAAGGAAAAGTTCAGTTTAGGGTTTTAAACCCTCTTGCTGACTAAATGGAAAAGTTCAGTTTAGGGTTTAAAACCCTAATGCTGACTGAAGGAAAAGAGTTCAGTTTAGGGTTTAAAACCCTAATGCTGACTAAAGGAAAAAGAGTTCAGTTTAGGGTTTAAAACCCTAATGCTGACTGAATGGTAAAAGTTCAGTTTAGGGTTTAAAACCCTAATGCTGACTAAATGGAAAAGTTCAGTGTAAGGTTTAAAACCCTAATGCTGACTAAAGGAAAAGAGTTCAGTTTAGGGTTTAAAACCCTAATGCTGACTGAATGGGAAAGTTCAGTTTACGGTTTAAAACCCTAATGCTGACTGAAGGAAAAGTTCAGTTTAGGGTTTTAAACCCTAATGCTGACTAAATGGAAAAGTTCAGTTTAGGGTTTAAAACCCTAATGCTGACTGAAGGAAAAGAGTTCAGTTTAGGATTTAAAACCCTAATGCTGACTAAAGGAAAAAGAGTTCAGTTTAGGGTTTAAAACCCTAATGCTGACTAAATGGAAAAGTTCAGTTTAAGGTTTAAAACCCTAATGCTGACTGAAGGAAAAGTTCAGTTTAGGGTTTAAAACCCTAATGCTGACTGAATGGAAAAAATTCAGTTTAGGGTTTAAAACCCTAATGCTGACTAAAGGAGAAGAGTTCAGTTTAAGGTTTAAAACCCTAATGCTGACTAAATGGGAAAGTTCAGTTTAGGGTTTAAAACCTTAATGGTGACTGGCTGGGGACAAAGTTCGAGGATACTAACTGACCCTTTTTAATTTTCTTGTTTTAGTAGAAGATAAAAGGGAATCTCGTGGAAACTTACCTTTTGAGTGGATTCCTTATTGCTAAACTGTTTCTTGTACCCATGTACCTTCTTCTTTGGGTGACACCTGCTTCTTGCATGGTTGTCTTGGATTATACCTGTTTCAACTTTTCAAAAAAAGAACAATTGTTAGTTCGGAAATGGCGGTTGGTTCGGTGACCTTGGTTGTTCCAGTTGCTTTGTTGCGTCCTTATTTCTGTTGCGAAGTCCTGCCATTGATTGGATTCAAATGGCGAAACCCTTTTAGACTACTCAGGCTTGTATTTCCAAATTCTGTGATGATTTGCCTTGTAAGGCTCTTTTTGTGTCCCGTTTTGCTTGGAGATTCTCAACGGGGATTTTACTGGTGATACTCTGTGGGGATTTGTACAAGGCGGACTTGCCGGGGATTTGTTGCAAAGCGGACTTGCCAAGATTTGTTGGGAAATCTCGCTGGGGAATTTTTACAAAGGGAGGCTCTGTGGGGATTTGTACAAAGGGAAGTTCTGTGGGGATTTGTACAAGGCGGATTTGCTGGGGAAATTTCTCTTCTTCTTTTTTAAAATGTAGTCAAACATCATGATCCATCAGGTTTGGACAAATGTACCAACGAAACGAGGCGTTTTCCTTCGTGAAACGAAATTTCGTGAAACCAAACCTGCCACCTATCCTTTCCGGTATATCTGGAACTCAGGGTTAAAAAATGAGAGGGAATCGAAGAAAAAACAAAGAAAGGAGAAAGCAAACTTCAGAAAAGAAGTGTCCCTTTCGGGACGAAAAAGACTTATTTGAGGAAGACAATGCTGACTTTAAATGGACATGACATGCTCTTTGGACTGGACGCCTGACCTTCAATGAACTTGCATTTCCTCCCGAACCAAAATGGGTCTGTGTTTCAAACCGATGGAATTTTGCCGAGACTTCCTGGGGCGGAGTCATCTTTTCGGCCAACAGCGCCCTTTGCGGGTTTTCGCTAGTTGACCTCTCTCATTTCCCTCCTTGCTGTCGCTTGATAGCACTCTTTACGAGTTTTTACTACACAAGCTCTCTCATTTTGGTTTCTCTACTCCCGTCGCCTAGCGGTGCCCGGAGGTTTTCACCGACGAGACTCTCTCATTTTACTTCTCTCAATTTACAGTGTACCGGTCTCCATTTGTGACGCTTTTTGGCTTCCCGTTACCTTTGGTAATTGATCTAAAAGGCTTGTGCTTGGCAAAGAAAAGTAGATGATACTACGACTTCTAAACCGCTTGACGTGCCCCGATTTCAATTTCAGGGTAAATGGGATTTTATTGTTGGTGTGACTGGACCTCAGGGAGAGGCTGCCTACGTATCCTTTCGGAATCAAGTCAAACGTAGTTCAGGCCTCAATCAATGTTTCTTTTTTGTTTGTTTTTGTTTGTTTTTTTTTAACCGGCTCAAAGGCTTGTAGAGAGAGTTGATAGTGGGAATAAAACCTTCAGCATTTCAAATGTGTCAGGACCACTGGGGTGTCATTCAGACGTAGTATCTCTTGACTGCATCTGCATTTACTGCTGTTTCGGGGTCATTTCCTTCGATATCACCTAGATACAATGCTCCTCTCGGCAATATCTTCCTTATGATGTATGGGCCTTTCCAATTTGGAGAAAATTTCCCTTTTGCCTCCTGGTGATGTGGCAGAATGCGCCTCAGTACCAGTTGACCTACTTCGAAATTCCTAGGTCTGACTTTCTTGTTGTAAGCACGAGTCATTCTTCGTTGGTACAACTGTCCGTGACAAACCGCGGCCATTCGTTTCTCATCAATCAAAGTCAACTGCTCCAGTCGAGTCTTAACCCATTTGCTGTCCTCGATTTCTGCTTCAACAATGGTTCGAAGCGAAGGGAATTCTACTTCCGCTGGTATCACAGCCTCAGTCCCATAAACCAAAAGATAAGGAGTTGCTCCTACTGACGTGCGTACCGTAGTGCGATACCCCAACAATGCAAATGGTAACTGCTCATGCCACTGTCGGGAACTTTGGATCGTTTTCCTCAAAATCTTCTTGATGTTTTTGTTTGCCGCTTCTACAGCGCCATTGGCCTTTGGCCGATAAGGAGTAGAATTCCTATGCGTTATTTTGAATTGCTCGCATACATCTCCCATCAAGTGACTATTCAGGTTTGCTGCGTTATCTGTGATGATAGTTGCAGGAATACCGAAACGACAAATAAGATTTGAATGTACGAAATCCGCTACAGCTTTTTTGGTGACCGACTTGAGAGTGACAGCCTCTACCCATTTTGTGAAGTAGTCGATGGCAACCAGTATAAATCTATGTCCATTTGAGGCCTTCGGCTCGATCGGACCAATGACGTCCATGCCCCAGGCAACAAATGGCCAAGGTGCAGACATGGGATGCAGTTCCGTGGGAGGTGCATGAATCAAATCACCATGCACCTGACACTGATGACATTTCCGAACGAAGCTAAAGAAGTCCTTTTCCATGGTCATCCAGTAATAACCTGCTCGAAGGATCTTCTTTGCCAAGACATACCCGTTCATGTGAGGTCCGCACACACCTGCGTGTACTTCGTGCATGATCCTTCTTGCTTCCTCTGCGTCGACACATCTTAGTAGATTGAGGTCCGGGGTCCTCTTGTACAACAATTCACCGCTCAAAAAGAAACCACTTGCATGCCGCCTAATGGTTCTCTTTTGATCTCCAGTAGCATGCTCGGGGTATTCTTGTGTCTTCAAGAACCTCTTGATATCATGGTACCATGGATGTATACTTGATTCTCCCTCGATTACGTTACAGTAACCATGCCTCTCCCTGATTTGGATTTCCAAGGGATCGACGTGGGCGTTGCCTGGGTAAGGTAACATTGAATCCAAAGTAGCGAATGCATCTGCTAGTTCATTGTGACACCGCGGGATATACCTGAACTCTATTGATTTAAAGTGCTTGCTGAGGTCCTCTACGTGTTGTCGGTAAGGAATAAGCTTGACATCCCGAGTTTCCCATTCACCTTGGGCTTGCCGGATAATCAGGTTAGAATCTCCCATGATCAGTAAGTCTTCGACATCCTGATCGATCGCCATATGCATGCCCATGATGCAGGCTTCATACTCAACTATATTGTTTGTGCAAAAGAAACGTAGTCTAGCTGTGGCTGGATACTGCTGACCGGAGGGCGAGATCAAAATTGCCCCAATCCCTACACCTTTGGCGTTTACGGCTCCATCAAAGAACATCTTCCAAACATGAGCGTTCTCCGAGACCACTTCCACAGTGTTTATTTTTTCATCCGGAAAGTAGGTACTCAATGGCTGGTATTCCTCATCGACTGGATTTTCGGCCAAATGATCTGCTAGCACCTGGGCTTTCATTGCCGTGCGAGTGACATAGACTATGTCAAATTCAGTAAGCAAGATTTGCCACTGCCAATCTTCCAGTAGGCATTGGTTTCTGAAATATATACTTCAAAGGATCCAGCCTGCTTATGAGGAAAGTAGTGTGAGCTTGAAGATAATGTCTCAGCTTTTGAGCAACCCAAGTCAGAGCGCAACATGTTCTTTCCAGCAGAGTGTACTTGGCTTCATAGCCGGTGAATTTCTTGCTCAAGTAGTAGATTGCTTGTTCTTTCTTTCCGGTTATGTCATGTTGCCCGAGGACGCAACCAAAAGAATTCTCCAAGACCGTTAGGTACAAGAACAGTGGTCTCTCTGGCTCTGGTGGGACCAAAACCGGGGGATTTGAAAGGTATTCTTTAATTTTGTCAAAAGCTTCTTGACATTCGGCCGTCCATTTGATCGCCGCGTCTTTCCTCAAAAGCTTGAATATGGGCTCACACGTGCTCGTCAGCTGGGCAATGAATCGACTGATATAGTTTAACCTGCCCAACAAACTCATCACGTCTTTCTTCGTTCTTGGGGGAGGTAGATATCTAATAGATTTTATCTTTGTTGGATCTAATTCGATACCTCTCCTGCTTACTATGAAGCCCAAAAGCTTGCCCGATGGGACTCCGAAAGCACATTTGGCTGGGTTCAGCTTCAAGTCGTACTTCCTCAGTCTCTCGAAGAACTTCCTCAAGTCTTGGATGTGATTATCCTGCGTCCTGGACTTGACTATCACGTCGTCCACGTACACCTCTATTTCCTGATGCATCATGTCATGAAAAATGGCAGTCATGGCCCTCATGTAAGTAGCCCCAGCATTCTTCAAACCAAATGGCATGACCCGATAACAGTAGGTGCCCCAAGGCGTGGTGAAGGCAGTTTTCTCGGCGTCTTCTTCATCCATCAATACCTAATGATATCCAGCGTAACAATCTACGAAAGATTGTATCTCGTGCTTGGCGCAATTATCAACAAGGATGTGGATGTTGGGCAATGGGAAATTATCCTTGGGACTCGCTCTATTCAGGTCTCGATAGTCCACACATACCCGAGTCTTCCCATCTTTTTTCGGCACTGGAACCACATTTGCCAACCATGTTGTATACTAGACTACCCGAATCACTCCCGTTTTCAGTTGTTTGGTGATCTCCTCTTTAATCTTGTCACTGACCTCAGTTTTGAACTTTCGTTGCTTTTGTTGAACTAGAGGACAATCAGGGTGAATTGGCAATTTATGAACCACTAGATCGACACCTAATCCCGGCATGTCATCGTATGACCAAGCAAACACATCTTTAAATTCAAAAAGAAGTTGAATTATCGCATCTCGCGTTTTCTTGTCCGTGTGAATACTTATTTTAGTTTCCCGGATTTCTTCAGGAGTTCCTAAATTAACCGGTTCAGTGTCATTCAGATGTGGCTTAGGTTTGTTCTCAAAATGTTCCAACTCTCGGTTTATTTCCCTAAAAGCCTCTTCTTCATCATATTCTGGTTCTGGGTTCATTATTTCACAGTTAAATAGCTCATTGTGATCTGGGCGTGAAGTCCGCAAGCATATCATATTTAAAGCCGCATTATTATAACTGAAAGAAAAGATAAAGGAAAAAATAACAAAATCAGAACAAAGGAAAAATGGGAAAACAACGGTGATTTTTTTTTATTTTTCTTCTTGAAATTTGGAAGACAACAATGTTTACAAACTCAGGAATTCAAAACAACAATTAAAAGAAGAAAACATCCAAGTTATATCCTGGAGATAACTTGTGATGCAGGAAAGGTGGCAGGATAGGTCTACCCGGACTTCCATCTAGTCGGGAATGGCGTGGCCTCCCAGTTTTGGAGTTTGGCGTTTTGCCCCATATATAGTATTTCGGCGGTGCTGGTGCCTTCTCCTGGTTGAACCATGTGAGCCTCGTAGAGCATTTCTCTCATTGCCCCACATATCTCATCGATTTCCTCAGTCGTGAAAACCTCGTCGTCTTCTTCTTCAGTGTATCTTGGTCCGACGAAAGTTTCATATAAAGCCGGCAGTGGCCGAGGCAATTTCCACCCCTTATTCTTCCTTTTCTTTGCCCATTCTTCATCTTCTGGGGTCGGTTGAAAACCTATCCCAAAAAGTTTTTTGGCGGGAAGGCAGGGTGATGGGTTCCGTTATTCCCTGCAATGTTCGTCCGAGCCCTTTTCCTGGCCTGAATCCGTGCTGGATCATCTCTTTAGCCACCATAACCGAGGCGTTAGACAAGAAAGGTTGGGGGCAAGGTTTTCCCTCTTCATGCTGCTCTGCTAACACAATCTCGAAAGCTTGATAGACCGTGTGTTCGCTCCCTTCTCTTAATTCAAGATATGGGATGGATGGGTCCCGATAAATAGCATGCTCGTCTTCTCCATGGACCACGATCTCTCGGTCTTCGTACTCAAACTTCACCATCTGATGAAGAGTGGAAGGCACAGCTCCTGCCGCATGAATCCAAGGTCTGCCAAGGAGGAAATTGTAGGACGTATCCATGTCAAGTACTTGGAAAGTTACCTCAAACTCTACTGGCCCTATGGTCAAAATCAAATCTATTTCCCCAAGGGTGTCTCTCTTGACGCCGTCAAAAGCCCTCACGCAGACATTATTGGGGCGGATTCTTCCGGTCCCAATTTCTATTCTCTGTAGTGTGGAGAGGGGACAAATGTCGACACCTGAACCCCCATCCAACATCACCCGCTTGACGTAGTAGCCTTCGTATTTAACTGTTAGATGCAAGGCTTTGTTGTGTGCTGCTCCCTCTGGGGGTAAATCGTTCTTGCTGAAAGAGACTTGGTTGATGGCAAAGAACCTCTCCGTCATCCGTTCCAGTTGTTCAACTGAGGTTTCAGCTGGTACGTATGCTTCATTCAGGGTCTTGAGTAAGATCTTTTGATGCTCGGTTGACCTCATTAGCAGACATAGCATGGACACTTGCTCAGGGCATTTGCGCAGTTGATCTACTACTTCGTAGTCTGGCATTTTCATTTGTTGGAAGAAAAATTCTGCTTCTTCAATGCTTACGGGCTACTTTGGCGGGAAGCATCTCCATGTGGCGTTGTTCAGCTCTTAGGTGTTTGAATACCTTCCAATGAAAGTACTTTCCGGAAGTTCCCCTGTGACTTCTTTACCTTTGTACATTACCAACGTCCTTTGATAATTCCACGGCACTGTGGACGGGTTGGTCATCGGCTTTTGTGGCACGCGTCCGATAACCACTGGCTCACTCAGCCGAGGTGGTTGAATCGTTCCCCGGACCACATAGGCCCCTTTCGGTATGTGCATAGGTTTTGCCCTTTTGACCTCGAAGCTCTGCGGCTTTTGTGCTCGACCTCGTGGGATGTAAAGAACTCCATTCTTCACAGGCACCACCTTCTTCTCCACCTTCTTTTCGGGCTCGCACTTTACAGTATTGGCCTTTTCCCCTTTTTCTGGTTTCTGGGCTGTTTCAGGCTTTTTCCCTGCGTCAACAATGGAGATTATAGCTTTCAAAGCAGCGTCAAATTCTTTGTCTTCGCAAATCATTCCAATCAGCGACCCATTATTGTGAGCAGGTAATGGATTGTTAGTCACATTTGGGACTTCCTCGTCCCTTAGTACTATTTTCCCTTGCTCTATTAAATTCTCGACCACTCTTCTCAATGACCAGCAGTCATTTGTATTGTGCCCCTCGGCCTCTGAATGATAGGCGCATCTGACACCGGCTTTGTAAGAAGGTGATGCCGGGTTGTGCCTTGTTTGAGGGACTGGCTGTAGGAAAACCAACTGGACTAGCTTCGGGAACAAAGTAGAGTATGGCTCACCGATAGGCGTGAAAATCCGCCTTCTAGGTGGTTCTTGAGGACGGAAATTATTTTGTGGAGGTTGTGGGTTATAGTGGTTGCGGTATGGAGGCTGATTTCTGGGAGGTGGAGCTTGGCCTCGGTTGGCTTGTTGTGGCGGATGGACATAAGGCTGGGTGTTCATAACCATGTATGGTTGAGGAGCATATGCCATGTTTTGGTGGGGGTAGTAGTGTTATGGAGTCCTTTCTGGAAAACGGGGCCTGGGATTACGATATTCCCTTGTTTCTGATGCCGCCATAGCCGTTTCCTCCTTTTTCTTCCCTCTTTCCATTCCTCCAGACCCGCTTTGGACGGCTTGGGAGGTTGCCCTTATGGCTGCTTGACTCAAAATCCTACCCGTTTTTATCCCATTCTCCACCATCTCTCCAATCTTAATTGCTTCTGCAAAAACGGCTTTCCCATGGCTGACATCATGTTTTGGAAATAGTCAGACTCTTGAGCCTGGAGAAAAGTAGTGACCATTTCCACCTCATCCATGGGAGGCTTCACCCTCGAAACTTGCTCGCGCCACTTAATAGCATACTCTCTGAAGCTTTCTGAAGGTTTCTTCTTCAAGTTTGACAGAGAATTTCGGTCTGGTGCGATGTCGATGTTATACTGGAATTGTCTCACAAAATCCCTAGCGAGATCATCCCAGACATGCCATCGGGACATGTCCTGGTCCATGTACCATTCCGAGGCTATTCCTACCAAACTTTCCCCGAAATATGCCATTAGCAATTCCTCTTTTCCGCCAGCTCCCCTTAATTGGTTGCAATATTTCTTGAGGTGAGCAATGGGGTCACCGTGCCCGTCGTACTTCTCAAACTTTGGGGTCTTGAAACCCACTGGTAGGTGCACGTGAGGGAACATGCATAGGTCGGCGTAAGAGACGCTTTTCTGTCCGCTAAAACCTTGCATGTTCTTCAAACTTTGTTCAAGGCTTCTCATTCTTTTGGCCATCTCATTTTGTTCAGCAATTCTGGGGTTCTGATCCTGCCCAGGTGCAAGCTCGCACTGAGGCTGTTGAGGGTTAGTGCTGGTGGCGAACCTAGTTGTTTCCATTGATAAAGATGGGGCTTGGAATGTAAACGAGGATGAGTCAAAGTTCGGCTTGTATGCAGCAGGTTGGGCCGTGATCGGGCAAGGTGGTGCAGTAAAGATGTTTGTGTTTACATCCGATGTTGACACTCGGGGATAAGACTCAGAGGGCGATCCAGCAGAGAAGGCCAAAATGGCTGGGTATCCAAACGGGGTAGCAGGATAGCTTATGGGGACATTAGAAGTCCCACTTGTCCTGGAGAATAATTCAGGGAATCCAGGGACGATGCTTGGCGGGTCTTTCCCATTATTCCAGTCATTAAGCATTTCCAGCATGCGGAGCTGCAAGATTCTGTTTTCCTCCGCAGTTGCGGATTCAGGCGTGAGGATGGCCGAGATAGAATTTTCCTCGGGAACAGGGATTGTTGGCAACGGAATCTCTGAAGACATTTCTATACTTCCTTTTGACCTTGTGAAGTAAGTGTGAGCACTTCCTCCTGTCTTAACAATAGGTAATTGAACACTCCCTTTCGATCTCGTGAAATATGAGTGCGAGGCCAGACTTTCACCAAACCAACCACCTTTCCAAAAACCTGGAAGGAACTCAACGACAAACGAACGGTTAATTCGAATCAAATAACGGATAGGCAATCTCACGTTGGGGCATGATGCACCTATACAGTTAAATGGATTCCTACATGTTTGCGACGAAAGCATGTGTCATTCCGGCATTCTTTTAGGCTTTCCTTTTATTTTCTTCAATTTTTCTCTTTGGTTAAATCGCGACCGGATCCGATGAGGATTGCCTACGTATCACGATGCCACGTGAATCAGATCATTACGTAGTTCAAAAACACAAATGAGCGTAAAAGAAGCACACCTTTTATTGTTGAAACGATCTATTAAAAACTACATTTTGCAAAAGAAAGAGCAAACTTTGAAAAAAAACCTAGACTCAAATAGACTAAAACAAACTGATGGGAAAAACAGGCAGAAGATCCTAAGATACAGACTCGACTTATGAGTACATTATGGTTTTGAAAATTGGTGCCCGCGGGGCATCATTCGGCCTCGCCGCGGTCCTAGGTGTGAGATCCCTCTCAAGCTGCTCCAGCTCATGCATGGTCTGCTTGACATAACCCATCACTGCCGAGAGGACGGTAATGCTGGTTATGTTCTCACATCGTAGACATCGTCTGGTGATGGCATGGGCAATGGCTTTAATCCTATCTCTGGTTTGCTTCTTCTCTATGAGTAGGCGTTTTATCTGATCGCTACACATCTTGAATACCTGAGAATCCTATATATGCTGATTCTTTAGTCGCCGTACTTTTAACTTCATCTGGGCTAACAAGTCGTACCAGTATCTGCTCTCAATTTGGAAATCCTTGGCCTGATTAACTGCTTTGATCTCAAGTATAGCCATCTCTCTCTTCATTTTGGCAACAGTTTTCTCGTGGTCACGTTTCAATTGGTTCAAGTATCGGCGATGCTTCTCTACTCTTGTTCCCCACTGTGCCTTGAGCTTTGCCATGACCTTTTCAGATTCTTCTAAACCATCTCGCCATTCCGTGACTTCTCTTTTTAAACCCTTAATCAACTGCTGGTCTGATCGACTTCTGGGCTGTTCATCAAGAGACAATCTCAATTTTTGGATTTGGGCCTTAAGTTCTTCATTCTCTTGGATCAATTTATTCTTTTTGCTTCGATCCGCCGCGATTTGTATGTTGTTATTGAATTTCAGACTGTCAATTTGTAGCTTCAAAACACCGATCTCTTCCCGATACCCCTTTTCTTTTGCTAACCAGTTCCATTGCCCTTGGGACGATTCTACAAAATCTTTGAGATGCGGTCTCTTAGCTGGTCTTTCGCAAAACAGGTCGCCTCTGAACCAAGTGTGATACCCTGGGGCAACTTCCCCTTTTGCTATATCCATCACACAAGTGCTTGCTGTCAGATGTTGGCACTCACTCCAGATTTGGCGAACTTCTTCTTCAGGGAAACGACCGTCCGGACTGATTTCAATCACTTGGGTACTCAGATCTTCATCTTTCGGCACCACTTGATATCTCCCAAGTTTCCTCAAAACCCGATATGGTGCATAGGGTTGGATGCTTTTAAGTCCCATCAACAGAAAGTGGGGCCTGGTTGCCGGCATGTATATGATTTCCTCAATAGGCGACCATCCGAGCATCCACTGGATTTGGCTAGCAGTGAGAGTTCGGAGAAATGAGGTCCATGATGTGACTCCCTCAGGTAAATTGAACCCTTTGATTCTTGTGTAGAATTCTCCAATACAAGTTATTTCGGGTGAACCGTAACCCAAGAGCGGGGAGCGGTGGCATAAATGATCGGTCATCCACATTTGCAACAGTAAGTTACATCCTTCGAAAAAGTCGCCCCTGGCTCGACAAGCGGCGAGAGCCCGGAAGATGTAAGCCATAATCATAGGCGCCAGAGTACTTTTATCTTGGGTAAGCAAAGTACTGACGACCCCAGTTATTTTTATATCGATGTTTCCGTCCTTCCTTGGGAACACTATAAGACCCAAGAAGGCTGTCATAAAAGCTAACAGCCTGTGTTTGTCCCACTTTTGTCGGTTGCCTTTACTACACAGTTTGAAATCCGGCTTATTGAACCCGCCCTCGTGACCGTATCTAGCATACATGAGGTGGAGACTGCAGAAACCTTTGGCAAGATCTGGATGGTGAAATGTTCGGGGTATTTTCAGGAAATCCAGAAACCGGTGTACCGTGACGGCCCTAGGTGCAATCAAGTATTTGAACCTTAACGGAGCTTCATCACCCCCAATGTATCCCGCTATTTCTTCCAAAGTCGGGGTGAGCTCGAAGTCTGAGAAATGAAATACATTGTGCGCCGAATCCCAGTAAGTGACCAATGATCTGATAATATCGCCCCGAGGCTGAATGTCTAGTAAATCCGGGAGATTTTTCAGATATTTCCTCACTTTGCCTTGCCCCTCCTTGCCTAAGTCGTTCCACCATAATCGCAACTCAAAAGGGATCTTGGTCATCATTGAAAAAGGTTCGTTTTGTATCGTGCTCATCCTGCACATTTATTTAGGGTGATTATATAAAAAAAACCTTTATTAGACTCAAAAATTAAAATTATCTAGATCTTTTTTTAAACGATTTTTTTTTGCAAAATGGGAGGTTGGACCCGATGAGAGTTGCCTACGTATCTCACACCGTGTGAGAATCAAACCGGCGTAGTTCGGTCGGATCAAAATAGGGGAAACAAAAATAAAATCCTTTAAAGAAAAGAAGAATAACTATTTTTTCTGGAATTTTGTTATATGTTTTTTTTATTATATTATTTATTTTTTGAAAAGAGACCAAGGAAATACTTATACATTTTAAACTTCCCTTTTTTTCATTTTTTTTTTGAAATTTCGAAAATCTTTTAAAGAGGTACTACAAATGAAACAATAATTTTTTTTTGATTTTTTTATTTATTTATATATATTTTGGATTTTGAAAGTGATTAAAAGGAATAGTCAAACTGAAAGACAAGCTTTGTTTTCATTTTTTTTATATATATTTTTTTTAAGAAAATTCCGGTGAGGTTTTGACATTACTTGGACATTGGTTTTCTTTTCCAAAAGAATAAGTAATTATCTCCCTACCCTGCTATTCTTTTTTTTTGAAAATTTTTCGAAAACCGGTCAACATGCAGATCTGAAGCAAATAGATGCGCAAAACAAACGGGATGCAGCAGGATGGTCTTTTCATTCCAGGTTGTCTGTCCTAGACGGACCCAACCCCTGTGTTGAGTCCCCTATGTCAAATGCAACATGATGCAGATAAGCGTTCCTACTAGGGATCCGGCATGAGGTTTCGTTATACTAGGTTTATAACCTGGGTAGATGTTCTAGACTGTGTACCCGAGCGGACAACTCGAGTCGAGGAGGGGCAACTTACCGGGAACCAAAAGGCCGTCCGGCTTCGTAACTTATCCATCCTCTTTCTTATTTCAGGTATTGACACTAACAGAATAGGGAGCCTCGACCAGCGAGCTTCTCCCCGGAGGTAGGAAGAGGAGGGTTTCGGCACAGTTTATATACAGTTCAGATAATATCAAAGCAGTAAAAAACAAACATTCAGCACGTTATGTCAAAACATGTAATAAATATCAGATAATAAAGCCAAATATAACAATTATTCTAAGCTCGAATTCTTGAACCCTGAACCGGAGGTTCTGGGTGCTTTTCCCCAGCAGAGTCGCCAGAGCTGTCACACCTCCTTTTTGCGCGCCCCGCCCCGAAGGGTAAAATGCGCGAGGGAGTTTTTCCAATTTAGGTGACAATATTCGAAATGGGATTATTTATTCAATTCAGAGTCGCCACTTGGGAAAGGTTTCGTTTTTGGTGTCCCAAGTCACCAGTTTATCTTGAATTCCAAATCGGAGAAATTTTCGACTTTTCCAAATGAAGTCTGCGAACCAGAAATTCTAAGTAAGGAATTCTGTTGACCCGAGGGAAGGGGTTAGGCACCCTCGAATCCCGTGGTTCTAGCACGGTCGCTTAAATTGTTATAATGGCTAAATATCTGATTTAAATACATGTTATGACCTACGTGCTTTTATTAAGTTTAAACCGCTTTTATTATTGTCATTTATTTTATAGAATTGCAACGTCGTGAAAATGCATCTCGAACCACGTCACAATCAATGCACCCGCGGTCGTCGACACATTTTGACTCCGTTGAGATTTGGATTTGGGTCACATCAATGTGCACCCGTGTTTAATAAGGTTAAATTATTAAAGGTGCGCCTAAAGCAACTAGCGTATTGTTATTTTGGGAAGGCCGTAAAATTCGCTAAACAGCCTGTCCGGAATTATAAGTATTTTAATATATACATTTAGAGGGCCCCGCAGCTTGTGCATTTTTGTTTGTCGAAGCTCGTCTCATTATCTTTTAAAGGATATCCTAGAGTGACTATATTTCTATTATGTTTGTCTCTAAAAATAAAAGAAAGAAGATACCAAATTTACTTGTTTAAGCAACTACATGCTAAATCTTTACTATGTTTGCCGAATCCGAATTTTGTTTGATTACCTGATTGGTTGTTTACGAGGTGAGAGTTACCTCATGCCTTGTCTTCAACGAGTGAATACGCTTGTTAATTTGCTAAGGGAGATGCCAAGCAAACTAATAACATATACTAAACTTACATTAAACAACCTTCAAATTTGAATTTTAAAAAAACTAGCTTATTTGGGCTTGATTAATGAAATCGGCTGTTTATTAGGAAAACTACTACTAATTAAACTCAAAATGCCTATTAGTTTTCCTCAAAAGTCATCACATTATTTCGAAACAGTGAATCTATATCGAAGCCCATATCGAACCTATATCGGAACAAGTAGTCTAACAAGAGAGTTGGCATATATGGCCAAACTGTTAACGTAACCACGTGAGAATTTGTTTGGGATACATTTATCCTGAAGTCAAATGGAACCAAATACAACAGATTTGACAGTTCAGAGGTCTAGACAAAATACATACAGATGCTTGCCATGATTCTATGTTATAAGGTCATAACTAAATCAAGACCCAATGGTTATATGCATTAAAATACGTCTGATCTAACAAACAATGCTATCTAATAGTTTATCTCAATCAGAATGTATGTTAATTCATACAGAGCAATTGCAGTTTGAAGTTAAACAAATGCAGGCCAACTTATCATTCAAACTATGGCTATATTTTGAATACAAGCATTGTGAAGTAAAAAAAACATTCATTTCTTTATTTCTGCTTCAAAACTTCAAGCTTTCAACAACACATGGTTTCGGAAGTGTGTACCTGGAAGTGTTTATAGTGGAAGAAGAAGAGAAGTCAGCAGAGTAACAATGGCAACAAATACAACAACAGTAACAACAGATAACAACAGGACAAATCCCAGAGCAAAGTGCAACTATAGCCGATAGAACAAGTAGTAACAAAACAACAACAGCACACATTGCAGTAGACACAATGCTCCAAGACAAAACCAAGTCCAGGAGAACAAACAATGCAAACCAAACAATAGACTTAGTCGAAACTTGGAAGAACTCAGGATTGATTGAACAGGTTGAACAAATGAAATCCAAACAACAGTAGGAAGAAACAGTTTCTGATTTTTTGTATGTTTTTCTCTATTGTGTATGTGTCTGTATATGCCTATTCTGTGATATCTCTCTGTATCTATGCCTTCTAAAAAAAGTCAATCTCCTAGCACAGTCTAAATTTTTTTCAGTCTAAAATATGTCTGTGTTTTTCTTTTCAAAATTTAGTCCCCCCCTCCCTAATGGAAGTTCTTCTCCCTTTTATATCCTAATATTAGGCTATTCACAGCCTGTTAAAACACATCAGAACCCCTATCTTTCTTGCTGTTTTTCCATTCAACATTTTAAAAATATGAAACATTCCCATGAGATTCCTGACAGCCTTTTTAATTGGCTTATTAAACTAAAAGCAGACATGGGCAACAAGAATATAATCTGACAGCATATGCTGTCAAACTATTTTAATCTTAACAAAGGCCTTTATGCACATGTTGTGCACAAGTGCACATGCCCCTCAATTCAGACTGCAGTTACAGACCAGACCCTTAAATTTCTAATTCAAATACAACAACTATAAGTAGTTATACTCAATTCCTAATTTGATTTAAGTAGGACTTCAGCAGAAAAACCAATCAAAATATTATCATTCAAAGCTTTGAACTTATTGACGATGTGTATCGACTCGACTATACTAATGGTAACACATACAGTCGAAGCTAATGATCAGAAATCTAACAGTATCAACAAGGGGTTCAGATTGCACTGTTAATACAAAAATGAACCTGGGAACTAATTAATCGACTCATTTCAAATTCGGTTGATTGTACAGCTTACACATACACACATTATCAGTAAATGAAAGAAAGACTCGATCAAACAGAGAGGTCCAGGCAAGGTGGACAGGACACAGTCGACCAACAATTCAGAAATAAAATCAACTAACATTTGGGGGCAATAAACAAACATTCAATTACAACAAGACTCATGAACTGATAGAAAAGAACACAAAAATACCTGAAATCTTGAAAAATCAGCAAACCCTAGCTCGGATTCGAATTGATCTTTCTTAGGGTTGAACGGACTTTAATCGAAGTGTTCTCAAATGAGAAACACTTCGATTAAGGTCCATTAGACCCTAATCACTTGGCTCAAACAAACACAGATCAGTCACGAGGAACCCTAGGGCTCCTAAAAGCAGATTTGGGATTTATGTTTCCCTGGTTAGATTCGGACCAAACCAAACATGGTTTGGTCACGAAGGAGGTCCGGGGACTGTCTGGTGTGAAGCTGAGGTAAATCGGTGTAAGTCAAGGTCCGACTCGAATCTTCAAATGAAGATTCGAGAAGGTGGGAGGGGATTCGAGCTAAGTGGTTGGTGGATTTGGGTTCAGGATGGTGAGGTGCATCTATGGTGTTAAGGTGGGGGTCACCGGCGTCCATGCCGCCGAGATTAATGGTGAGGGGAAAGGGGGCGGCTAGGGTTCTGAAGGGTTTAGGTCTGTTGGAGGGGATGACCTAAAGGCAGGGGTGTTCGGATAGGGGGTGGGGTATGAGAGGGAAGCTTATATATGGGATGGATGGCTTGATCTCGGCCGTTAGATCAAACGAGATCAACGGCCTGGATCTGAAGGTCTAACTGAAACGATGCCGTTTAGCTTAGTAAGGGTCACGGTTGGTTCGGGAAGAACGGGTCAGATCTGTACGTGGGTACGGGGCATGTGATATTGGTCGTTGATCAATCTGGGATCAACGTCCCAGATCAATCAATATCGAAACTACATCGTTTGGACGCCCCTAGGGTCAAACTGGTTTGGACCGGGCAAAAACACAGGTTTTGGGCTCGAGTTGGGCCTCAGATTTTGAATGGGAATAGGCCCAACCTTGATTTCAGGCCAATTTTGCACTCTTTTCTTTTATTTTTATATTTTTTTTCATTTTAAAACAAAACCTATTTAAACAAAATTAAACCCCATTAATTAAATACTTAATACAATTATTTACACCCATATCAAATATTAAAAATAAGTAAAAATCACCAAGGCGACAAATAGGACAAAACATGCATATTTCGTAATTTTCCTTTTAATAATCGGACTATGGTTTGACTACACATGACACACACACATTTTTTTTGTATTTTGATTTATAAAAAATAAAATGGACAAAATCACAAATAATTAACGAAACGCCACGTAAAAATCCAAAAATTATACAGCAAGACCAATTGTTATTATTTTGTTTTCTTTTGGAGTGATTGTTGCATAAAACAAAAATCACGTGCTCACAGGCACCAAATTGTTTGACCAAAAAATATTGATCTTGGTTCAAATAATTAAATTTATATAACATTTAATCTTAGCTAACAATAATACCCCTATATGAAGTTCTTAAAGAAGCAGCAAAATACTATGTGGCTATAGTCGGGCAGTGGTGTAGGCATATAATAAATATTCTAGAAATCAAAAGCAATAATGTGGCATTCAATAACAGTGGATAGCAATAAATGACATTTAAATAAATAGAATGAATGAGCTACCTAAGAAAGGATGCAGTGAGTGAATGTTCTTTCTGACAATAATATATGATATACAATCTCTTGAATATTCAAGTTATTCTCGGATCTAGTGGAAAAATATCGACAAGAATATCAGTAAAAAGATGATTTGTTTGTATCTTAGCAAATGAGATCGGATTCTCTTTCTCAAGTCAAAGTTTCTTTTTTACAAATCAATATCCTACGTCCCCTATCATAGCGTCTTTTTCTATTTATAGTGAACATACTCCCAACAAATCATAATAGTACAAGTGCAGAGAATATCCGCTAGATTATTCTCAGTCATTTCATGTCTTGAAACTAGCCGTTTTTACTCCGTCAAAGGCACTCGACCTCGGCCTCGACCCTTGTTGACTCTTTGGCTTCGTCTTTTGTTGATTCTTTGACCACATAATCAAGGTTGTTGATTGATCTACTCCTCGGCCTCGACCATTCCCCTAATACTATCTTGGTTTAAATATTCAAAAGATAGATTTTGATCCATACAGACTTACGAGTAGATCAAGCAGCGTTTTAAAAAGCTGGAGGCATGAGACGTGAGATGAGACGTTTTCTTTAATACAGAGCAAGACGTAAGTTCTAGAACGCAAGACATAAACCCTATAGGTATGTTATTTTTAATAGTTTATTAATTATATATTTAAATAAATAAAATACATTAAAAATATGGAAAATTTTAAAAAATTATAAAATTAGTGTGTGTGTGTGTGTGTGTGTGTGTGTGTGTGTGTGTGTATTGTAGACATGTGATATTTGACCCTCCCCAAGATTTTATATATTTTAGCATTTAATACTTAGTTTAGGTCTAATATAGTTATTTCAACCAGTTTTGACTCTTCTACTTTATTTCTTCACAAAATGAAAATTACAAAAAAAAAAAATTATTTTAATATGATATTTGAAAATACAAAAAAAATAGGTTTGTTTTAACAGTTAGTCTTATTTTAATAGTTATTTTACTTAAGTAGGATTAATTAGTAAATGAGGCAATATTTTTAGTCTTATTCATGGAGAAAGAATAAAATTTGGGCTCAAACAATCCATTTTTTTAGGCCTAATTTTTGGACCTAGCCCTTAATAACCCAAGCCCAATACCCCTAAAACCCTAGATTTAGACTTAAAATGGGACACCCTAGGCCTAAACCCTTCAGCCATTTCTGATTTGGAAAACAGACATCAGCCGCAAAACACATAATAGACCCCCCACCCCAGCGAACATCTTCTTCCTGGCACACACACTCTAACTTCATCAGGATTCTAACACAATATAGGGGACAACCGTTGAATACACACAAAACATCACCCCCCCCCAATCTTCTTCTCTAACACCTACAGCATCAACCCCTAGACCAATCAGCCATTGCACCCACCAACCCCTCTTTAACCAAAGCTTGCCGGAATTCCCCCATAGCTACCACCGACGCACCGCTGTCCGAAACACACACATACAACCTTCTTCTTTCTTCTTTTTCAATGCCTCATGTTGCTCCTTCTTCAACAACCAGCCATATACTAAGACGCACAGAAGAGGACAAAAATAAATAAATAAAAATAAGAAAACAGATCTGAAACAGAGCAAGAGATAGAGAAATAGAGGAAGTGAACGGGCAGGATTTTTCTTATTCTAATTTCAGATTCGAATCCTTCTAATTTTCATATCAAATTCTGGCTTATTCTTCTGATTTCTGATTTAAAAGAAACCATGGAATTCAATCGAGCTTGAGTGAGTCGATTTCAGTCAAAGTTTTGTTCATTGGTTCCACTTTAAGGCTATTGTTCCATTTTATTCATGTAATCGCTGGATTTTATTTATCAATCAAGAGGCTATTTCAGGTTTGTTTCTGATTCTTGTGCTTTATTTTTGATGTGATTAAAGTATGATAAAAGTAGGATCAACATGGGCCTAGAGTTCTGAATTTCTGTTAATCTGTTTAGAGATAGATAATGGGATTTAAGGCTAGTAGAAGCAGATTGTTACAAATTTGAGCGGCAATGAGTTTATATGAATTTCCTTCCATAAATGTGTTATGTGTTGTTGGTCAACCATGTTGTGTTTGGTCAATTCATTTCCTAAAGATGCTTCTGCTCGTTTCATTTCCTTCTCGGCAGCATGAACAAAGACTTCAATTTGAATGCTTTCAATGTCGACGTGCCAAATGTTCACGTTTGTCTTTTGTCTTAGTGATGTATCTGTATCTTCACACTTTATTCTTATTTGGAATGTGAAGGTTCTGTTTGACTGATTCTAGTTCTTGAAAGTTAAAGTGTTAGAAGTTTTTGTCTGTGAAGCCATTTTGAAGTGAATCATGTAATAGAAGTGGAGATTTGTTTGTGAAAGGAATGTTAATTGCAGCTTTTGCTCTCTGAACGTTTTGAGAATTGATAGAAATCGTTCTCCTTGATCATCAGATTCCTAGGAAGTCTAGCTATTAAGAAAGCTGCAATTGTTTGACATGTACTGTTATTCAAAAGCATTTTAAATCCAAAAATAATCCTAAAACAGGCTGCAAGTAGCCTAGTAAAGTAATTGAACTTTCTAATAAATCCAATAGCTAATCTTACACCTCTTCCGCAAAAAACTTTCCATACTTCTTAGGGCCTCACAATAATCTCAAAATTAGTTTTAGGAAAATCATGAACACCATAGCTGGCTTTAGGCGTGGCTTAATATATCGTCGTGATTGTGGACACGTTCGCATGACATAATTACGATTTTTTAAAAGCAAATCGGATTATGTGTTCACGCAATTTCGACTAAGATTTCCTAATAATAATAAAGCATTATTAATTGTGGATACGTTCGCGTGACACGATTTTTGATGTGCCAAAAAAAAGGGTACATATATGCGTGACCTGTTTTAGATAATTTCTTAAGTAAAAAAAAAAAGACAAATGCACATAGGTTCTAAAAATTAGTAATTAAATAATTTGTTTAAGTCAGGTATGATCAAAGCGATAGTGCTAGAACCACGGAACTCGGGAGTGCCTAACTGTAATGACCCGACCGGTCGTTTTGAGCTCTAGCACGTCGTTCAGCAGTTTGAGGCCATGAGCAACTTCACTTCAGGTATTATGACTTGTACACATGGTCGGAATTGAATTCTGGGGAATTTAGAGTTGATTTGGAAAGAGAATTCTCATTTCGGAAGCTTTAAGTTGAATGAATTGGCTAAGATTGGTTTTTTTTGAGTAAACGACCTCGGAATCGGGATAAAGGTTCCAGTAGGTTTGTATAATGATTTCGGACTTGGGCGTATGTCCAGATCGGGTTTTGGAGGACCCAAAAATATCTTGGCGCCTTTTGTGGAAGTTAGCATTTTGGAGGAATTTCATAAGTTTGGGTTGAAGTGCATTTCAGTGTTATCAATGTCCATTTGGGGTTCAGAGTCTAGGAGTAGCTCCGTATGGTGATTCTGGTGTTGGGAGCAAGATCTTAAGTGAATTCGGAGGTCCGTGGGTCATTTTGGAATCATTTGTCTAAAGATAGAAATTTGAAGGTTTTTTAGAAGATTGACCGGAAGTGGACTTTTTGATATCGGGGTCGGATTCCGATTTCGAAAGTTGGAGTAGGTCCATAATTTCAAATGTGACTTGTGCGCAAAAATTGAGGTCAATCGGACGTGATTTGATATGTTTTGGCATTGAATGTAGAAGTTTGAAATTCTTAAGTTCATTAAGCTTGGATTGGAGGTCGATTCATGATTTTTGCATTGTTTGATATGATTTGAGGCCTCGAGTAAGTCCGTAATATGTTTTGGGACTGGTTGGTATTTTTGGTTTGGGTCTCGGGGGCCTCGGGTGGATTCCGAGTGGTTAACAGATCAAATTTGGAGTTTGAAGAAGGGCTTCAGCAGCAGGTATCTGGTGTAACCGCACCTGCGAGGTTGTGGCCGCAGGTGCGGAGCCGCAGAAGCGGCCTGGGAGTAGCAGGAGCGAAAAGGGGCAGCCAAGGGAAGGACCGCATATGCGAGGTATTGGATGCATCTGCGCAAGCGCAGAAGCGAGATGAAGGACCGCAGAAGCAGTGATTGGCGCAGGTGCAATGAGGACTCCGCAGATGCGGACTCGCACAAGCGGCGACGAGTCCGCAGGTGCGGAAGTCGCTGGGCTGAATGTTTTAAAAAGCGGGGTTGAGTTCATTTCACCCATTTTTCTCTACTTTGGGGTGATTTTGCAGCATCTTGAGAAGGGCTTCCACCTAGCAACTTGGAGGTAAGCTAATCCAACCTATTACGAGTTAAATACATTGATTATGTGCGGATTTGAGCATGAAAATTTGGTAGAAACTTGGGGTTTGAGGGGAAACCTAGAAAATTGATATTCTTTGATTTTGAGCACGATTTTGGGTATGAAATTAAGAGAAAATCATAGATTTGAGTTCGTGAGTTCATGCGTAAACCTTATCTTCGAAAAATTTCAAAATCCGGGCATGAAGGTTCGAGGGCAATTTTGTCAACTTTTCGATCGGGGTTAGTAATTGCTATAAATTGGATTGTAATGGGTAATTGAACATGTATTAATAGATTTGCATAATTATTGGCTAGTTTTTGAGCATTGTGCATCGATTCGAGTCTTCGGAAGGGCGTGGAATGCCAGTTAAGGATCTTCGGAGCGAGGTGAGTCTCCTTTCTAACCTTGTAAGAGGGAATTGTCCCCATAGGTGAAATAATTCATTATGTGCTCCTATTTGTGGGGGATACGTACGCACGAGGTGACGAGAGTCCGTGCGTAGATGCTATTATGTGTAAGTCCGGGGAGTCTAGGATCTAAAAGCATGATATTCTTGAAATATTTGTAACTTTATTGGCAGATGAATTGCTTAAATCCTATCGAATTGGTAAATGAATTTCTAAGAGGATTCAACTTCATTTTTTTTAGTTGTTAAAAGAGAATGGGATTTTCTTTTGGATAATTGTTCCCTGTTGACTTCTTTATTGACAGTCTGAATGTGTTTAATTTCGGAGCGGTCGAACGCCACAGTAGATTAAATAGATGCATCTATGGTTCATGTCATTTGACCCTTTGGCAGTGCACAGTTTAAATATTGTTGGATCGGGTTGTACGACCTTGGCATGAATTGAGCATGTTTGTATTGCTTGCCTTGAGATTTATAGATGTTGATAATTGTTCTCTCTATCTTGAGATAAATGCTTAAATGATGGAATTGAATATGGAAATTTCCCATTAATAAAAAAACTGTTTATTTGCCTCATGCTATTGATTTAGAGTCATTTTATGAATATTCTTGATTCACTACATTATTGGTATAATATTATTGGACCACTAGCAAGTGTCGAAGTCGACCTCTCGTCTCTACTTCTTCGAGATTAGACGGGATACTTGTTAAGTACATGTTGTTTTCGTACTCATGCTACACTTGTTGTGCATTTTTGTTACACATGCACATGCAACTCTAGTGGCCTAGTGAGCATAGCGGCACGGTTGATACAGAGACTTGGGTGAGCTGAACATCTCGAGACGACCCACAGCCAGCAGAGTCTCTTTCAGATTATTGTATTTACTTTCTGTCTAATTTGTATTCCGGATGGTTGTTGTATTATATTGCTTCCTAGAGATAGCTCATGTACTTGTGACACCGGGTTCTGGGATGATTATGGGGTATTCTGTATTAACTTCTAAACATTCTTTTATTTATTTTGTAAAGATTATTTTTTACTAGCCAAATTGAAGGAAAATCATAGTTTTCACAATTATTTAAACGAGAATTTAATTAAGCATTTATGGTTGGCTTGCCTGACAGCGGTGTCCGGCGCCATCACGACCCTTAGTGGATTTTGGGTCGTGACAACATGGTATCAGAGCACTAGGTTCCCTTAGGTCTCACGAGTCATGAGCAAGTCTAGTAGAGTCTCGCAGAGCGGTATGGAGACGTCTGTACTTATCTTCGAGAGGCTACAGGACTGTTAGGAGCACGTCCTTTCTTGATTCCTCATCGTGTGATTTGATTCTTTGAGGCTCATGCCCTTGTTTCCTTCCTACTCAATCTTACTCGACGCGAACCGCTTGTTATGAATCGAGAATTGAAGAATTGTAATGGTACTACAGATGTGGTGCGAGATATTTCCCCCGGTATAATTGGTTGGGCTACTGTCGTCGCCTTGCGGAAGGATTTTTCAATCATTTCGGCTCGGTAGTTGTGCTTCTAAGATATTGGAGGCTATGCACAGGTTGCTATGATGCTCACGATTAGTTATCGCACAGTATTGACTTGATAGTAGGGTACTTGCCTATATGTTTGGGCAGTGAAAGATTTGGAAGGGAGTTATCTCAGTGCATGATTCTGGGATTTGGTATTTCATTTCGGTGGGGAAAAGAAATTGGCCTATGAATGTCCAGATTTGGATCGATGGAGTATCGAGACTTGGTGTTTTCAAGTGTGGTGAAATTTTTATCTGCGACATGGTATCGTCATCCTCGATTGAATATGTTAAGCTCGCTGGTGTTATGGTCTTCTGCAATTTGCCTTTGGGGGTATGAAATTGTGAAATAATATTGGAAAATGACTGTTAGATATCGCGGGGTGCGGTGGTTCAGGATTGAATCAGTGTTTCTAATGTTGACGACTCGAGAAAGATGATCTTCGGAAAGGTTTAAAGTTAGTAGCGGTTTGTGGGTTCAAGTACTACGAAGATGGATTTTATTTAAGGCAACAGCTAAGAAGCAAAGGATGAGGAAGACATATGGGGAGTGTCAGGCGGTGGTTAAAATTTCTAGAAGGCCAGGTATGAGAAGCAAAGGTCAAGCAGTCGATTAAAGGGGTGAGTTCTGCCAAAGTGGGAGAGTGGCGGAGTTGCATATAGGCTTTGTGGTAGGATGACTACTCACCTTAAGGAGAGTTTGAAATGATTTGGGAATTTTAGTGATTGGTGATTGGGGTCTACGGATTTAATTTGAATTATGGGCTATTATGCGGCAGGAGATTTGATATAGCGGAAAGGAGCTGCTTGAAATGAATAAGGATACAACATAACTTTGAATTGGAAGGATGTTGCCGCACATTTGATTGATGTCCACGAGGGGTTAATGAACTTGTGCAGCAAGAGAATGAGCTCAAACTCAGGATGGGTTATTGATGTCATAGTGATTATACCCCGTGCAGCTGTGTTGGAAGAAGTTGGCACGTAAATTCCACAAGTGGGTTATCTCTAGTGAGCAGATCGGTGGTCGCGTGGTTGGCGAAGCTTCTACGAAGAATCCTATTGGTTATACAGAAAAGAGACCGGTCGAGCCAATTAGGTTGATGATTCAGAGTATAAAAAGGGGTTTTGCAGAAAGATTTCGAGAATTTTTGCCTGGTGAATTCTAGAGGTGTGTAATAGTGGCTTCAAGCTAAGTGGGAGAGTCCCTCCGCCAATTATTGGGTTGCATGGTTAACTACTTGTGAGGTTTCTGGTTATTAGCATATTGATGGGTGATTTCAGCTACGGGAAAAGAACATAAGTGGTAATTTGAGCAAAGGGATTGTTAAAGGTGTGCTATGGTTGGCCTTGTTGGCTTATGTTCAGACTTGGGGAAGGATTCAGGATTTATGCCTTGCATAGATGCGAGTTTCAAGGGAAGTGATTCTGCCGGGTGCTTCGTCGAGAGGGTATTCATGTGCTAGAAAATTCATGGAGTTGATTATATTCGGGGCCAAGTCAGAGCGGGTGTCTCTCAACAACGGTCTTAGTGGATTCATAGGGGTAAAGTGTGGTGCCTAATAATTTTGAGCCTATAGGTACGGTTAAGAATCAAGCTTGGTAGCAGCTTATAAGAAGAGCCCCAGAATGTTCTATGATGTTTTGACTTGTAGTGTAGCATTTGGGAGATATGAAATGGTTCGTGGGATTTGAGACAGCATGGTCTCGTGATTCAAGGTCACTCGGGATGAGTGCGGATAGTGTGTGTTATGTGTCGAATGGAGTTATTTCTAAGGCAATCAAGGATAAATTGGAAGATTATAGAGTGGTTAGCCATAGTTGAATTGGCATATTTGTGGTAGTGATCAGTTCCTTCAGTGTGATCAAGTTGTGCAAGTGATTTGTGACGGTACGTGTGAGGCTTGCCGGCCGCCGTAATCAATGTTATTCAGAAGTATTCTACTGTTATGGCATGTTATGTGTAGGCAGATCCCGGAAGGGCTATTGTGGCTTAGTCCACTACTTAAAGATTTACATATTCTGCGGTTATGAGAATTCACTTGTGTGTTGCTATTGTTCTCCTGAAATGAGCTAAGTGAAAATTTTCTATATGATGAAGTATTAATCTATTAGTGGTTCCGGAGTTATGATGAAGGTCGTGTTCTGTCGTATATTGGCATGTTGGATGCAAGGAGTGGTATGGAATTTGAAGTGAGGATCAAGGTTGCAGTTCGGTGTTGACAAGGATGTCACGAGCTCATATGAGTAGGAAAGGAGTTTCGATGTTTAAGGTAAGTTGGCATTGTCTTCAGCGTCACCTGAGATCGGTGTTTCGTGAAAAAGGCTCTGCATCCTGGTTAAGGATTCTTGATCGCTTTTCAGCGTTAGTGTGGCCGGTGGTTTGGATATATAGACCTATCATTTGTTACGGGAGGTTGTGGGAGCGTGCCCCACGGGAAGGTTGTATGAGTATGGCATGTAGTCACTTGATTGATTGAAGAGTTAAACCAAGTATGAAGATTGTAAGGATGTCGTTAAATTGAGAATTGATGCTTGGAGGACACTCGATTTATTGGGTTGTTGATTGTGGAGGATTACTCCGTTCATGATGGTAGTTCTCGTGTGTTATGAGAAAAAGAGGAGTTATTATGGACCTTTGCAAGGTTATTAGCCTAGTTCAATGTGATTAGAATCAGCTTGAGGTCTGTGGATGGAACTAAATGTGAATATGGGATCTATATCAAGCCAGATGTGTTCATTTCAGCAATGCGCTCCATATGGAAGAGTAGTTGGGGCACTATTTCGTCATCAGCTATTTCATGTAATGATATATCGCGCAATATGGGTTGTGAGATGGCTTGGTGAATTTCTTATGTGTTGAGGTCCCGCATAGAAATGATGTTATATGAGCAGAATGGCTCTTGAGATTCAAATCATATATTGCCTCAGTTATGCTTGAATTTGTAGCTTATAGTGCTATATGTCTCCCCAGGGATAGTATTATGCACTTAGCGTGTTTGTGACCGATATTCGGTATTTTGTTGTAATGAGCAGTTTAGCTCAAGGTATATCTCCTTATGCGAATTCTATGTGTGGATCGGGTAGCACGCCATCATGGGTATGTTATTTGGATCGGGTTGCATGCCGCAACAGTGTGATATTGAGTACAGATCCCTATATCTGTTTTATGTGTTTTGTTTCCCATATTTCTGAGGAAAACTCCTATTTGTTGTGCGCCCGCGTCGCATGTATGATTCGCGAGCGGGGTATCTGTTTAATTATGTTGATCGCGTCTCATGTATGATTCGCGAGCGGGGTAATTGGATTTCCTTTTGAGAGTTCGATTTCCTTTGTATCGCGTTCGAATTGGTAACCTATTGGCACATTGTGGTATCATATGAGACTTTTGATCATGTCCAGGGTGGCTTATTGCCTGAGCAATTCGTACGGGATGAGACGAGATCATTGGATTTAGGATCATTGCAATCTGATTATATGAAGTATATTAAGGAGCAAAGACCATTAT
The DNA here is from genome assembly GCF_000393655.2 of Nicotiana sylvestris. Taxonomy (NCBI): domain Eukaryota; kingdom Viridiplantae; phylum Streptophyta; class Magnoliopsida; order Solanales; family Solanaceae; genus Nicotiana; species Nicotiana sylvestris. The sequence goes on along the minus strand of NC_091058.1, from coordinate 129,524,081 downwards.
TTAGTTCATAATGAGGTAATGGTTCCTGTCAGAAGTATAGACCCAATGAATTGTTGATTCGGCAGATGGTTATGAATTTCTACACATCTCTTCCGTCGTGGCGGTATTATAAGAGTTAGAGCAAGATTTATATATATTATGAGGTGCATTGGGAACATCAGATTTGTGGAACTTTCGACCAATTTGATCAGAGAATGTTATTGTGTTCATGTGAGTAAAGTGGTGCAAGGTGCGAATTCGGCTAAGGTATGCAGTCATGTTTTGGTGATGCGTGTAGTTATTGATACGGTGAGCGTATGTTGGAAACAGGCCTAGCAGAGAATTCTGGATGTTGGAATTGGGCTCTAAGCTTGCTTGCTTAAATAAAAGGGAATATCTTCAGAATTGATAGAGCTAATGTGCTCAACTGAGTGGTGGTAGCATGAGCAGGTGCACGAGGTGTTAAACAGTGATTTCAGACTACTTCAGTAAAGTTCTCAACACGTTCAAGGACGAACGTATGTCTAAGTGGGAGAGAATGTAACGACCCGACCGGTTGTTTTGAGCTCTAGTACGTCGTTCAGCAGTTTGAGGCCATGAGCCGCTTCACTTTAGGTATTATGACTTGTACGCATGGTCGGAATTGAATTTCGAGTAATTCAGAGTTGATTTGGAAAGTGAATTCTCATTTCGGAAGCTTTAAGTTGAAAGAATTGGCTAAGATTGGGTTTTTTTGAGTAAACGACCTCGAAATCGGGATTCAAAGGTTCCAGCAGGTTCGTATAATGATTTCAAACTTGGGCGTATGTCCGGATTGGGTTTTGGAGGACCCCGGGAACGTTTTGGCACCTATTGTGGAAGTTAGCATTTTGGAGGAATTTCATAAGTTTGGGTTGAAGTGCATTTCAATGTTATCAATGTCCATTTGGGTTTCCAAGTCTGGGAGTAGCTCCGTAGGGTGATTCTGGTGTTGGGAGCATGATCGGAAGTGAATTAGGAGGTTCGTGGGTAATTTTGGAGTCATTTGTTTAAAGAAAGAAATTTGAAGGTTTTTGAGAAGTTTGACCGGAAGTGAACTTTTTGGTGTCGGATTCCGATTCCGGAAGTTGGATTAGGTTCGTAATGTCAAATGTGACTTGTGCGTAAAATTTGAGGTCAATCGGACGTGATTTGATATGTTTTGGCATCGAATGTAGAAGTTTGAAATTCTTAAGTTCATTAAGCTTGGATTGGAGGTCGATTCATGATTTTTGTGTTGTTTGATATGATTTGAGGCATCGAGCAAGTCCGCAATATGTTTTGGGACTGGTTGGTATGATTGGTTTGGGTACAGGGGGCCTTGGGTGGATTCCGGGTGGTTAACGGATCAAATTTGGAGTTTGAAGAAGGGCTTCAACAATTGGTATCTGGTGTAACCGCACCTGCGAGGTTGTCGTCGCAGGTGCGGAGCCGCAGAAATGGCTTGCAAGTCGCAAGAGCGAAAAGGTGCAGCCAAGGGAAGGACCGCAGATGTGCGGTATTGGCCACATCTGTGCAAGCACATAAGCGAGACGGAGGACTGCAGAAGCGGTGATTGGCGCAGGTGCGATGAGGGCTCCGCAGATGCGGACTCACAAAAGCGGCGAGGAGTCCGCAGGTGCGGAAGTCGCTGGGCAGAATATTTTAAAAAGTGGGGTTGAGTTCGTTTCACCCATTTTTCTCTACTTTGGGGCGATTTTGGAGCTTCTTGAGAGGGGCTTCCACCTAGCAACTTGGAGGTAAGCTAATCCTACCTATTACGAGTTAAATACATTGATTATGTGCGGATTTGAGCATGAAAATTTGGTAAAAACTTAGGGTTTGACGGGAAACCTAAAAAATTGAGATTCTTGGAATTTGACCATGAAAATCATATATTTGAGTTCGTGAGTTCATGGGTAAACCTTATCTTCGAAAAATTTCGGAATCCGGGCATGTGGGCCCGAGGGCAATTTTGTCAACTTTTTGATCGAGGTTAGGAATTACTATAAATTGGATTGTAATGGGTAATTGAACATGTATTAATAGATTTGCATAATTATTGGCTAGTTTTGGAGCATTGTCCATCGATTCGAGTCTTCGGAAGGGCGTGGAATGTCGGTTATGGATCTTCGGAGCGAGGTGAGTCTCCTTTCTAACCTTGTAAGAGGAAATTGTCCCCATATGTGAAATAATTCGTTATGTGCTCTTATTTGTCGGGGCTATGTACGCACGAGGTGATCAGAGTCTGTGCGTAGCTACTATTATGCGTAAGTCCAGGGAGTCTAGGATCCAAAAGCATGCTATTCTTGGAATATTTGTAACCTTATTGACAGATGAATTGCTTAAATCCTATCGAATTGGTAAATGAATTTCTAAGAGGATTCAACTTCATTTTTTTAAATTGTCAAAAGAGAATGGGATTTTCTTTGGATAATAATTATTCCATGTTGACTTTTTGATTGACTGTCTGTATGTGTTTAATTTCGGAGCGGGTCGAACGCCTCGGTAGATTAAATAGATGCATCTATGGTTCACGCCATTTGACCCTTTGGCAGTGCACAGTTTAAATATTGTTGGATCGGGTTGTACGACCTTGGCATGAATTGAGCATGTTTGTATTGCTTGCCTTGAGATTTATAGATGTTGATAATTGTTCTCTCTATCTTGAGATAAATGCTTAAATGATGGAATTGAATCTGGAAATTTCCCATTAATAAAAGAACTGTTTATTTGTCTCATGCTATTGATTTAGAGTCATTTTATAAATATTCTCGATTCACTACATTATTGGTATCTTATTATCGGACCACTAGCAAGTGTCGAAGTCGACCTCTCGTCTCTACTTCTTCGAGATTAGATGGGATACTTGCTGAGTACACGTTGTTTTCGTACTCATGCTACACTTGTTGTGCATTTTTGTTGCACAGGCACTTGCAACTCTAGTAGCCTAGTGAGCGTAGCGGCACGGTTGATACGGAGACTTGGGTGAGCTGCACATCTCGAGACGACCCGCAGCCAGCAGAGTCTCTTTCAGATAATTGTATTTACTTTCTGTCCAATTTGTATTCCGAACTGTTGTTGTATTATATTGCTTCCTAGGGATAGCTCATGTACTTGTGACACCGGGTTCTGGGATGATTATGGGGTATTCTGCATTAACTTCTTAACATTCGTTTTTTTATTTTGTAAAGATTATATTTTTCTAGCCAAATTGAAGGAAAATCATAGTTTTCACAATTATTTAAATGAGAATTTAATTAAGTAATTATGGTTGGCTTGCTTGACAGCGGTGTCCGGCGCCATCACGACCCTTAGTATATTTTGGATCGTGACACTAACACCTTCTCCCGGGTTAACAGAATTGCTTATCCGGATTTCTGTGTTTTGCAGACATTAAAATAGAGTCAAATTTCCTCGATTCGGGATTTTAAACCGGTGACTTGGGACACCATAAATTATCCCAAGTTTCGACTCTGAATTTTAAATAAATAATCTCATTTTGATTGTCACTTAAATTGGAAAAAACTCTTTTATACCCCTTCCCAGGAGTAGGAAAAAGGAGGTATGACAGCTCTGGCGACTCTGCTGGGGACAAGAACCCAGAACTTCTGGTTCAGGGTTCAAGAATTAGAGCTTGTTTTGCGATCTTTATTTGGCTTTATTTGTTGTTCATATTACTGTATTTGTGTACCTAATGTGCTAACTGTTGCTTATTCACCGCTTTGATATTATTTGAATTATATTAAACTGTCTTCTTACGCTTCCCATCTAAGTCTTCTAAAAACGGTGCACATGTTCGCGTGACCCACTTTTTTTGTTAGAAGTTATACCAAATAGAACAAGGTTGGGCCAGCAACAAGGTCGGGTAGACTTTAGTGCTCCCGGTACTTTGCACCCTCTTCGGCTAGAGTTATCCGCTCGGGTAAGCCAAGTCAAGAACACAACCCCAGGTTTAAACTTAGAATAACACAACCTCATGACGGATCCCTAGCAGGAATGTTTGTTTGAATCACGTGCATTTAAACTTGGGGACTCAACACAGGGGTTGGGTCCGTCAAGGATAGGTGTACCCAAAAATAAAAGACCATCCTGATGCATCTTATGTGCTACATGTTACAATTTTCAAGGGTAAAAGAGGTCATTTAGCGGACCAATGAGGTTTGAGGATAAATGAGAAAAAAAGAGGGTGAAGTGTGAAAATAAAGAAAGTAGGGCCCAATTATAATTTTCTTTTACGCTTTTTCAAGAAAAGACCAAAAAAATGAAAATGAAATAATCCAAAAAGATTTTGTACTTTCCCCATCATTTTTTCAAAAAAAAATCAAAAAAAAAGGAGAAAAGAAAATCCAAAAAGATTTTGCATGTTTCATCATTTTTTGAAAAAAAAAAAGACAAAAATATATTTTCTCTAAATTAGTTGTTTTTTTAAATTTTTGCCCGTATTCAATCTGCCTGAACTATGCATACTTGATTCTCGTCTTTCGGGGCGTGATACGTAGGCAACCCACATAGGGTCCGGTCATTCTAGTGAGTTTAGGTTCTTGGTTTCGCGTGGTCTTAGCCAAATCTTGCATTTTAAGGCATTTTTAACCGTATAGGTTAATTTTAGAAAAATAGTCACAATCATGTCTTGCATGTGTCTAACATGGGGGTTATTTTCTCACATTGCGTTCTAGGTCTTTAACTTATTTGGTCTTAATTTTCTCATACAGGTGTGGATCTACTTACCGGAGTTTGGACATGACAGACACCCTAGGACCATCCAGTCAGAGTCGCTCATTCAGGAGTTTGCTTAAGGAGATTTTTTTAGTTATTATGTTTTGCGTCTGTTGTTCTTTTTATGTCATCTTTTACCTTCTAATTTTGTACAGTAATGTCGAGTCTTTTAGGTGATGTTAGAGTCTGTCATAGTCTATTTAAGTTTGCCGAGTCTTTTGTTACTGTATTACCTATTTTGTATTTGAAAAATGTGTTATAAATCAAAAATTGCTTTTATATTTCCTTTCGTATTAAGACTAAAAATTGAAGAAAAAAAAGAATTTTATTTTAGAACATCTTTAAAGGTTTACTTTAAGATATTAATTCCAAAAATTCAAAAAGATTTTCTTTTGAGGTTCTTCTTTGGGAAATTAATGAAAAATGAATAAAATAATTTTTTTATTTTTACTAGAACTTTAGGATATTTTACATAGAAGAAAAAAAAACATACTTTATCTTTTGTTTATCTTTAATGTTTCTTTCTTAGATAATCAAAAACTGAAATCAAAAAATGTTTTTTATCTTGTTCATTTCTCGTTTCGAAATATTTCTTTAGGGATATCAAATGAAAATTCAAAAAAATATCTTTGGTTTATTCTTTAGACTTCCTTCCTAAAAAAAAGAATCAAAAAATATTTTTCTCTTCTAGGGTTTTTTCCTTAATAATTCCCCATAGAGTATTTGTTTCAAAAAGAAAAAAAGGAGGAAAAAACATATGCTCGTTAAGCTTGAGTTTAGAATAGATTAGAGAACATTAAGTCTAAAAAATTCAAAAAAAAGGATTTACTTATTTTATTTCTCTTTTCTCATCAGAGTAGTTATTAGGGTAAAAAAGAAAAAAAAGAAAAAGAAAAAGAGAACGTTAGTTTGTTTACTTTATTCCCAATATTCCCGGACTATGCAAAGATCTGATTCATGTGGTGTCATGATACGTAGGCAACCTACATAAGGTTCGATCGAATCATTTTTTTTATTAAAAAAAAAAAAGGGAAATAATTTTTTTTAGAAAAAAAAAGAAAAAAAAGAAAAAAAGAGAGATGAAATTATGGGGTATGAGAAATGAGAGGAAAGAAAAGAGTGATAATTAGAAGAAGAAGAAGAAAAGGAAGGAAAATGAGCAAGCAAGTGTTAGAAAAGAAACGAAAAGAGAAGATTGAAGGGAACAAATTGGGATGATGCCAAGTGACCTTGCGACCCTCGAAGTCATTCTAGAACCGTTAATTGTTGCTAGGTGCATTGCACGCAATGTGATATTTTTAGCTGTTAAATTCCTTAATGCTAACAGGATGACCCCATTTTGTTCCTTTTGTTATCTTCATTGAGCAGAAGGGTGGTTAGTTTGTGGTTCTTAAGTAACTCATTCATACAACACAAGGTCAAAGAACAAGGTAGCCATGACTAGCAAAAACTTGGACACAGGGGTTATTCATCCGTCTAAGGGAATTGTTTAAATCAGAATCTGAGTTGAAAGAAGATGTCTTAAGGTTGAAAGGACAGATGGCCGAAATATACCAAGCCTGGGTTAGTGGGCGTCCTCCACCATCAGCTCCCACTAACTACACTGAAATCCTTGTCACCATTCCGCCATTGTCACAAGTTCAGGATATCTCCCCACAACCTTTTCACACTCCACTCCCTAGAACCACATCATATCCCGCTCCTTTGACCACTCATGTTTTTGTAGCTCATCCACCTGCTACCTTTCCTCGATCCTCTAGCGAGATTGTGTTCTAAATCCCCGATGCCCAACACTATGCTCCAAAACCAATTTTCAAGATCTCGGGTCCATAATCATACGCTCCTCATTTTGAGCCTCCCGATGAGACTGCAAAGCCTACTAAGACAGTGGAGCAAGATGAGATATCTAGAAAGCTGAAAGGGTTTAAGATGCCAAAGTTTAATTTGTATGATGGGCGGGGAGATCTAGTAGCCCACCTGAGGGGTTATTGTAGTGAAATGAGAAGTGTTAGTAGGAAAGATGAGTTGATGATGGCGTATTTCAGTGAGAGCCTGACTGGGGCAGCTTTGGAATGGCATACTAGTCAAGATGTCAGTAAGTGGCATACATGGGATGACATGGCTAAAGATTTTGTGGGACACTTTCAGTACAATATAGACATTGTCCCAGACCGCTCCTCCCTATATCAGATGGAAAAGAAATCCAAGGAAAGTTTTAGGGAGTTTTGGTCCAGATGGAATGAACAAGTTGCTCGGGACAGTCCTCCTATTGATAGAAAAGATGTTGTTGAGCCCCGCCAACGATAGGATCCAGTGGGCATTCCTGCTAAACGCTTTCAACCTTAATACCGGCCCCATGAATATCCCCGTTCTCCAGATAATCCTTCCTAGTGCTACTTTACTCCACAGAATCACTAAGATCATGCCTCACCTTCCATGTACTCTATCCACAATGCATTGCCATATGCTCCACAACCACGAGACCCGCAATGGCTTGCACCACCTCCACAAATATCGTACCCGCCTCCTCAAGAATGTCAACCACCTACCCGTAGGAGGTTCCAACCACGACCGGAGTACAAAATGAAAAGACAGCAGGAAAAAGAAAAGACTTTCACTCCTATTGGAGAATCATATGCCAGTTTGTTCCAAAATTTGAGGCAATGGGACATGTTGAAGCCGATTCTCATAAAAATGTTGAACCCTCTTCCAAAGAATTTTGATTATTCTCAAAGGTGCGCATATTGATCTAATGCCCCGGGTCATAGCACAGAAAGGTGTTGGCATTTGAAAAGAGCAGTTCATAAGCTTATTGATAAATGTGACATTATCGTGCAAAATCCAGATGCAGTAGACACTAGCCAAAGTCCATCTCATGTTCATAATAAGATGCATATAGTGGGTATGATTTGTGTTGAAAAGGAATATGAGAATTCTTCTCAGATCCTTGGAGGGCCACTTGCCGCAAAGTTTTCAGCGCTATTAGTCTTAGTTCCAAATGTTGATCTTAAGAACAAGTTGGCAAAAGGGACCCAAAAGCTATTTGTTGAGGTCAATGTGATTGAAATTGGTAATGATATTGGAAATATTGATGTGAAACTCAATGGTTAAGATGTCGAGCTTGGTAGTTGTAAAGACGCTCCCTTCTTGGTTAGTTAGAGAGGAGTTCTGGTGGTTTATTTTGTTATTATTTCTGTTGTCCGGGTTATTTCAGGGTTGTGATCCGGATATTGCCTTGTGACTCAAACCTTCTATCCTTTTATTTTGCCTAGTTCGTTTAGACATAGTAACTCGTTTAGAGTTGTCTAGGTTTGTTTTAGGATTGTAACCCCAATTTATTTTGCTTGTTTTGTTGTTCAAACCCTGTCACCGTCTGTCTAATGCAATTACTTGTCTTCTGTTATTCTAGTCATTTTTTTAGTTTAGTTATCTTCTCCTTTTATAGTTCTTTTCATGCTGGCTCTAGTGACATGACATGCGCACATAATTCTAGGCCTGGTCTTAAAAGTTAGTTTAATCATAAAGCAATGAAACAATTTTGAAGATGATAGGGACACTTGAGAGAAATAAGTACAGATTCGGACATTTTGAGATCATTTGAAGCCTGAACCATGTGAAACTGGGGCAGATAATTTGGGAAGTTAATAGGACGATAAGAATTCGTTAAAGGAGAGTGCATCCTGAATAATTTGAAGCAAATAATTTTAAGTTCGAGTGCATCTCAATTTATAGGATAAAGCCAAGGGATTTTGCTCCAAACAGATGGAGGGTATCCATCGTGAAGAAGAAATCACCCAATGAGAGTTCTGCACTTGACAAGGCACTAAAATATATTGGAAAGCATATCAGTGATATCAATGTCGAAGCTGTAAAAGAAATGTTGTGTGTGCTCTTCCTTTTTCATTTCAAGTTGTATGTGTCGTACTTGGCAATTTTAGGGATTGGGAGACCCTCTTTCAGCTACCCAAACACTTATATAATTCGATACCCTTTTGAGCTTGTACTGATTTTTTTGACTCCCCTCTTTTGGAATCAAGTTAGAGTCATACGGAAAAAAAAAGTTCATGACCTCATAGGTTTATTTTAGAAAGTTCATTCCAAAAGGAAAAAAAAGAGAAAAAGGCAAATAGTAACAAGAAAGTATCTTTGTGAACTATGTTTGACCTGATTCTTGTCACCACAAGATACGTTGGCAGCCTTACAGTTCGGTCATACCAAATAAAATATTTCGTAATCCCACAAAATCGAGAGTGGGACAGCCTTTCGTAGAAATTCCATCTCAAAAAGAAAAAGAAAAGAAAAAAAAGAGAACCAAATTCTCTTATTTTAGAAATTGGGGAAAAGTTTACAATGGATTCCAAAAGTTATAAATAAATTAACCCTGCTATCTTAGTTGTTTCAAGCCTTTACGATATCCTTTCTTTCTAACCCTATCCAAAAGCCCCATTACATTCCAAAAAAGACCTCCCAGATAATCTTTGAGAGTGCTGAGTTAGCCATGCCAATAGCACATGATATTCTTACCATGGTTAAGGCCTTGTCATCAGCAGAATCAGAGGAAATAAGAAGAAACAAACAAAATGAGAGAGTCTTATTGGTGAAAACCTTCGCGGGCACCATAAGGCGATGGTGAGTTGAGAAAAAGAACAAAATGAGAGAGGTTTGATGGTGAAAACTCTTCGGGCACTACAAGTCGAATAAGGATCGTGAATCAGATTGGATAATCGGAGCATTGAAGCCCAGTTTCACGGTTTAGGGGTATAACAAGAGTTAAACATCAGACTTGCTTGACAGATTAGGCCACTTAATCCAAAGGTGCATGTCATGGTCATTAGAGTTGGCATCCACATCTGATAAGTTTCTACTTTGTAGTTTTCTTGTTAGGAATCATCTCTTTCCATTGTCCTTTACTCTGTTCCTTTGTCTTGTTTACTTACTCTTCCTGAGTCTGTTTGGTCAGAATAAGTGAGAAATGACTTCAAAATTTACCACCAGCTTTCTAATTACACAAAACGGGATCTGGCTAACACATCAAAGTGGCATAAGTCAGGAAAGAACAGCATGCGCACTGAGTTGGTAACAATCAACGTGTTTTGGGATTCATGTGAAATACAAAGGTTCGGTATATGCCAATTCATGGACAATGCAACAGATAGAGGGTGTTGGGTTTAAACGGATCAAAGGTATTTTCTGTGATAAGGTTGCCAGAGAAAGTGGTTAACCAATAACAAGCAAGGTCTTCCAAGTGAAAATCAAAGTTATCATGGCAAGTGAAGGAGCAATAGACCTCAAGGCCAAGGCCAGTGGCCTATGTCAGGAAAGAACAACAAGCGCACTGAGTAGGTAAAAATCAATGTGTTTTGGGATTCATGTGAAATACAAAGGTTTGGTAAATGTCCAATCATGAGCAAAATGCAACAGATAGAGGATGTTGGGTTTGAACGGATCAGAGGTATTTTCTGTGATAAGGGTGACAGAGAAAGTGGTTAGTCAATAAACAAGCAAGGCCTTTCGAGTTAAAATCAAAGTTATCATGGGAAGTGAAGGAGCAATCACCCTCAAAGTCAAGGCCACAAACCAACCACCATGTTTAAACTCACAAGTTTTCTTTGTTTGAAACAGGGACGAAGACTATGTCCAAATCATCAAAGCTTGGAAGCTTGAATTTTTCAAGTGTCGTGCCTAAATTTTATCAGCACAAAGGCGGTCAAGGAAAACCATGCTTCAGGGGCAAGGAATTTTGTTCGTTCTGCAGAGATCCTCCAGAAAGAGAGCATGGCTCAGGTAAGTTTATTCTCGACTTTTCAGGACCCTCCTAGATAATGGGAATTAATTTAAAAAATTCAGGGCCCTCCAGAATAATGGGATTTAATTTTAAAAGTTTTCAGGGCCCTCCTGGATAATGGGACCTAGTTAAATTTCAAGACCTTCATAGATAACAAGATTTAGCGTAAGTTCTACTTTTAGGAAATATAATTTAGCTTTAAAGTTGTCACTCTTAAGATGAGATTTAATTTGAAATTTTTAGGGCCCTCCTGGATAATGGGATTTAGCTTTTAAGTTCTTATAGCTCTTTTGATAACAAGATTCTATTAATACTCACAGATGTTTCCAGTACCAAACTGGGGCAGAAAAGTTTATTTTGTTTTGTCTGTTTTGTTGTAATGTCAGGCGCCCACCTGGAGAACAAGGGAATATAGTTCAAGTTTTGGCAATCAGGTGCCCACCTGGAGAACAAGGGAATACAGAACAAGTTTTGACAATCAGGCACCCACCTGGAGAACAAGGGAATACAATTTTCAAGTTTTGGCAATTAGGCGCCCACCTGGAGAACAAAGGAATACAGTTCAAGTTTTGGCAATCAGACGCCCACCTGGAGAACAAGGGAATAGAGCTCAAGTTTTGGCAATCAGGCGCCCACCTGGAGAACAAGGAAATACAATTCAAGTTCTGGCAATCAGGCGCCCACCTAGAGAACAAAGGGAATACAATTCAAGTTCTAGCAATCAGGCGCTCACCTGGAGAACAAGAGAATACAGTTCAAATTTTTGGCAATCAGGCGCCCACCTGGAGAACAAGGGAATACAGTTCAAGTTTTGGCAATCAGGCGCCCACTTGGAGAACAAGGGAATACAATTCAACTTTTGGCAATCAGGCGCCCACCTGGAGAACAAGGGAATACATTTCAAGTTTTGGTAATCAGGCGCCCACCTGGAGAACAAGGGAATACAGCTCATGTTTTGGCAATCAGGCGCCCACCTCGAAAACAAGGGAATACAGTTCAAGTTTTGGCAATCAGGCACCCACCTGGAGAACAAGGGAATACAGTTCAAGTTTTTGGCAATCAGGCACCCACCTGTAAAACAAAGGAATACAGTTCAAGTTTTTGGCAATCAGGCGCCCACCTGTAAAACAAGGGAATAAAGTTCAAGTTTTTGCAATCAGACGCCCACCTAGAGAACATGGGAATATAGTTCAAGTTTTGGCAATCAGGCGCCCACTTGGAGAACAAAGGAATACAATTCAAGTTTTAGCAATCAGGCGCCCACCTGGAGAATAAGGGATTATAGTTAAAGTTTTGGCAATCAGGCGCCCACCTGGAGAACAAGGGAATACAGTTCATGTTTTTTGCAATCAGGCGCCCACCTGGAGAACAAGGGAATACAATTCAAGTTTTGCAATCAGGCGCCCACCTGGAGAATAAGGGATTACAGTTAAAGTTTTAGCAATCAGGCGCCCACCTGGAGAACAAAGGAATACAGTTCATGTTTTCTGCAATCAGGCGCCCACCTGGAGAACAAGGGAATACAATTCAAATTTTGGCAATCAAGCGCCCACTTGGAGAACAAAGGAATACAGTTCAAGTTTTGGCAATCATGCGCCCACCTAGAGAACAAGGGAATAGAGCTTATGTTTTGGCAATCAGGTGCCCACCTGGAGAACAAGGGAATACAGTTCAAGTTTTGGCAATCAGGCGCCCACCTGGAGAACAAGGGAATACAGTTCAAATTCTGGCAATCAGGCGCCCACCTGGAGAACAAGGGAATACAGTTCAAGTTCTGGCAATCAGATGCCCACATGGAGAACAAGGGAATACAGTTCAAGTTTTTGGCAATCAGGCGCCCACCTGGAGAACAAGGGAATACAGTTCAAGTTTTTGGCAATCAGGCACCCACCTGGAGAACAAGGGAATAGAGCTCAAGTTTTGGCAATCAGGCGCCCACCTGGAGAACAAGGAAATACAATTCAAGTTCTGGCAATCAGGCGCCCACCTAGAGAACAAAGGGAATACAATTCAAGTTCTAGCAATCAGGCGCTCACCTGGAGAACAAGAGAATACAGTTCAAATTTTTGGCAATCAGGCGCCCACCTGGAGAACAAGGGAATACAGTTCAAGTTTTGGCAATCAGGCGCCCACTTGGAGAACAAGGGAATACAATTCAACTTTTGGCAATCAGGCGCCCACCTGGAGAACAAGGGAATACATTTCAAGTTTTGGTAATCAGGCGCCCACCTGGAGAACAAGGGAATACAGCTCATGTTTTGGCAATCAGGCGCCCACCTCGAAAACAAGGGAATACAGTTCAAGTTTTGGCAATCAGGCACCCACCTGGAGAACAAGGGAATACAGTTCAAGTTTTTGGCAATCAGGCACCCACCTGTAAAACAAAGGAATACAGTTCAAGTTTTTGGCAATCAGGCGCCCACCTGTAAAACAAGGGAATAAAGTTCAAGTTTTTGCAATCAGACGCCCACCTAGAGAACATGGGAATATAGTTCAAGTTTTGGCAATCAGGCGCCCACTTGGAGAACAAAGGAATACAATTCAAGTTTTAGCAATCAGGCGCCCACCTGGAGAATAAGGGATTATAGTTAAAGTTTTGGCAATCAGGCGCCCACCTGGAGAACAAGGGAATACAGTTCATGTTTTTTGCAATCAGGCGCCCACCTGGAGAACAAGGGAATACAATTCAAGTTTTGCAATCAGGCGCCCACCTGGAGAATAAGGGATTACAGTTAAAGTTTTAGCAATCAGGCGCCCACCTGGAGAACAAAGGAATACAGTTCATGTTTTCTGCAATCAGGCGCCCACCTGGAGAACAAGGGAATACAATTCAAATTTTGGCAATCAAGCGCCCACTTGGAGAACAAAGGAATACAGTTCAAGTTTTGGCAATCATGCGCCCACCTAGAGAACAAGGGAATAGAGCTTATGTTTTGGCAATCAGGTGCCCACCTGGAGAACAAGGGAATACAGTTCAAGTTTTGGCAATCAGGCGCCCACCTGGAGAACAAGGGAATACAGTTCAAATTCTGGCAATCAGGCGCCCACCTGGAGAACAAGGGAATACAGTTCAAGTTCTGGCAATCAGATGCCCACATGGAGAACAAGGGAATACAGTTCAAGTTTTTGGCAATCAGGCGCCCACCTGGAGAACAAGGGAATACAGTTCAAGTTTTTGGCAATCAGGCACCCACCTGGAGAACAAGGGAATACAGTTCAAGTTTGGGCAATCAGGCGCCCACCTGGAGAATAAGGGAATATAGTTCAAGTTTTGATAATCAGGCGCCCACCTAGAGAACAAGGGAATACAACTCATTTTTGGCAATCAGGCGCCCACCTGGAGAACAAGGGAATACAGTTCAAGTTTAGGCAATCAGGCGCCCACCTGGAGAACAAGGGAATACAGTTCAAGTTGTTGGCAATCAGGCACCCACCTGTTAATCAAGGGAATACAGTTCAAGTTTTTGGCAATCAGGCGCCCACCTGTAAAACTAGGGAATATAGTTCAAGTTTTGGTAATCAGGCACCCACCTAGAGAACAAGGGAATATAGTTCAAGTTTTAGCAATCAGGCGCCCACCTGGAGAACAAGAAAATACAATTCAAGTTTTGGCAATCAGGCGCCCACCTGGAGAACAAGGGAATACAGTTCAAGTTTTGGCAATCAGGCGCCCACCTGGAGAACGAGGTAATAGAGCTCAAGTTTTGGCAATCAGGCGCCCACCTGGAGAACAAGGGAATACAGTTCAAGTTTTGGCAATCAGGCGCCCACCTGGAGAACAAGGGAATACAGTTCAACTTTTGGCAATCAGGCGCCCACCAGGATAACAAAGGATTACTGTTAAAGTTTTGACAATCAGGCGCCCACCTGGAGAACAAAGGAATACAGTTCATGTTTTTTTGCAATCAGGCGCCCATCTGGAGAACAAGGGAATACAATTCAAGTTTTGGCAATCAGGCGCCCACCTAGAGAACAAGGGAATACAGTTCAAGTTTTGACAATCAAGCGCTCACCTGGAGAACAGGGGAATACAATTCAAGTTTTGGCAATCAGGCGCCCACTTGGATAACAAGGAAATACAGTTTTAGTTTTGACAATTAGGCGCCCACCTAGAGAACAAGGGAATATAGTTAAAGTTTTGGTAATCAAGCACCTATCTCGAGAACAAGGTAATATAGCTCATGTTTTGGAAATCATGCGCCCACCTGGAGAACAAGGGAATACAGTTCAAGTTTTTGGCAATCAGGCGCCCACCTGGAGAACAAGGTAATACAGTAGAAGATTTGGCAATCAGGCGTCCACTTGGAGAACAAAGGAAATATAGTTCAAGTTTTGGCAGTCAGGCGCCCACCTGGAGAACAAGGGAATACAATTCAAGTTTTTGCAATCAGGAGCCCATCTGGAGAACAAGGGAATACAGTACAAGTTTTGGCAATCAGGCGCTCACTTGTAGGACAAGGGAATACAAAAGTTTTGGCAATCAGGCGCCCACTTGGAGAACAAAGGAATACAGTTCAAGTTTTAGCAATCAGGCGTCCACCTGGAGAACAAGGTATATAAAGTTCAAGTTTTGGCAATCAGGCGCCCACCTGGAGAACAAGGGAATACAGTTCAAGTTTTGGCAATCAGGCGCCCACCCGGAGAATAAGGGAATACAGTTCATGTTTTGGCAATCAGGTGCCCTCCTGGAGAACAAGGGAATGCAGTTCAAGTTTTGTCAATCAGGCGCCCACCTGGAGAATAAGGGATTACAGTTAAAGTTTTGGCAATCAGGCGCCCACCTGGAGAACAAAGGAATACAGTTCATGTTTTTTCAATCAGGCGCCCACCTAGAGAACAAGGGAATACAATTCAAGTTTTGGCAATCAGGCTCCAACCTAGAGAACAAGGGAATACAGTTCAAGTTTTGTCAATCAGGCGCCCACCTGGAGAACAAGGGAATACAGTTCAAGTTCTGGCAATCAGGCGCCCACATAGAGAACAAGGGAATACAGTTCAAGTTTTTGGCAATCAGGCGCCCACCTGGAGAACAAGGGAATACAGTTCAAGTTTTTGGCAATCAAGCGCCCACCTGGAGAACAAGGAAATACAGTTCAAGTTTTGGCAATCAGGCGCCCAGAGAACAAGGGAATATAGTTCAAGTTTTTGTAATGAGGCGCCCACCTGGAGAACAAGGAAATACAACTCATGTTTTGGCAATCAGGCGCCCACCTGGAGAATAAGGGAATACAGTTCATTTTTTGGGAATCAGGCGCCCACCTGGAGAACAAGGGAATACAGTTCAAGTTTTTGGCAATCAGGCGCCCACCTGTAAAACAAGGGAATACAGTTCAAGTTTTTGCATTCAGGTGCCCACCTAGAGAACAAGGGAATACAAAAGTTTTGGCAATCAGGCGCCCACTTGGAGAACAAAGGAATACAGTTCAAGTTTTAGCAATCAGGCGTCCACCTGGAGAACAAGGTAAATAAAGTTCAAGTTTTGGCAATCAGGCGCCCACCTGGAGAACAAGGGAATACAGTTCAAGTTTTGGCAATCAGGCGCCCACCCGGAGAATAAGGGAATAAAGTTCATGTTTTGGCAATCAGGTGCCCTCCTGGAGAACAAGGGAATGCAGTTCAAGTTTTGGCAATCGGGCGCCCACCTGGAGAATAAGGGATTACAGTTAAAGTTTTGGCAATCAGGCGCCCACCTGGAGAACAAAGGAATACAGTTCATGTTTTTTTCAATCAGGCGCCCACCTAGAGAACAAGGGAATACAATTCAAGTTTTGGCAATCAGGCTCCAACCTAGAGAACAAGGGAATACAGTTCAAGTTTTGTCAATCAGGCGCCCACCTGGAGAACAAGGGAATACAGTTCAAGTTCTGGCAATCAGGCGCCCACATAGAGAACAAGGGAATACAGTTCAAGTTTTTGGCAATCAGGCGGCCACCTGGAGAACAAGGGAATACAGTTCAAGTTTTTGGCAATCAAGCGCCCACCTGGAGAACAAGGAAATACAGTTCAAGTTTTGGCAATCAGGCGCCCAGAGAACAAGGGAATATAGTTCAAGTTTTGGTAATGAGGCGCCCACCTGGAGAACAAGGAAATACAACTCATGTTTTGGCAATCAGGCGCCCACCTGGAGAACAAGGGAATACAGTTCATTTTTTGGGAATCAGGCGCCCACCTGGAGAACAAGGGAATACAGTTCAAGTTTTTGGCAATCAGGCGCCCACCTGTAAAACAAGGGAATACAGTTCAAGTTTTTGCATTCAGGTGCCCACCTAGAGAACAAGGGAATATAGTTCAAGTTTTGGCAATCAGGCGCCCACCTGGAGAACAAAGGAATACAGTTCAAGTTTTAGCAATCAGGCGCCCACCTGGAGAACAAAGGAAATACAGTTCAAGTTTTGGCAATCAGGCGCCCACCTGGAGAACAAGGGAATACAGTTCAAATTTTGGAAATCAGGCGCCCATATGGACAACAAAGGAATACAGTTCATGTTTTGGAAATCATGTGCCCTCCTGGAGAACAAGGGAATACAGTTCAAGTTTTGGAAATCAGGCGCCCACCTGGAGAACAAGGGATTACAGTTAAAGTTTTGGCAATCAGGCGCCCACCTGGAGAACAAAGGAATACAGTTCATGTTTTTTGCAATCAGGCGCCCATCTGGAGAACAAGGGAATACAATTCAAGTTTTGGCAATCAGGCGCCCACCTGGAAAACAAGGGAATACAGTTCAAGTTTTGACAATCAAGCGCTCACCTGAAGAACAAGGGAATACAGTTTATGTTTTGGCAATCAGGCGCCCACTTGGAGAACAAGGGAATACAATTTAAAATTTGACAATCAGGCGCCCACCTGGAGAACAAGGGAATATAGTTAAAGTTTTGGTAATCAAGCACCCACCTCGAGAACAAGGGAATATAGCTCATGTTTTGGAAATCATGCGCCCACCTGGAGAACAAGGGAATACAGTTCAAGTTTTTGGCAATCAGGCGCCCACCTGGAGAACAAGGTAATACAGTTCAAATTTTGGTAATCAGGCATCCACCTGGAGAACAAAGGAAATATAGTTCAAGTTTTGGCAGTCAGGCGCCCACCTAGAGAACAAGGGAATACAGTTCAACTCTTTGCAATCAGGAGCCCACCGGGAAAACAAAAGAATAAAGTTCAAGTTTTGGCAATCAGGTGCCCACTTGAAAAACAAAGGAATACAGTTCAAGTTTTAGCAATCAGGCGCCCACCTAGAGAACAAGGGAAATACAGTTCAAGTTTTGGCAATCAGGCGCCCACCTGGAGAACAAGGGAATACAGTTCAAGTTTTGGCAATCAGGCGCCCACCTGGAGAACAAGGAAATATAGTTCATGTTTTGGTAATCAGGTGCCCTCCTAGAGAACAAGGGAATGCAGTTCAAGTTTTGGCAATCTGGCGCCCACCTGGAGAATAAGGGATTACAGTTAAAGTTTTGGCAATCAGGCACCCACCTGGAGAACAAAGGAACACAGTTCATGTTTTTTGCAATCAGGCGCCCACCTGGAGAACAAGAAAATACAATTCAAGTTTTGGCAATCAGGCGCCCACCTGGAGAACAAGGGAATACAGTTCAAGTTTTGGCAATCAGGCGCCCACCTGGAGAACGAGGTAATAGAGCTCAAGTTTTGGCAATCAGGCGCCCACCTGGAGAATAAGGGAATACAGTTCAAGTTTTGGCAATCAGGCGCCCACCTGGAGAACAAGGGAATACAGTTCAAGTTCTGGCAATCAGGCGCCCACCTGGAGAAAAAGGGAATACAGTTCAAGTTCTGGCAATCAGGCGCCCACATGGAGAACAAGGGAATACTGTAAGCACGTGATTTTTGCTTCGCGAAAGTTACTCCAAAAAGAAAAGAAAATAAAAAAATATATGTCTTGTCATTGAGTGATTTGTATTTAATGTTAATTTGTGTGTTAATTGTTATAGGTATTAACCAATGTGTGTGTAATTCTATTTTTAATTTTTTCTAATTTTACAATTTATTTAGGAATGTAGTTTAAATTTGGTTAATTAGAAAGGGAAAGGGTTGTGGGAAAATCAGATTGGGCCCCAAAGAGAGGCCCAAAACCAGCACAAGGACCTGGTCCAAACCAGGCCTGGCCAGGCACGGACCCAAAACGACGCCGCATAGGGCATCTGATCTGAGCCGTCCGTTCAAACTCATCCAACGAACCACACTCACACCCATAACCCGACCTGTTTACTCGGGTCAACCCAACCCCTCACTTAAACCAAAACGACCCCGTTTCCAGACCAAACGACCCCGTCCTGTCACTCACCAGTAGATCCAAGCCGTTGAGATCACTTGATCTAACGGCCCTAATCTATCTTCCCCTTCCGTATATAAACCCTCCATCACACCCCATGCCCCCTATCCAAACACCCCCCGGCTTCATCGTCTTCAGAGCCTAACCCTAATATCCCAAACCCTAGCCGCCCCCCTTCACCTTCACTTTAAAGCCGGCGGCAAGGACGCCGGTGACCACCCCCTTAACACCCCTGATGCATCTCACCACCCCAAACCCAAATCTGTTACCCCCTAGCCTCGAATCACACTCCATCATCTCGAATCTTGATTTGAAGATTTGAGACCAAACCCCAATCTACACCAAACCAACCCAGATTCACACTGGACAACCCCTTGACCTCCCTCGTGACCAAACCAAGCTTGGTTTGGTCCGAATCTACCCACAAATCCTAGAATCTCAAATCTGAAGATCTAAACCCTAGAACACAAGAACCTGGGGAATCCGGCCAGTTTTAATAGAGGTTTGAGGTCTAATAGACCTTAATCAAGGTGTTCTCGGTTGAGAACACCCCGATTAAAGTTTTTTCGGCCTCAAATGGTCAAATCTAATTCAGACCTGGGTCGGCTTTGGTTGAACATTTTCAGTAAGTTTTCTTTTTCTTTTCAGTTTTGTTTAAGTATTGTCTGAATTTGTTAAGCATTTTTTGTTGTAGTAGTTTGGTGTTTCTAATATTTTTTTTCAATTTCTTCTGTCTTTGTAAAGACCTTTTATTTGGTCATTTGTTCTTCTGTGTATATGTGAATACGTCTTGTGATATATATGCTCGATGAGATTAGTCATCGAATAGATAGTTCATATGGCCTCCCAGTGATTGTGCAAAGTTGTCTGAAGCCATTCGGGACCCTGTACGTGTTGTTTATGTGATCGACTGGTTATTTCTTGTTATAATTAGTATAGTCGATTTGATAAACATCGTCGATTAGTTTTCTATGACTGAATGATCAAATGTTCTGATAACTTCACATGACTGATCGAACTTTGTTGTTAAATGGATGCTTGACTTTGTTTGAGATTAGTTTGTAACTGCATTTGCAAAACAACTAAAAGATTCAGTCTAGGGCAGCTCTGAATTTAAACTTTCAGAAGTTCAAAATGCCCTACTGTTGCAATGGGTTAATACAATAATAACCAGGGTCTAACAGGGGTAGTTTGGGGTTTGAAAAGAACAGAAAAGCTTAGTTTAAGTGAGCTGACAAATAGAGTACTAAATTAGGATTAAACTAATGTAATAGTGGGGAGCCAAACTTGGTAGCATGGGGCTGATTGAATAAAAAAGGGGTGCCCATGCTTTTGGGCAAAAAATACAGGCTAAAGGCCTGTCGAATGGATGTGCATGGGGAATACGTTTAGTTTAAAAAGAAGTTATGGGCAGTAAGGAGGGAAAGGGTTCAAGGCATCTTAATGCTTGCCATTTCTGCCTATAAAGAGGACTGTTTCAGAACATAAAGGGGGCTGGACATTTTTACTCATCAGAGGGGTTTTAAGTTGAAAAAGAACTGACAGAAAGAAACATAAAAAAAATTTCAGAATACTGTAACAAAGCATTGTCTGAACACTGCATAAGAGTGCAAGTTGGTCAAGCTGTCTTTGCCAATTGTTGTTGGGTTAGTTGCCGAGCTGTTTGTGACTATTGAGTTGCTGGTGCTGTTACATTGAATATTCTGGGTTTTCTGTTGTTTTACACTCTGTGTCTGGGATTGTTTCCTTGGTGCTCGACCACCTGTGGGCTTCATTATTGTTGTTGGTTGTTGTTGTTGTGTTGTTGCTGTTTGGTTGCCTGTTTCTGACTCCTTTCTTCTTCTCCTTCTTATTGTTCAAACATCCAGGTACACGACTAATACTGTCAACGTAACTTGAAGTTGAGTATGAATACAAAAGAGAAGAGTTGAAGATTGTTTATTTTATGCATAATCTGTATATTGAATATCATGTGATGTTTAATGGTTTACATTTTTGCCTGAATACGGGAGTTAGCCCTCCTATATAGTGAATGCAAATGTGGGGTAACTTAATGTCGTATTGTGCGTGTAAGCTGATAGGCAACACGATTGACAGTGTAGTAGGCTATATTTTAGAAATTAGCTATGTTTGTGATTAGCATGTCCTTTAATGCATGTCAAGTATGAAACTATCCATTGTTAGTTAATTTCATTTCCTTTTGATAAATTGCCTCCTTATAATTGGCAAACCATTGCTTTAAAACAAACAACGCAAGTCTGCACTTCTCAACCTCACGAAGGTTGAGCCCGAATCGAACGAACCCAGCAGACTTTCATCAGAAAGGCAGTGGCCCAGGCCCAGCCGATACTGTGTGGGCTGGGTTTGGGCCCATAATGTTCGATTAGCTGCCCATGTGCATGGCCATGTTTTCTTATTCTGCAAAGGCATTCGGAATCACGTTATAAATAACCTGCAAGCATGTAATTGAGTAGGATCATTTTACTTTCAATTAGTAGAGACAAATGCGACAAGAAAACATAGCCGCTATAGGATATCCTTCTAAAAAATAAAGATGAGATGAGCCTCGACAAATAAAAATGCACAAGCTACGGGGCCCTAGTTAAATGTGTATGTAAAAGCACTTAGTTTCCAGGGTGGGCCATTTAGCAAATCTCACGGCCTTTCCCAGAAATAATAATACGCTAATCGCTTTAGGCGCGTATTTTAATAATCTTACCTTCTTAAACTCGGGTGTGCATTTCATGCGACCCAAATCCAAATCCTAAAACATTGAATAAAAATATGTTCCGGATCGCGGGTGCATTTCATGTGACGCAATCTAAAGACATGTTTTAAACGATGTTCACATTCCTTTAAGATATAATAAAAGCGGTAAAAAGATAAAATTGGTACACATGTTCATAATTGTATTAAAATCAGATAAATAAGCCGAATATGACAGTTGAGCGACCGTGCTAAAACCACGGAACTCGGGAATGCCTAACACCTTCTCCCGGGTTAACAAAATTTCTTATCCGAATTTCTGGTACGCAGACTGTAGTATGGAGTCATTCTTTTCCTCGATTCAGGATTAAAATTGGTGACTTGAGACACCCTAAATCTCCCAAGTGGCGACTCTGAAATAAATAAATAAATCCCGTTTCGATTGTCCTTTAATTGGAAAAACTCCCTTGTCCCCTCGCGGGTACGGAAAAAGGAGGTGTGACAGCTCTGGCGACTTTGTTGGGGATTTTTGAAACCCAGAACCACTGGTTCAGGGTTAGAAATCGAGCTTAGAATAAATTGTTGTGTTCAGCTTTATCTGATTTTGTCACATGATCTGTGCTTAATGTGCTAATTGGTTACCTTTTACCGCTTTGATATTACGTGAACTGTAAATAAACTGTGCCGAAACCCCTATCCTTTCTGAGTCTTCTAAATCATGAAGAAGGGTGTACTTCGTACGACTTCTTTTCTGTATAGTGTCAAATCCCAATTTAGAACGAGGTTCGGACAAGTTGCTAAGCCGGTGAAGCTTCTGTATTCCCGGTACGCTGCCCCCCCTCGGCTCGAGCTGTCCGCTCGGGTAAGCCAGGTCTAGAACAAACACCCAGGTTCTGAACCTAGTATAACAAAGCCACATGCCGGATCCCTAGTAGGAACGTTTATTTGCATCATGTGCATTTGACTTAGGGGACTCAACACAGGGGTTGGGTCCGTCTAGGACAAGCAACCTGAAAATAATAGACCATCTTTGGCATCCTATGTGCTACATGTTATATTTATTCAAGGGTGAATGAGTCATTTGGCGGACAAATGATATTTGCGGACAAATGACACTTCTTATCATGCTGATCACGTTAAATAAGAAAGTTGCACGATTTTTTATTAAGCATGCTATTATATTAATCAAAGCATGGGGAACATTTGTGGAATCCAAGAAGCCTTGGAATTCCCTATGTCCCCCACGCTTGCTTTTTGGGAAAGCACATGGGGAACATTTGTGGAATCCAGTTAGTTTATTGCCCGAACTACGCGGGTTTGATTCTCACCGGATGTGAGATACGTAGGCAACCCTATTCGGGTCCAACCCCACCTTTCGCTAAAAAGCCAAAAACAAATAAATAATAATAATAAAAAATAATAATAATAATAATAATAATAATATGTCAAATTTTGATTTTTGTCATAAAGAAGTCGGGTGACGCTGTTTTGTCAAAACATAGCCGAATGTTCCCGAAAGGGACGCCGGAAGGCTGACTTTGCATAAACAGCCACCTTTTGGGTCATGTTTAGGATGTATATATATACATATATTGTTTTTTCGAAGATTTTTTGTTTGTAAATCAAAATAAAGATTTTTGCTTTCGCCTAAAAACACTTTAATAAATGTGCAGGATGAGCACGAATCAAAATGAACCGTTCTCGGCCCTCAGCGAGGTCCCTATACAACTCCACATGTGGTGGAATGACTTGGAAGCCGATAGCAAAGAGATAGTGGGAAGAGTATTGGGAGGTTTTGTCGATTTGCTGAGTGTTAGGCCAAGGACAGATATTCTTGAAGCTCTAATACCATTTTGGGACCCAACCCGCAATGTATTCCGTTTCGTTGACTTTGAACTTTCACCAACACTGGAGGAAGTCGCCGGATATGCAGGATTGAATGGGAGGTTAAGAGGGCAATACCTACTTTCGCCAAGGCCAGTATCTCCGCATGCGTTTCTGGATCTGCTAAGCATCAATCGGAAGATACAACATGATGATTTATCGAGAGGATGTTGTGATCTCCATTTCTTGTATCAGCAGTACGGAACTCCGCAAGGTTTCGAGGAACCAAACCTTGGACTAACTCATTGCGGGAACATAAACAAATGGGAAGCAAGACGTACTTTGGCTTTCATCACAGCGTTCTTGGGAGTCGTGGTCTGTCCAAGGAAGGATAAAAAGATAGAGATAGGCCTTGTAGGGATGGCCGACGTTGCAATCAAAAGAACCGACAGTACCGTGGTTCCTTTGGTTTTGTCCGAAATCTACCGAGCTTTGACTATATGTCGAGAAGGAGGCAAGTTCTTCCAAGGTTGCAATCTGTTACTTCAGCTATGGATGCAAGAGCACCTCCATCACCGAGTAGGATTCATGAACCACGGGTTGACCGAGACGAATTGTATCAGCGGCTTTGAGAAACGCATGACAGGCGTCAGATCTCCTGAAGGTGTCGAAGCATGGTTTACACGGTTAAGATCAACAACGGCTGACCAAATTGAATGGGCATTCGGTTGGTTGATTGATACTGAGGTGATCTACATGTCGGCTGAAGAATGTTATGTCCTCTTAATAGGACTTCGCAGCATCCAGCCATATGCTCCTCATCGGGTATTGCGACAGCTGGGCAGGTTTCAAGTAATCCCTACTGATGAAGATCTGAGCAAGCATGCCATTGAGCTGAGCCCGGGAGTCATATTTCCTGAGGGGGAGATTAGAAAGTTGTGGCACGAATGTAGATTCTTGGAACCCAAGACCATGGTGCGAGAACTAGCTAAAGGTGAGGTAGACCCAAAGTACGATGCTTGGTTCGAAAGAAGGTTTCAGATTCGGCAGAGACCTGCTAAAAGAGCCCACGTCCAACAATTCACAGATGATTCACAGGAACAATGGGGATGGTTAAAAAGGGAAGAAGGTTACCGGGCTGAAATCGGGAAGCTAAAGCAACACGTTGAAAGGCTTATATTTGAGAACAACGTGCAAGTCGCCTCGGAGCGAGGCGAAAAGAACAAGCTAGCCCAAGAGAACCAGACACTAAAGGCCCGCCTACGCCAAGCCAGCAAAAGTAACATTGACCGACAGAAACGTCGCTCCGACGAAAGATTGATAGCAAGTTTGAAAAATCAGGTCGTCCAAATCCAAGAAGAATTAGAACAATCAGAAGCTCGCGTAGCAAGGATGAAGGTCAGATGGGCAAAATGCACAATGGCCCGGAGGCAGCGTCTGCAACAGGTCATAAGGGATTATGAAATGAGCATCGGGATATTAAGGGAAACGAACTCCACTCTACATGATCGGATCATCAAACAAGCACGAGATGCCCAGGCCGACAGAAGACATTGTTACGATGCAATGGCCTGCATGGAAAGACAAATGGAGATGTTCCAGGATCGACTTGCTGACAATGCTCAAGCACTGGGATTAAAGAACCGGCAAATAGAGCAATTGTTCGCTGAAAGGGACAACATTCGAGGAAGGATCGACGAGATTGGGCACTACATCTACATGAGATGCCTAGCATGCGAGCAAATGCCTCGGAAGACCCTCCTTGTTTCCATCATGGGCTGCATCCACCGGATTATGAACGAGTTGAAGAGTTTGCAAAGGGACCTCACACCAAGGGCCGCGGAAAGGCCGAATGATGCCTCACGGGCCCCTAAGTTGAAAAATTAATCTTTGGTCGAGTCTTGTTTATTTGGCTTTGTCGCTTTCCCATATGTTGTTTTCTTTTCTTTTAGTCAAATCGGGTTAAAACTGTGGAGTCTGTACTATTGTTGTTCCTTGTTTGAAGTAATTTGTAATAGCAAAATTTTGAGAATGAATTTAATGATTCCAAAAGAATTTTGTGTTTTTTTACTTTATAGCAGAACTACGCCTGGTCTGATTCATGCGGGGACGTGATACGTAGGCAATCCCCATAAGATTCGACCGCTTTCAATAAAGAAAGAAAGAAAGAGAAAAAAAAAAGAGAAAAAGAAAATACAAAAAAATAAAATAAAATACAGGGTTTCCCAAAAGGGGACAAATGAGCAAGCCGGGATGACGCATGTTGTTTGAAGCAAAGCATGTAGAAATGGTTAACTACCTAGGAGCATTGCATCCTCTATGTGTTGTGATCAAATCTGTTAAACTCTAACGCTAACAAAGTTTGTTGTTGTCTGAATCTAGACAGTTAGTTGTTAAAGAATTCTGGCAACACACTCTTACCAAACCAGATCCAAAGGACCGGTAGCAACAAGCATGACTACTTCAGAGAATAGTAATGAGGAAGAAAGGCCGATGAGCCAGTTGTTAAAAGAAGTGATAGAAAAGATTGAAAGGGTGGTACTAGAGATGAATGCAATGCAGCTAGCTCTAGCCAAAGCACAAAAGAGCCCTGAGCCACTGGGGCACATGCCGGAATACCCTCACTTCGGCCCTTCAACAAGCCTCCCGAATCCCCGTTATCATCAGGAAAGAAGCCCCCATGATTCCCAAGCTCCACCACCCCATCAACCTCTCCCAACACCAAATATTCCCACTTTTGTGGGACCCACATCAGCCACCCTGCAAAGAGCGACCAACGAGCCATTGTTTCAGGCTCACGATACGCAATACTATCCCCCTGAGCCCACATTCCATGCCCCCGAACCACAGGCCTACAATCCGCACTTGGAAGTACCGGCAGAAATTGAAAAGCCGGTTAAAGCCCCAGAACAAGATGAGGTATTGAGGAAGTTCAAAAGCATGGAGCAGTCCTTCAGGAACCTGCATGGATTGGGCAACCAGGTCAGCGTGGCCTACAAAGATCTATGCCCTTTCCCGGACGTCCAACTCCCGGCTGGGTTCAAGATGCCTAAGTTTGATTTATATGAAGGGCACGGTGATCCCATGGCGCATTTGCGAGGATTCTGTAGCAAAATGAGAGGGGCAGGCGGTAAAGATGAGCTGCTGATAGCTTATTTCGGCCAAAGTCTGAGCGGATCGGCACTAGAATGGTATACCAGGCAGGATTCCAGCAGATGGTACACCTGGGATGATCTGGCGCAGGCTTTCGCAGGTCATTTTCAACACAATCTCGAGATAGTCCCTGACCGTCTCACGTTATTGAGGACCGGGAAGAAGCCTGGGGAAAGTTTTCGCGAGTACGGGTTCCGCTGGAGAGAGCAAGTGGCCAGAGTCGATCCTCCCATGAGAGAGGGAGAGATGGTGGATTACTTCTTGCAAACATTGGATCCAACCTACTTTGGTCACTTGGTGACGACGGTTGGAAAATCCTTCAACGAGGTAGTGAAGATAGGGGTCATGATAGAAGAAGGTCTGAGGTCTGACAAAATCCTGAATTACTCGGCACTCAAGGCCACGACCCAGGCTATTCAGAGCGGCGCGGGAGGTGCGCTGGGAAGAAGGAAGAAAGAAGAAATTGCCACGATTGAGGCAAGTAGTTGGTCCAGGTCTGGCAAACCCCACTACAACCAACCCAGACCTCACAGGACAAACTACCCATACAACCCGCCACAGCACTGTTATCCGCCTCGAGAGCCACATTGCTCCGTACACCAGGCCCAGACATACACTGAGCCTCCGGTTCTCCCGCAATGGCGCGCGTCGGCTCTCCAGAACACATATGCACCACCACCAAACACCTATCCTCCACCAGGCGCATATAGAAACCCTCTAGGTGCAGGCTTTCGGGGAAATCCAGCTGCTAGGAATGACAGGCTGCGGAAACAGAGAACGTTCACTGAGTTAGGAGAAACCTACACCGCTTTGTTCCACAAATTGAGGCAATTGGGTTTCGTTAGTCCGGTCGAGACTCGAGGACCAAATCGCCCACCCCAAAACGTGGACCAATCAATAAGTTGTGAGTACTGCTCAGGGATGCTGGGGCATGATACCGAAAAGTGTTGGAAATTGAGGCATGCCATACAGGATCTTATTGATACCAATAAGATCGAGGTACAGACACCGGAGGCTCCCAACATCAACCAGAACCCACTGCCAGCGCACCACGAGACTCACATGATTGAGTTGGTGTATGAGGGAGGAGAGTTGAGAAAACCCTCACAAACAGTGATGATGATCCAGGCCGCTCCGAAAGAAGGATCGACCAGTGAAAGAACGGGGGTACAGTTGCGAGGAGAAGGCGTCAATCCAGTAGTGATATTGGGAAAGAGCTTGTCCTCCACAACAAGCAAACCCGAGCCAAACAAGTTGGTAATATCAGGGACTCCACCCACACCTGCAGTTGTGTTGAAAGGGGTATACGGGGAACTGGTCACCATAAATCCTGTAGTCCAGCTGCCAATGGTTGATAGCAAGGTCGTGCCTTGGAAATACGAGAAGGCAGTGGTGATGTACAAAGGAAAACAAGTGGAGGAAGTCAGCTGTAAAGCGCAAGGGCTGACTCAATCAGGACGGTGTTTTGCTCCGGTGGAGCTGAGAAGACCCAGCCCAGCTGCAACCAAGAAATCTGTGTCCGAAGAAGAGGCTGAGGAGTTCTTGAGGAAAATGAAAGTGCAGGACTACTCTGTGGTCGAACAACTGAGGAAAACACCGGCCCAGATCTCGCTGCTATCATTACTAATCCATTCTGAGGAGCATCGCAGGGCCTTGATTAGGATATTAAACGAAGCTCATGTGCCCAACGAGATTTCTGTAAACCACCTGGAAACCATTGCCAACAAGGTTTTCGAGGTGAACAGGGTAACATTCTCAGATGATGATCTGCCGATGGAAGGTACGAAGCACAATAAAGCTCTCTACCTAACTGTCAAATGTGAAAACTCTGTAGTTGCTCGGGTATTGGTGGATAACGGTTCGAGTGCCAATATTTGCCCATTATCCACTCTGAACCAGTTAAAGATCGACCACGGAAGAATCCACAAGAATAGCATCTGTGTCCGGGGATTTGACGGAAATGGAACAGCCATTGTGGGGGATGTTGTACTTGAATTGACCATCGGTCCAGTCCTGTTCACCATGGAGTTCCAGGTGCTAGATGCCACAGTATCTTATAACCTTCTGTTAGGACGACCGTGGATTCATGCAGCCAAAGCAGTGCCCTCCACCCTCCATCATATGGTCAAGTTCGAGTGGGATAGGCAGGAGGTCGTACTACACGGCGAGGACACGGCATGCACCATGGGTGGCGCCATTGTGCCTTTCATAGAGACCGATGATGACAAAGGTCCTTGGGTCTACCAGATTTTCGATACAGTGTCGGCAAACAAAATTTCTGAAGGAGAAATCATCCCGCAACCTAGGGTAGCTGCCGCAACAGTCATGATGGTCTCGGAAATGCTGGGTAATGGATTTGTGCCGGGAAAAGGCCTGGGAGTCGAGCTTCAGGGGATTGTCCAACCTGTCTCCCTGCCTAAAAATTTGGAAACTTTCGGTTTGGGGTTCAAACCAACCGCAGCAGATGTAAAGCAAGCGCGGAAAATAAAGAAGAAAGTCTGGTATCCTCCCAAACCCGTGCCACGTCTCTCAAGGTCTTTTGTCAGAGCAAAGGCCAAGGGGCCACCGGTCCCAAAGATTCTCGGACCATTGATCGGGACGGACGGGGACCTAAATCAGAGTTTCGGGAGGCTATTCGCTGATGTCAGTATGGTAGAAGCTGGAGAAGGGTCCAGCAGAGCAGAGATACAGTTTGTGGGGCCTGAGGCCAAGACCAACAATTAGACGGTCACTCCTCTTCCTATCCGGGGAGAGTCTTGGTAGTAGGCTTTGGTTTATGTTTTTGGTTGTTTTGTTTTGTTTCGGATTATTCCAGGGTGTAATCCAAATTTTACTTCTGTTTTGTAAAAGTGTGAACCCTTTTATCCCGCAAGTTTAATAAAGTTCTTTTTCTGAACAGTTCTCTTTTTACTGGTTCTACTGACATGGCATGCACAACGGATCTTCGACCTAGTCTAATAAATCAATCTGAATCCGACTTAATGATACAAGAGGTCATTTGTGGCGATGAATCCGAATATGACGAAGATAAGGCCTTCGAAGAAATAAACCGAGGATTGTGCCAATTTGAAGAGAAACCCAAGCCTAACCTAAATGACACTGAGGCTGTGAATCTAGGAGACGCTGATAACGCCCGAGAAACCAAAATCAGCATCCACATTGAGCAGAATGTTAGGGAAGAATTGATCAAAACCCTCATAGAATTCAAAGATGTTTTTGCATGGTCATATGACGATATGTCGGGGTTAAGTACCAATTTAGTGGTTCACAAATTGCCCACTGACCCGGCATACCCTCCGGTCAAGCAAAAGTTAAGGAAATTTAAAACAGAAATGAGTGTAAAGATCAAAGAAGAGGTGATTAAACAGTTGCAGGCGAAGGTCATTCGGGTCACTCGATATCCCGAGTGGTTGGCCAATGTGGTACCAGTTCCAAAAAAGGATGGAAAAATCAGGGTGTGCGTCGACTACCGCAACCTCAACAAAGCATGTCCCAAGGACAATTTCTAATTGCCCAATATCCATATCCTGATCGATAATTGTGCTGGGTGCGAGATCGGATCCTTTGTGGATTGTTATGCGGGTTATCATCAGATCCTAATGGACGAGGAAGATGTGGAAAAGATAGCTTTTATTACGCCATAGGGAACTTACTGCTATCGGGTAATGCCGTTCGGATTGAAGAACGACGGGGCAACGTACATGCAAGCAATGACCACTGTGTTTCACGACATGATACACAAAGAAATTGAGGTGTACATAAATGATGTGATCATAAAATCTTGGCGTCAGGAAGACAATGTAGCAGACCTAAGGAGATTTTTCCAAAGACTCCGAAGGTATGATATCAAGCTCAACCCGGCCAAATGCGCATTCGGGGTTCCATCAGGAAAGCTGTTAGGATTCATCGTCAGTCGACGGGGTATTGAGTTAGACCCATCCAAGATCAAATCCATCCGAGATTTGCCACCGCCAAAGAACAAAACAGAGGTAATGAGTCTGTTGGGTAGACTCAATTACATCAGCAGGTTCATCGCTCAACTCACAGCAACTTGTGAGCCCATATTTCGGCTGCTGAAAAAGGATGTTGCGGTAAGTTGGACGGCAGAGTGTCAAGAGGCTTTCGACCAAATCAAAGGGTATCTGTCTAATCCACCCGTGTTGGTCCCGCCTAAGCCAGGGAAGCCCTTAATTCTTTATCTGACGGTCCTGGAAAATTCATTTGGTTGTGTACTGGGGCAACACGATGACACAGGAAGGAAGGAGCAGGCCATCTACTATCTTAGCAAGAAATTCACAGTATATGAGGTCAAGTACACTCAACTCGAGAAAACATGCTGCGCCCTAACTTGGGTAGCTCAGAAGTTGAAGCACTACCTGTCCTCGTATACTACTTATCTCATATCCCGTTTGGACCCATTGAAGTATATATTTCAGAAACCTATGCCCACAGGGAGGTTGGCAAAATGGAAAATTCTGCTCACAGAGTTCGATATCGTCTATGTGACAAGGACAACCATGAAAGCCCAAGCGTTGGCCGACCATTTGGCATAGAATCCCGTTGACGAAAAATACGAGCATTTAAGAATGTATTTTCCCGACGAAGAAGTGATGCATACAAGTGAGTTGGCGTTACCCGAGGAACCGGGTTGGAAGCTTTTCTTCGATGGAGCTGCAAACGCGAAAGGGGTTGGAATAGGAGCAGTACTCATTTCTGAAACAGGACGCCATTATCCTGTTACTGCTCAACTACGCTTCTACTGCACCAATAATATGGCCGAGTATGAAGCTTGCATTTTGGGCCTGCGATTGGCTGCGGACATGGATGTCCAAGACGTTTTGGTCTTGGGAGACTCAGACCTCTTGGTACATCAGATTCAGGGCGAATGGGAAACACGAGACTTGAAACTCATACCTTATCGACAATGCTTGCACGATCTGAGCAAGCGATTTCGATCGGTGAAGTTCGAACATATCCTGAGAGTTCATAACGAGGTTGCAGATGCATTGGCCACCTTAGCATCAATGTTGCACCACCCTGACAAAATGTATGTTGACCCTCTGCACATCCAGGTTCGTGATCAGTACGCTTATTGCAACGCAGTGGAAGAGGAAGTAGATGGCAAGCCCTGGTTTCATGATATCAAGGAGTACCTCAGAATGGGGATATATCCAGAACAGGCCACTGGAGACCAGAAAAGAGCCCTCCGGCGTTTGTCAAATGGTTTCTTCCTCAGCAGAGGAGTGTTATATAGAAGAACCCCGGATTTGGGACTGTTAAGATGTATAGACGCCGGTCAGGCCACGACGATCATGGCAGAGGTACATGCTGGAGTTTTTGGGCCACATATGAGCGGATATGTGTTAGCAAGGAAGATCCTTCGAGCAGGGTATTACTGGCTCACCATGGAGCATGACTGTATCACTTTCGTGAGGAAATGCCATCAGTGTCAGATACATGGAGATCTAATTCATTCTCCGCCAACAGAGTTGCATACGTTGTCAGCACCCTGGCCGTTTGTTGCATGGGGTATGGACGTCATTGGGCCTATCGAGCCGGCAGCGTCCAACGGCCATAGGTTCATTCTGGTGACCATCGACTACTTCACCAAATGGGTCGAAGCTAAAACCTTCAAATCGGTGACTAAAAAGTCAGTGGTGGATTTTGTTCACTCCCATATCATCTGCAGATTTGGGATCCCCAAAGTGATCATTACAGACAATGGTGTGAATCTTAACAGCAGCTTGATGAAAGAGGTATGCCAACAATTCAAGATTACACACCGCAATTCTACCCCATATCGCCCCAAGGCGAATGGAGCGGTCGAAGCAGCCAATAAGAACATCAAGAAGATACTGGGAAAGATGGTGGAAGGATCTAGACAATG